>NC_000077.6:37461620-37831620 GCF_000001635.26 Mus musculus
ATAAATATGTTTAGATGTATGCATTTTTCTTCTTTTATAATTTTCTAGTACTGAAAGCAACATCCCACTTAACCACATAAATAAGGTTTTTTTCCTCTTATCTATTTGAGATAGAAAATATTATAGAACATGCTGTCTATTACTTCCCTCTAAAGCCACAGGAGTATGATACTTGACAGAAAAAGAGGGCTTTTGTTACCATTTCAAATTCAAATGAAATATTCACTCTTTTCATTCAACTTGACATGAATTTTGATACATTAGATGTTTCTGACAATTTAACCACTTCTGTATGTATTAAAAATACTCAGGTACAATTGTTTATAATAATTTAATATAAAAATGATCTCTATTTCTTGATAGAGTTATTTTTGTTTCTTTGAAAACTGCAGAGTTTGGCTACAAACCTTCCCTTAGCCCTTCTCCTCTTGCTATTTGCTAAATTTGCCAGAAGTAAAACACCATAAACAGTTTAGAAAAACAAAACTGCAGGAAGCATTTAAAAGAACCGAGTTGTTCATTGTCACTGGGTCAGAATTATAGATTATAATATCATTTTGGGTCCCTTTCCATATTCTAGATTCCTCAGTGCCACCCTCAGCCCCCCACACACCCACAAAACCACCCCATTCTTGCCTTGCTACAGAAGCAGTACTCTGAGCATGTTCTCTAAACCTTCTGGTTCATGGTAAATAACCAACGTGCATCTCCTGAAGGTAAGAGCCAATAATAGGCAAGGAGAAGATCACCTTCTATGCGCAGGTATACAAGGGCTTTAACTTCAGTGAGAGTCTGTTTCTCTGGATTCTGAGCTGAGTTCCTCACTGAGCACTTCCACAGGGAATTGTGCATGTAGATTTATGAATGAACAGAGATGCAGACCATGTGGTTACCAGGAATTTTGGAATGATGCTCTAACTCTTTATAGCAGTTATCTACGATCAGATGTCCTTTGATTGTAGGGGAGGGGCTGTGGTCCCACAGGAAGCTGAGCTGCCATGCAATTTCTCCTCCTGGCAGCAGAGGTGCTTGGCACTAACTCCAGCTGGCTTCCTGTCTAGGTAACCCAAAGTGAAATCTTGCACCAATCTGCTCATCACTACACCGTGTTTTCCTTCACGTTATATTTTGACAGACACTTGGGATACTGTCTCATCTTAGCTTTGGCTCACATTTACCTCTTCTATATGATCTGTCTTTTATTTTTAATATTTCTGAATAACTTTGTTGTAGTTTATTTGTAGAGTTTTTTGTTGAGACATTTTTATAGTGTTGAATATACTGTGGTGATTTGGTATTTGTCTCAATTATTTTAATATTGATACAGTAGGAATTTGCTACTGTTTCATTTTACATTGAAAATTTTTCTTTCTTTGCTTTTCTCCATCTTCTTCTGTCATAATTTAAACTATATAAGCTAGTCTTTTACTTCAGATACAAAAACTCCAGGACACATTGCTAGTCACACTTTCTCTTTTAAGATAAAACCTATGATCTACTAACACTTAATACCCTCACAACTTTATTTATCTTCTTGTTTGCTGCACTGTATTTTAATATGAGAACTGTCCTGAGTGTTGTTTGAATGTCCTTTTTCTTTTTGTGCCCTCAGCTTTTTGTTTTATAATAGCACTTGATCAAATGGTCCATGTCTCCTGTTCTTTATATAACAGTGTTCCTAACATGGAATTTTGTCCCCATTTGGGACATTTTATATGTATAGTGTTCATTCAGATTCCTGGTGTATAAGGCCAGATGTCTAGGGTTTGTATACCTCACAATGCTTTGCTATATGTCTTCAGGTTTGATGTGCATGCCTATGTGAGTGTGTGTCTTTATCTCAGCCCTACCACCTTATTCTGATTATCTTGAGAAAATACAGGCTTAGTCCTGGGAGGGAGAAGGGAACAGAAAGGAGAAACATTGCACAGTAGAAGCCACTAAACAAGGAAGATTGAACTTACACTCACTCCTCACTGCTCCTCTGTAGCTTCACATTCAGTCTGCAGTCTATGCTTTTGTCTAGATTTTAAGTGTCTTTGGGGTTCAGGATGCTTAAGGAAGCAGGATGCTTGCTAGTCTGGATGCTTAGGAAATTCCCACTTTGTAATCTCAGATGTATTCTGCCCGGCTAATCTTCGCTTAACTTCATCTCTTACCAGATGGATAGAGTAGATAGTCCCCATGCCCTGTGTTAAATGCTCTTGATTCACTGTCTTATTTCGTCTTCCAACAACTACTATTGAAGACTGAGACATGCTAGTGCTCATAGGTGCCAGGGACTCAAAGATGAAATCAAATGTGATGTGGGCTTTGTACCAGTTAGCTGTCAAAGTGTAAGGGACTTTTGGGGAGCTCACAGTTGCACTCCCTTTAAACAACTACATTACTCGTTTGAATCATAGTGGTGATTAGAACATATTCTCTCCCATCCTACATAACTCAAAAAGATTATTTTTAATGAGCTATTATTTCATTTCCCAGGCTTTATTTCTCATTGTTTAATTCCGTTAAAATAGCATTTCACATTACTGAGGGGAGGGTTGGTTCATCTGCTGATTGCTGTACCTTCTGGGATCCCTTCTGTTCCCTGAGGCTGAGGCAAAGCCCAAATTTACTAATGAACTGCCAAAAATTTCATCTTACAAATTCCAGCTCGTATGCCATTACCGTAAAGGCTTTGTAGTTATTACAGGAGCGAGTTTATCGCCTGGAAACTAGGACAGGGCTGTTCCAACTAATTCATTACATACACTTCACACATCTTAAAGAGTAAAGGGGCTGTATTTATGAGTTCAGTGTGTGTGCTTACCTGTGTGTGCTTGTATGTAAGTGAGGCTCACTGAGGGGGGCGGGGCACATAGCTATATGTTTTTTAATTTGTTTTACCATACTGTTTTGTGAAACAAAAAGGATTAATTAACAGCTTATCTTTTCTTCTAAATTTTTTCAGCATTTAGTAAGCCTTCACCCTTCTGTGACCTTCATTTTTCATTCATTCAGTAAATGCTAATAAAGTACCTACTGGGGGGGGGGGTTGGTTAATAAGAGATCACTTACTAGGGCTGAACTATGTCCACCACCGTCTATTTCCCTCGATATTTCTGTCTACATTGGGCTACTACTGATGGGAGCTTTGAAGTCTTACATGAAGTAACACTGCATTTTGAAGGCAGTGTTAGGTGTTAGTGAGCTTTACAGTTCCCCACTGATTGCTAGCTAGCTTCCCATTCACCTGTCATTTAAGCTTAAGCTTCCTTGACTCACAGGCCTGACTATAAGAAAGCACCCTCCTGTCCCCAGAACATTTACAACACCAACATCACGGGAATGTAAAACCACAATGGACGCCAATCTACTCTATTGGGGTTTGTCTTACACTGTGGGTTCCAGTGTTCTTGGTCTCTCTATCTCACAGCCATCTTCCCTTCCCACTAATTTTTTTTTAAACTATAAGCTTCATCATCAGATATGAAGAGAACCTCCTTACCTGACTGGCTGCCTTAGCATTGCCAAATTGTACAAAGCAAAATGTCTACAACAAACCCTTAATACTTCACACTTATAAACACACACATGATTTTCTGGCAAACCCATTTCTCTATGCTATAACCAAGACAACTCTTAACTCCTCTCTTCATGAAATATGCAATTAGAGTGAAGGTAGATTTATTTCAGAATATGTCAGCTAATAAGAAGTGACCTGTGGAACAAGGTTCAGAATAAGTGAAGATGAAAAATATTCTAGGGACAGGATTATAGAAGCAAGATGTCATTCCACTGTCTCTAGGTCCTGAAGTTATACTTGACCTCTTTTGTAGTTGTGTCCTTGCATTGGGATTGCTTACTTTGAGAAAGACCTCTTACCCTGGAAACTATGATTGGTAAGTCAACGGCGCTTTGTCCTGGTGAATGGAACATGTATTTTAATATCCTAGGTAAGTTTATCTAGGTTAGTACTTCTAAATCTGTGGGTCATGACTCTTTTGGGGGTAACATAGAAGATGCCCTACATATCAGAAATTTATGTTCATAATAGTAGAAAAATTACTGTTATAAAGTAGCAACAAAATGATTTTATGTTTGGAGGTCACCACAAAGTAAGGAACTGTATTAAAGGGTCATAGCATTGGGAAGGTTCAAAACTGCTCATCTAGATTATCAAAGGGTATGTTTAGATGATCCAAGAGAGAAAATTCACAATTGTCCCTTACCTGGTATCTTCCCTTATTCAATAAGAACTTTGAGGGAACAATCACAGAAAATAACAACAAGACAAGGTTTAAAACTTAAAATTTTAACTTTCAGGGTTTGTTAGATAAATCTAGTTACTGCAGGACTATGGGCATTGTCAAGTTTAGGATTATTTACATTTAACATACTTAAGGTTTTGTTTGTTTGTTTGTTTGTTTGTTTCGAGACAGGGTTTCTCTGTATAGCGCTGGCTGTCCTGGAACTCACTTTGTACACCAGGCTGGCCTCGAACTCAGAAATCCACCTGCCTCTGCCTCCCAAGTGCTGGGATTAAAGGCGCGCACCACCACTGCCCGGCAAAGTTTTTTAATTAGGTAATTTATACATGTATTTATGTTTAGGTATTTATGAAAGTAAATACTTACCTTCCTCGAAGTCTACACTGCCTATCAAATATTAATTCCTTCTCCTCCTAACTTACCTGGTACATTGGCAATGGTTTCTAACTTGGGTTTTTTCAGAGCTATTTTCTCTCCTCCTTCTCCTAACACATTAGTCGTTAGGTCAACAGAAATGTCTTTATTTCCATTGAAGCTGTTTCTTTGTCCCCTTTCTTTCAATTCTTTCTACTACTTGTTTGATTAACAACCACCTTTCCTCTGTTTTGTACCTTTAACTGCACTCCAATTGTATGACTGCTTTCATCGCATTTACTATACAGCTTCAGAAGAAACTTCATTGTCAAAAGAACCACATCAATGTCCTGTTAGAAACACCTTAAAGCACTGAGCATCAGATTATTTCAATTTTAGTAGCATTTACCTGAAAAACTTGTTAATATTCAGATGTTATGCTTCTCTTTAGACCCAGGCAAGGAAATCTCAGTCCTTAACATGAAGATTAGAACATATTTTAGCTATATTTCAACTTCTCATTATGTCCCTCTCTTCCTCAGAAAACATTACCAGTCCTTGAACACACTTTGCATCTCCTGACTTGCCTTTGAAAGTGCTGTTACCACTTCTAAGAAAGCCAGGTCTTCAAATGCCACATTTCTCTGATCTCATGATCCCACTCTTCATTTTTTTTTAATTGTCTGAAGCCTTGTGAGATGCACCAAGGTCCAACCTCATGTTTCGGCAGGCTTCCACTGAACTTGGTAAGTTTAAAAGATCATGTCTGCCATTGTGTGTACTTGTTTTCCAACTTGACTTTGAATAGTTGAGAACAAGAAGTGTTCTGAGGTACTGGAGAGATGATTCAAAGCATAAGTGCGTTAATTTTTCTTTCAGAAGATCCAGGTTGGATTTCTAGCACCCATAAATACATAACCATGTGTAGCTCCAGTTGCAGATCATCTATCCCTCTCTTCTGGCCTCACCACATACATATGTGCAGGCAAAACACATCCATAAAATAATAATAATAAAATAATTCTCAAAAACCTTATAAAAGAAACTCTTTAAATGCCCAAGTTCCTTAATGTGAGCAATGATTGAAACTAATTTGACAAATGAACAAAACTCCTTTCATAGGTATTATTCCCTGAGAACACTAAATGCTCTGGAAAGTGCTCTATTGTTACAAAGGGGAAACACCTCCTCTTCCTCCCTCAGGCTTAGTTTGCTGTAGACCTAATTTACTAAAACTTTTTCTAAGCAAGTCCTCCTTTCATGGAATGGCTTTGCTATTCCTAACACAGTGACTCACGTGGCTCCTTGTGCTAGCCAATTCCGTAAGCATCAGTCATCACAGAGGGAGGCCCTGCAAATTATATACATGCCACCCACTATACTTCTACTATTACCTTATTGAGCCTTACAGACAGGGGACCTGAACAACTGCCATGCTGCCTGCATCTTCATCTAATTTCTCCATGATCATCCTCAAATTTCAATAGCAGACTCATACTGAAAATATGATAGTATGCACTCAATAACTTCAAAGAATCAAGCAAATTATAGTAAGATTCACTGAGAATTCCATCCGTTTTTGAGTCATTATAATGCTCACTAACTGATGTTTAGCTGTGACATGGGTAGAATTAAGAAGACATTTATATTCATTTTTCTTAAGCTACAGTTTATTAAGCTGTGGGCTTTGAGTCACCTGCATATGAGTCAACCAAGTTATTTGTTAAAATGCACTTTCCTCAGCTGCCATCATGAGCATCTTCTAGAGAAAACCCACTCAGTCTTCATTAAACATACAACAACAGAACTGAGCTCATGGTGAGAGGCTAATTGAGCCAACATTTTTTTCTGTGTTTTTTTCACATTTCAATGGACAGCCATTTTACATTGTAGGCAAACTCTATAGTCATTCAGTGTCTCCTGCTATCTGATGCCATCACTACAGTGTCTCATGTGGGCCAAAAAAAGGAGGGGAATGGCCACTTTCTTATTTTTTAGTATTACATCTTTTACTTCTCAACCAATTTAAGAACATATATACTTTGAGTATCTCAGTAATGCATAGCACAGGGCTAATGGTAAAATGTTTGACTGTGTTGTTTATGGCTAAATCTCATATGGATAAGATGAAATAAGGTTGAGGCAGACACTAGAGAAAGTATAAAACAACAGATTAAATATATATACATACACACACACACACACACACACACACATATATATATATTTGGTTCTTAGTTGTACCTACTGCTCTTGTAGAGGAACTGAGTCTAATTCTCAAAACCACACTGGGAAGCACACGATCAGCTGTAACTCCAATTCCACAGGATGAAATGCAGTCTGGTCTCAGAGGGCACTGCACTCACACACACACACACACACACACACACACACACACACACACACAGAGTTTTAAAATAAATAACATAAACTCTTAAAAGCTGATCGTTCCTTTTAAATAATCCTGAAAATCACTCTATACTTACATTGTAAATTAACAATAAACAGCCCATTAAAAGACATGTTGTCTTGTTGCTTCCCAGAATATTTCCTTAGCATGTATTTCAGAGCTATTAGGTATTCTAAATTATTAAGAGGGAAAAAGAATTCATTACTTCTGCGACAGTCTGTGTGTTATCTTGCAGGCGATGTTGGCTTCTAATACATGCTTAGTACAGTCTGAAATTTATGCAAGAAGAGTTTTTTACAATAAAAATCTCAGAAATGAGCTGGCAAAATACTTTCAATTTTTTTAGTCTAACAAGAAACCCATTATTATTAAAAAATAGCCATATAAACTTATTAGATGCATAAATGACATCAAGTGCCAGAAAGTTCCCTGGTTTACAGATAAATCACTGTAGAAAAAGCATAAGAAGTGGAGAGACTTGACTATCTGTGGTTGCTTCACCTACTATAAGATGTATCTATGTGGTATGTGCTGTGCAGTGAAATATTCTAGAGTCTGAGAACTCAGATGCTGGAAATGAAGAAACAGATGAGTAATTTGAATATCATAGTTTTTCTCGTTTTACAAAAAATGAGTTTTTCTGGATAATCTTTTATTGTCCTTACACTCTTGGCTTTTTGCATAAGAAATACCTCAGTGATGAGATCTGTCCCATATTTCTCTTGCTTTGCTTTTGTGCTTTCTAGACTGAAATTTGTATCTATAGAGAAATAGCTGAAATAGTGTCAAATTTCACTGATTAAGATTTCATAGCAATAGATAAGAAATCAACATCTCCCTAAAGACCCATTCAAATATATTTACAAATTAATATCTTTAAAGGTTAACTTTCCATGTAGCAGTTATCAGTCAAATTTTGATTTAGGGTCTTAGTTAAAAGTTTAAAATGAACATTACTCACTTATGAACTTGTGTTAATTTGCATAGCATTTGTCATTATGTAAAATTTTTGAATAAAACTGACCATTCATTAGACTCATTTAATTTTTTGTACATTCATGTGTGTGTGTGTGTGTGTGTGTAAACTACAACTCACATGAAGTCAAAGGATGCAGATTACAGTTGGGTTGATTCATATACCATGTGAATTGTATGGATCAAATCTAGGTCATGAGTTCTCAGGACAGGCACGTTTGTCTACTGAGCCATCTCACCGACTTCAATTATCCTTTCTAACTCATTCTTTAGTGACAAGAACATTATTATATAGGTTTATTCATGTATATATCTCCTCCAAAGTCAGAAACTGAAGTGTATTGAATCTTCAGAAATAAGAAAAAAGTACCATGTTTAAAAGAGGAGAACGGGGCTTTGTAGCTTTGAAAGATATTCCTTGCTGAACAGAGACAAGGTCAAGGCTCTGTGTTTAGCCAGCCATTTGTCACTCAAGACCATATAGCCCAAATCACGAATGTTTGTGACTCAATTACTTATTACAAATGAATCATCAAATCTTTTTGAAATAGTTTGAAAAATCTGTACATTGATGTTTACTGGTATGGTTATGTGCTTCACTGAGCAGACTTGGAGTTTACTCAGAATAAATGCCTGTGTAGAAATTCTGAGTTCTTAAAATTGTGCAATTCTCATAGGAGACAAGAATTTTGATGTATTGCAGAAATACTGGGTAATTCTATCAAAACAGGGAAAAACAGGAACATATATCCAGTGGCCCAAATTAAGGATGCTTTTTAAACCTTCCATTTCATTAAACTGACTGGCTGGGTAGGAGAGCCATGCTAAAATATTGTGATTAACACAAGGCAAGCTTAACAGACAATGCTATTATAGGTGAAAGACTGCTAATTGCCATCTTCCCAATAACTTATTGATTTTAATCAAATCTTCCTCCAGCTGCGTGCCAACAGCAAATGGATAATGAGATAGAAAGGAAACACTACAATGGAAGGAGTAAGATGGAAGAAATTATTCATGTTTGATTTGTATAAAATTGAACAAATATTCTTGATCAGCATTTATACAAATATAGATTCGCCGGGAAGGTGCTATCTAAATTGGTTCTCTCACAGCGTATTGAAAATTACCATAACTGTTAGCATTTTTAATTATTTTGATCTGCTGAAAATAGATTAAACTGAATGGGAAATTGGCTTATTAAGGCTTATATATTTGAGTTAATATGAAATGTTCTCAGCCAGTGTGTCTCAAGTATCTTTCAGTTTAAAAGGCACTTGCTACCTCTGCTTAGTGCTGGGAGGGTGAGAGGTGGTGGGTTTAATCCTCTATAAGCAAAGGCCTCAGTGAGGTGTGTCTAAGTGACAAACCTTTCCACTCCCATCATGTCAGAAAAACTTAACCACCTCTGGGAACAGAAATATTTCATAAATGAGCAGCTTGTCTGCTGGCTAGACAGAACCACCTCTTTTTAAGGGGGGAAAAATCTTGCCAGACTAAACTTAACACTTAAAAATTGGAGAACCCTTGAAATCCATCTTGTATTACAAGAGCGGTTTCACAGTTTGAGATTCAATATAGTGGGAAACACTAAGGATCTCATTCTCTGGCCATTCACTGAGAATGGGAACCAAGTGTGTGTAGAGCTTTAGTTGTGGTCTCCAGGGGCCCTGGCACACCCTGGAAGGCATCTTATCCATCAAACTGTGACACTGGACCCCAAGAAAAATCTCCAATGTCAATGTGATTACATACACACATGCAAAAAATAAATACTAGTGTTCATTAGAAATCAAATTAATAGCACACACAATCCAATTCTAACATTATCTATCCCAGGATCTATATAAAATTCTCTGTTTTAACAGTTTAGATCAGTGTCAACTTTGAGAGACCTGTGATTCTCTGTCTCTAGGCTCTGTCTTGGATATTTCAGTAGCAATACCTTTATATATATATATATCTTTACCAAGCAACACCCTCCCCTCAACATTTCTTACAACTGAAAATGTCTGCAGACATTGGTAAATTTCCCCATGTGGCTAAAACTGCTTCACTAGAGAACTTGTACAGTTTCGATAATGAGAAATCTCCAGTAATTATCCAATGACATTTCTGCTTCACTCTCTAATGTGTAGAAACAGAATAATGAAATTTATACTATGAACCTGAAATCTGAGAAGTCACCTTGACATCTATTGTAGTCAGACAAACCTTCTTTATCTGAGCCAGCATTTAGAATTCATGGCCTTAGTTGACTATAGGAAACACTGAAAGAAAACAACAAACACACATACAAACAAGCAAAAATCTCACTGTGGTGTTTGACCAAAACAACCAATGGTAAGGAGTCTAAGCTGCTACAATCTGTTGAAAGTTCTAGATAGACTCAGTCTTGTCCAATAATGGCAAACAGTTTATAAAAAGCTGCCAACTCCAGCTGAGTGATACTGACTGATGTAAAACCTGCATGGAGAAGAATTCTGATGTTACATCCAGGCTCAGCAGGAAAGGGAGCTGTGATGGATTAGTAATGTCTACCTGGACAGTGCAAAGGGAAGGGTGACAAAAATTTCATATTGGTCCATTCTTTCCTAGTCATTTCAGCTGATTTGGGGTTCGGACCACTTTAAACACATATTGAAAAGGAAATAAGTGTCACTCCTAGATATTGACAAAGAATCACCTCCTCTGTAACATTCCTTTAGGTTCTTTGAAAATACAACTGAATCAAATACATCCTCCCATACTAAGCTGTTTATATTCTAGTGATCTCCCTTCCAATGCAGAAATAAATCACTCAGTTACAAACAAACAAACAAATAAACAATCAAACAAACAACAACAAATATACATGAGCCTTGATTTCACAGAAATACAGTGTTTTACAAAATGTGTAGGCCTAACTATTCTGTATTATCTAGGCTTGCTCTAATATCTGAAGCAGCAAGATCAAATATTATGCCATCTTTACTTTGTATCTAGTCTAGCATATGGAATCAGTTTCTACCAATACTTTATAAGGAATTGTTGACAAGTTAACCTCCATTTCTCCAAGTCTGAAAATAGTTGGATGTACAATAACAACTGAAAGACTAGATTGGAGTAGCCTGTCTTGGGCACAAAAGATCAAAGTTCTTTTTGGAGGTATCCTATAAATAATACTGTATATGACCAATAGCTTAGCGGAACCCCTTTTTGGGTCAATACTACCCACATAATGACAAGAAAATGCAATCTTTAACTTGGTGTGGTAGTGAATGCTATGATTCTTGGGTATATAGCAAGACTCTGTCTCAAACATCATGTTGTGGACAGTATATAATATACTCAACATACACTCTTTTGAAATAAGAGTTTCAGGCTCCCTCACCATTCAAATGGCAACAACACATCCCATAACCTAAATTTGCATCATAGCCCAAAATCTGAGAACAGCATATTAATAAACCAAAAATCTCTTATTGATTCCTTGACTGTTAAGGTTTTTTTCTGTAGATAGGATTGACATAAAAGTTGGTTGATTCCCTTTCTTTGTTTCAGGATTGATTTCTATTTCTCTGGTTAAAACAACAACAAAAACAAAAAACCAATAAAACAAAACAAACAAACAAACAAACAAACAAGATGAAGACAAAGACAAAGAGAATTTGCAGCTAAATTTCTGTTCCTTTTCAAGGCAAGGCAAACTCACGCCAAGCTGAGGATTAGGGTTTGTGGACTATGGCTTTCAGATTGTGAAAGGAATATTAGCTCAGAGAAGATTAAAGCTTGGGAATTGAATAGCATGTGGAAATAAACACGTAAGAGCAGCCCCTTGTGAACAAGGCCTAACACAGTGGTTTCTTGGTGCCATGGATAGAGATGTGCACAGAGAACTCATTGACCAGTTTAAACTCTTCATTCTTTGGTTGATCACTTTGATTGATCTGCTGCTGACCATTTCCACATAGGCTGGTGAATCTCAATCTACATATGGGCAGACCTCCATTCACACTGTTCTTTACTTCCTTTGACAAGTTGTCTAAGAAAAGGCGATTTTGTTTTCTGTTAGTGGTGTTCTGGCCACTTGTCCTTTTATATTTTCAAGACTCAAGTTTACCTGCTCAAAGTTGGGATCCATTTGGACATATTTTCCACCTCATGTTAATTTGACATCTATGAGTCTTCAGAAGGAAATGTGTGTGTGTGTGTGTGTGTGTGTGTGTGTGTGTGTGTGTTGTGCATGTATTGTGATGGGAAAGACAAAAATATATTTAGTAGAGAAATAAACAGAAAAGATGAATGATGAAGTTGTAGCATGGTGTGTATGTATTTACCGAGCAAACCTAACATTTAAATCCAATAAAAAAGACAGAGTGCTGGAAACATCACATCTGGCTTCCCTGGTCAGATGCCATGATAGGGAATGGGGCTTCTTATAATGCAGAGCTGAAAAGGAAGCTGATGTAAAGTCAAGGACAGAGCCACCAACAGGCGTTTAAAGCATATTTAGATGCATACTGCAATTTGAACAACTAATGTTGGGTAAGTGAGAGAGTGAAATACATCACAGGATTCTTATCAGCTTGAGAGATTTGGAGAGGAAAGACTCCCGTTTGAGCGAACACTTTGGGGCTTTTCCTTCCACGAGAAACACGTTTCACGTCATCCAGACACTAAGTAGATTTCTTTCACAAAAACTGTTACATTATCTGGGTAAACATGTCAATCAAAGACTACAACTAGCAATTTACAGCAACTATGCTGGGTTTAACATCCAGAGAGCAAGACTCCAGTGGGAAATAGTGTTTTTATTTACCTCTTTGTTACTAGAATGTTTCTTTTTAAAAGGTTTTTGTAGAAGAGCTTTGAAAAGAGAGTATTTATGTGATAACCAAAACAAATCTTTAAAACTTTAAGGTCTCTTTATTGAATTGCTTTCTTCTTCAATTTAAGAGGTATTTTCTGGAAAATGGTATTTACAAAATTGTCAAATATATCTTAGGACAAACACTTTTTTCTTATAATGAAGCTTTGAGAAAATTGGCAACATAATATGATACTCTATTTGTATGTTAAGGTATAATCATTACTTATTAATTTCTTTATTTTCATGGGATTTTTCTCAAACTTAATATTCTATTAAGGTAGCATCTGTTAGAGGAATTATCGTAGTTTTTTAAAACAAATTTTAGCTGATTACCATGAATCTACATAATTAGAATTAGGTCTAATTATGTAGTGTAAATACATGTAATATATTTATAACATATAATGACATAATTATGATTCACAATAATGTTGGAAAAACTCCTCCTTAAAATTAGCAAGAAAAATATGCTTCACAGCACCTCCACAATTTATTAGCAATTTTACAATGTATGTCTCTCTGTAGCTTCTAAAACAGAACTTAAGAAATCATAATACAAAACAAATATATTTTGAAGTTATTATCCAAAACTAGTACTAGCAACATTTTATTAAGTTTCAAAGCAATGAATATTTTATAACCTGTTTAAGAATATATCTTAAAATGGTAATCCTATAAGCCTACTTCTAAAATACACTGAGCCCATTGTGGAATATCTACAATATACAGCAAGTGCTGGCCACAGACAGCTATTTCACAGTCACACACTCACTGAAAGGAGCAAAAAATCAGAATTTATGATGAAATCTTACTCTTATACTACCTGGGAATGCAATTTTCAAAGCTGAACCACTCAGCTGCATTTTGTACCCTGTACTAACAATGTAAAATATACAAGTCAAAATTACTGCATACTATTAATTTATTAATTGTTCATTCTCTTCCCCATATTAAATCATCTATTTGATGTGCAGTGATACATTGACTGTGACTAACGTGCTTAGTTATTTTGTTCTAGAAAGGATCAGAGAGTAAACATTTTTAAGCTTACAATGCTATATGGCCTCTACTGCCATTCTTCAAATAAGGATATTCTGCAAAGACAGTGAACAGAATATATATAAATAAACATGACTTGTTCCCAATAAAGCTTTAATAACACACAGTAGCTGATGTAGCTGGCTGGATGTAGTTTATTTTGCTAAGTTCTGCATCTGAGCTCTGAAGGCTAGACTATGAGAAGTAGCCTAGGTAGTCATAATTAATTCATCAAACCTTTACTGAGATCATATAATTGATAATTCAGTTGGGCCCATGGTGGCTCTTCTTCTCCCTCTTGCACATTCTTCTTCTATTCTATGGTGGTTTCTCCCTTCTCCTCCCTTCTCCGTGGTCCCCTCTCTCCAAGCCCACAAAGTCTCAACCCTACTATGTCTCTTCTGCCCAGCTATTGTTTGCTGGCATCTTTATTTACCAATCACAATTAACTGGAGAAGGACCAATTAGTGTCTTAAGTGTAGACTCTTTCATCTTTGAAGTACCCAGGTTTGGGGGTCTCAAATTATCATTAGAATACAAGCAGCATTAGAATCCAATAATTGTATCTACAGAATACAATTAGGTCAACCCACTACAATCATATCATTAGAAATGGAGTTACAGGGGGTTATGAACCACTGCATATATGCTGGGAGATGAACATTGGTCTTCTGCTAAGGCAGCCAAATGCTTTTCACTCCTGAATCAATCAATCAATCAATCAATCAATCAATCTCTCTCTCTCTCTGTCTCTCTCTCCAACCCATCACTTACACTTTGAAGATCATAACACATTGACTTCCTTCATTCTTCTAAAGTCCAAAGAATTGAGTATACTCTGAGAAGCCATCAACCCAGTTGTATTGTGACCTTGGAATTCTGTTCTGCCCTTCTCTGTGCTCCAGGCACACACACGAATCCACAGAAGGGAAGAAACACTGCCCAAGATCACTATTTTAAATTAGAGCATTTGCTCAGTGTATCCAGATACATCTTATCTATTCCCCTTTCAAAACTCCAGAAGAGTTTACACATGCATAAGATCGGAATTGGAAACAATTTCACAAATTCTTACCGAGGGGTACAGGGTCTTTTTCACCTCACTTGTCAGTCAGAGTTGAATCAGAAAGATGTACCTGTAATACATGATATTTAATAGAGCATGTTAGCAACACCTCAGGTTATATTTCACTACCTAAGCTTTTATGTATTAAAGGCACAAACATATATATTTATGTATATAAAATCTTGTATATTCTAGGCACTATAACACTATTATAGTAACCATTTCCTTAGAAATACTCCTACAGAAGACTGACAGAATGCCAGTAGTTGTCTTTCAGATGCAAGGTTTTCATTCTAGAAGACATCTGCTAAATCTCAATTGGCTGGAAAGTGTTGGCCAAGGCAAAGCCCAGATTCCTACATCAACATCTTGTCTCATTGACTGTTAAGGTTGCTAGCCCCATAATAAATCTCCAGATCTAGAAATACACAGAAGTGGTATATTATAGCCACCGATAACACTTATCCTTTTTGCTTAAGCCTGAGAAAATTTGAAATGCCCCAAGAAAATGTTGTACTTGCAAATTTTAAGGATTTTGCAAATCATTTACCATTCTGTGAAAAGGGACTGAGGACCGACTGCCCAGTAGTGCACCAATGTGTATTTCAATTAACACTACCTACGGTTTTACTTTGGGGAAGTTACTTTATTTTAAATGTATTCAGACAGATCAAATATAAAGGCTATGGTGGATCTGAATCCAAATACGTCCTGTTATCTGCTACTGTGACTCTGCCTGGCTTTTCAGCTTTGTTATATTTAGATGTGAGCTCGTAACTGCTGTAATACATATTTAGTGACCCAGTGAGGGGAAAAAACAAACCCACATATCTGAGATAAAGAAGTTGTGTATAAGGGCATAGAGTCTCACACAGGCACAGAACAGTCACCAATGCTTTAGCCACAACTGTGCTCTGCCAGTGTGCCAAGTGCACCTTGTAAGGGCCATGAGATTAAAGCAGGTACTTTCAATAGGGCGTAGTATAATTATATGGTAATTTGAACTTAGAATTGCAGGCAATCCTATGTCCCTCTAATATCTCATCAATGGGTCTGTCTTGAGCATTATAGAATTTCCCAGTGGTGTTCAGAGTTCGCACTATCCCAGATTCAGTTTTGATCTATTTTGTTTAGTCAATAGACATGTGCTAGATCCAAGTCCCATATGATACTCTAGAGTGACCCAGGATTTTTTTTTAAGCTGGATATTTTCTTTATTTACATTTCAAATGTTTTCCCCTTTCTAGGTCTCCCCTTCAGAAACCCCTATCCCATCCCACCTCCCCTTGCCTCTATGAGGGTGCTGCCCCACCCACCCACCCACTAGGGTCTTCCTGCTCTGGCATTTCCCTCCACAAGGGCATCGAACACTCTCAGGCCCAAGGCCTGCTCCACACTGATGTCCAACAAGGTCACCCTCTGCCACATATATGGCCAGAGCCATGGGTCCCTCCGTGTGTACTCTTCGGTTGGTGGTCCAGTCCCCTGGAGCTCCAGGGGGTCCGGCCTGTTGACACCATTGCTCCCTCTATAGAGCTGCAAACTTCCTTAGGTCTTTTAGTCCCTTCTCCAACTCCTCCATCGGGGACCCTGTGCTCAGTCCAATGACTGGCTGTGAGCATTCACCTTTGTATTTGTCAGGATCTGGCAGAGCCTCTCAGGAGATAGCCAGGTTTGTGAGAGAGCTGCTTTGCTTTGCATTGTTTAGGGTTTGGCCAAGAAGCCTGAGTGGCCTCTTGGTATCAGGGTCCAGCCCCCATCTTCTGAAATAGGAATAAAACCTCCTGTTTGCCCGTGTATACTCTGAAGTTGTAACTATTTCAGATACATGTTAGAAGACGATGGAGATCTTCAATAACCTTACAGTACCTTCAAATTATCTAGGGCACACTTAAATCCTGCCATTCTAGAGTCTGCATTTTTCAAAGTAGACCAGATTCCACCTGAACCAAGCTGGCTGATTGTTCCTCTGGGATTGTTCCACAGGACACCCTGCAGGGTCTTTGAGAGACACCAGCAGGTTGGAGGGTAATAGTATCCACAGAGGCCTCAGGGCTGGTGGGGTGGTCATAGGAATCAATAGTGAAAGGAAAGTATCTTGGATTTGAAAGTACAGTGCTTTGTGTTGCCAGTATTGAATCTTTCCCTTTTTGGTTTTGAATGGAAGAGATAGCTTGCCTAATTGCTGCTCCAGCTTGCAAGGGTCACAGACTGTAATATTTAGTGCTGTATGAGGTCTTTTGCAGAGCTAATGCATATCAAATAATTTAGACCATTTCTGTGTCTGATAAAATGGATTTTTGACAGAAAGAGGGCTGCCTAAACTCTCATCCTACTGGGGCTAATCACAGAGTATTAAGAAACTTGTTTATTAGGAGTATGCAGCTGAGTCATAGACCTGTTTGCGAAAGTAAACTGCAGGACAGCTGTGTAAAGGGAGAGCGATGAAATGTGTGCATCCTAACAAGGCCTGTGAGCTGTCCTCAGAAATCTTACAAATGCACTGCATCACACTTGTTCTGAGCAGGCAAGCCCAAGAGTGAACATTAACAATATGCCCATGCACAGCTTTATATAATCACGATTGAACGTCCACTGTCCAATGCCGTTCCCACTCTTCCTTTTCTGAGCCAAGTTAACAAGGAAAAGGTTTTCAGGTAACCTAGATTTGCTGTTCTTGTAAGTGCTTGTTATAGCTGTAGTGAAATAAAAAGAAGTGCTGGGTGGGAGGTACACATTATCACCCATAAAAATGAGCAAGAAAGAAGACATTTTAGGCTTGCCTGTTGGATAAGAAGCAAAGAGACCCATCAGAAGTGCAGTTCTGGAAATTCCCTAATTTTCAGGCCATCACAGACAGAAGAAATTCTCACTCTAAGACAAGATCTGGTTTAAGGTCGTTGCCTAGGTGACTCTGCATTTTAAGTAGTTGTTGAAAGAGATCCTGGGCCTTTGGCTCAGAAATTACTTTTCAAAGAATTTATCTGCCAGAAATATACAGATAAGACTTATCAAGATGTCACCAAAAAGACACTTACTATAACTCTTCTTAAAAAGTGAATAATTGTAAGTAATACAAATAAAAATTGATAAAACATTATCTGAATACACAGTAACATATCCATTCAATGGAATACTATACAGTCCTTAAAAAGAAAGACCTACATCTAGGTTATTAATATGAAAATATATCTAATTAGCAGGTCAGAAAGAATTTTAGAACAGTACATATGAATCATATGGCTGAAACACAACAAAACATAAACAAGAAATGCAATTTCAATGATTATAAAACAAAATAGTAACGTAATTTCTAGAAGAAATAGAGCTCTAGGAGCCTTTTGTAGTCAAGCATATGCTTCAATGTTTATATACTAATTTTTAGGATGAAAGTACTACTTATAAAGTTTCTAATATATTTGCGGTCCTAATCTATTCATTCCAAGTTTTTTTCAGCCGTTGACTTACAAATAAGCCATCTGAGATCTCGTGATTGACAAGTTAGCTGTTCAGAAAGCCAGAAAAATAGCTAAGCCATATTAGAAACTCAAAAGAGCAAAAACCTGCCTGGTTCTCTCTCCCTTCTGAATCTCTCCCAGCAAGGACTTTCAGAGTCTCAGGGGTTGTGCGGAAGAGTCAGAGGAAGCAGAGATCAGTAGCAACAGACAACAAAGCTTAGCCCAAAACTGAGAAAGGAGAAACTGCGCAGTGAAAGCTCCTTTCAAATTAATAAGCTGGCAGTTAATTTCTGAACTAACTCTAATTTGTACGTGGCACCTTCTGTCAGAGCTGTCAACAGAGTTGCTTTTACTTCACACTGGCTTGCTAGCTGGAAAGGCTGGCTTGGGGCCAGGTGCTCACCCTGCTAGTACACACTGCCATCAGCCTGGGCTCTTCATTTGAGACCATTGGGTAATTTCGTGAGCAAATGTAGGTGGCTATTTATAAATGTGATTCCTACTTATCAAGAGGAAATCTTGCAACATCTCCAGGCCTAAGCTTTTCCTCTGATAGTCCAACTTTGAAATCACAAGGAAGACTCTACAGGAGCTGGCAGGAGTGTGGGGGTAGGGGGGAGGGTTGGGGACAGTTGAGGGGAGATTTCTAGAAATGAAAACACTTGGAATTTTAGGAACTGTGTAATATCAGCACCTTAAAGCGTACAAAAAATAGCCATTGGCAGAGGTAGTGGATAACCTGCCCACTCCATGGAAGCTGCCCACTCCATCTCCCACTCTATGGAAGCTGTCTACTTCATCCCCCTTGGAAACATTAGACGGAACCCGTTGCTTGTCAGAAGCATCCTCTTTTCGTTACAAGTTGGGGCTTTATGTGAGTTAATTTGAAAATTTGTATTTTTTTTAAGTTAGGACTTGTGCCATTCAGTATCTCCTTTCAAAGCCCTTTCTCTTCTTTGCTCGTAGAACCTTCTAGTTATTAACAGAAAGGAAAGCCCCAAGGCCACCCAGCCTAAAGTAATCATCCATCTTTCTTTTTCACAGTGGCATCTTTTCTCAGTGTCTTCTGAGAGACATCTTCTGGAGTATTCCAGAAAATTTTAGTCTCCATTATTGGTCTTAGTCAGGGTTACAATTGCTGCAGGGAAACACCATAACCAAAGCTAGTTGGGGGAGAAAGGGTTTATTTAGCTTATAGTCCCATTGCACTGCTCATAATCAAAAAAAGTAAGGGCGGAAACTCATACAAGGCAGGAACCTGGAGGCAGAAGCTGATGCAGAGGTCATGGAGGAGTGCTGCTTACTGGATTGCTCTCCAAGGCTTGCTCAGCCTGCTTTCTCTATCTTTCTCTTTCTTTCTCTTTCTCTTTCTCTTTCTCTTTCTCTTTCTCTTTCTCTTTCTCTTTCTCTTTCTCTTTCTCTCTCTTTCTCTCTCTCTGTTTCGCTTTCACTTTCACTTTCTCTTCTTCTCTTCTCTTCTCTTCTCTTCTCTTCTCTTCTCTCTCTCTTCCTCTTCCTTTTTCTCTTTCTCCTCTCCTTTCCTTCTCCTCTCTCCTCTCCTCTCTTCTTTTCTTTCCTGTCCTCTGTTTTTTATGTTGTTGCTTTCGTTTTCATCTGTCTTTTTTTTTTTTCTTTTTTTCTTTCTGAGGCAGAGCTTCTCTGTGTAACAGCCCTGGCAATCCTTGAACTTCCCTTGTAGAAGAGGTTGCTATGAAACTCACAGAAATTTTCCTGCCTCATCATCCGTGGTTCTAGGATTAAAGGTGTGTTAGGAGCAGGTGTGGCGGCAGTCCCAAAGGCGCCAGGGATTGCAGCTAAGTCATATGACTTGCACCTGACTTCCTCATACAAGACACAAACATCTTGAGTGCTGCGCAGGTGTACCAGGATACAGGTGAATCCAATTTGGTGGAGATTTGCCCCTGCTGCCCTGATTAGCTGAAGCCTCGTGACTGGCGAGGGGGCGTGGCGTGACTGGCGAGGGGGCGTGGCCTGCGGTTCGTGGATGAGAGAGAGTATAAAAAGGAGTGAGAGGCCCAGGGTTCGGGGGAGATATAAAAACAAGGGAGATATATAAACAAGGGAGATATAAAAACAAGGGAGATATAAACAGGGGAGATATAAACAAGGGAGATATATGGAGAAAGAAGAAACAGGACTGAATAAATGTGTGCAGAAGGATCCTGTAGCAGCGTCGTTCTTCCTGGCCTGTTGAGTGCGCGCAACAGTTGGTGCTGAGACCCGGGACGGGACGAGAAGACCTGGGACGAGAAGACCTGGGACGAGAAGACCTGGGACGAGAAAACCTGGGACGAGAAGACCTGGGACGAGAAAACCCGGGGAAAAGAAACATCTTCAGGCACAAGCGAAGACCCCCTGCTACAGGGAGGATTCAGAACTGCATCACTGGGAAGAAGGGGTTGATAAAGGTTCCCGTAAAACAGACTGTTGAGAAGGATCTGGTGTGGTTTCAGAACTCTTCAGCTGGGGAACGGTACTGATGAAGAGAAAGAAGAGAGATGAAGACTGAATAAACTGCTGTTAGAAGGACTGGTGGTTGTGTCGTTCTTGCTGGTCGAGAGCGGGCGCGACAATTGGTGGCCCGTATGGGGAACCGACTCCCCCACCGAGTTCAGAACTTTCAGCAGTCAGTGGTTGCCGGCAGGGTAAGTTCACGGTGAGTGAAACTTGCGACCCCAGGAGTTTGGGAAGGACCTCGGATAAAATAGAGGTGAGCATAAAGTTGCCAGGAAGTAGGCATAAAGTAACCCAGGAGTTTGGGAAGGACCTCGGATAAAATAGAGGGGAATATAAAGTTGCCAGGAAGCAGGCACAAGGTAACGAAAGGTTCCCGGCTTTGGGACAAGTTAAGGTTCCCGGTTTGGGGACAAGTTAAGGAACTATGATAACCTCAGTGTAGTGATCAATAGATCCTCGCTGTGTAGTTATGCTTTTTTCTCCCATTGACCCTTTGTGGGTAGGTCTGATAGTTTTGGTCTTGTTTGTTCTGATATATGGACTCTGTTACTGTTTGAAACTGTGTGTAGAGGCAGTCAAGACAGGTCAGAAAATCCTTACAGAGCAACAAGAAAGTATGTCAGAAGAGGAAAAGGGCTTAAAAAGAAAAAGGAAAAAGAAAGGAGACACAGTGTTATCAGGTGGACAGAAAGGACAAAATAAAAGAGTTGAGGCAGAGGAGGAAGGCGAATTAGCTTTTGCTCCCCCTCCCTATGCCTCCTTGTCAGCCATCTATGGGCAGACCTTCTGTCCGGAGGTCTGGAAAGAGGATAGATTCTCCTTGCTGGGATGTCCTATTTTCACTGATCAAGCTGAATTTGCATGGGATAGAGATATGCTGCTTGATCAAGGTCGATTTGCACAACAACAGACAGGATATCCAGTGCAGGTGTTTAAGCAGGTGAATCAGATTGCTATAAGGGCGTGGAAATCATTGCCTAACAGAGGGGAAGCTAGTGAAAACTTGACTCTTATATTGACCCCCCAGATGGACACACAGGTGATTGAGGTTATGGTCTCATTACCACGAGGTATTGTGTCCATCTCCCCTGGGGATCGACCAGATCCGGTGTTGACGAGGGCGAGAGGGTCTGTTTGTGTGTTTCCACAGGACCAGATGGAACCTCTTTGGGTGCCGGAGAGATTGGTGAGACGCTGCAAGAATGAGGCTCTTGATCCAGTTGCCCCTGTGGATGTGGTGGATGATCCCACAAGCACAAACAATGGAGCCGAGATGGGAGATCCTTTCGTTATTCCAGAAGCCGATACCAGCTCGACATGACATTCAAATTTTTCTATGCCTTTTTGATCCCTGAATTCCCCTTAAAGAGATAGCCCCTCTGGCTATCTATCCCTTGCTTTAGGGAAGATGAGCGGGGGTGAGAGCCCTGGGATGTATGCTTGTTATAGTGTGTGTGTGTTTTGTGTTTGGCACATGTGTTAGGTGCAGAGTGTGCGGCCCGCACTTTCGCCATGGTAGCGTAGGCTTTTGCTGCAGTGGAGGCGGGACAATCTCCTCAGATTCGGTTTGCTGCTCTAAAAGAAATTATGCTGCGTTATGCCGTGGGGTGCGAGGCTAAGCACTGCACAGAGGATAGCTTGCTGTTGGCATCCTGTGGAAGGCATGTCTGATTGCATGAAGGTTCAGTGTCCTAGTTCCCTTCCCCCAGGAAAAACGACACGGGAGCTGGCCAAGACCTCTCTGGGTGATGAGCCTAAGGGATGGTTTTGTGTAGGGCCCCTATGCTTGCACACTGGGGATCAGACCTCTACCTTCACCCATGAGGCTTGCTTGCAGCGATTAAGATCTGGCCATAGATTAATCAACATCCTGGCCTTTTGATGCACCTGCCGCAAGCAAAACACAATCTCCCCAGGTGTGGCTTGGCATGATAGAGAGGTAGTCAGTGATAAGACTCCCTGGGCATGTCACCAACCTAAGACAGGGATCAAACCAATGCTGTTTGTCACCCAAGGACGGGTAAGGGGCATGGCTGCGGGGGGCTATCTACAGACATTCTCTCTTCCAAAAAGGAAAAAAAGGGGGAGATGTTAGGAGCAGGTGTGGCGGCAGTCCCAAAGGCGCCAGGGATTGCAGCTAAGTCATATGACTTGCACCTGACTTCCTCATACAAGACACAAACATCTTGAGTGCTGCGCAGGTGTACCAGGATACAGGTGAATCCAATTTGGTGGAGATTTGCCCCTGCTGCCCTGATTAGCTGAAGCCTCGTGACTGGCGAGGGGGCGTGGCGTGACTGGCGAGGGGGCGTGGCCTGCGGTTCGTGGATGAGAGAGAGTATAAAAAGGAGTGAGAGGCCCAGGGTTCGGGGGAGATATAAAAACAAGGGAGATATAAAAACAAGGGAGATATATAAACAAGGGAGATATAAAAACAAGGGAGATATAAACAGGGGAGATATAAACAAGGGAGATATATGGAGAAAGAAGAAACAGGACTGAATAAATGTGTGCAGAAGGATCCTGTAGCAGCGTCGTTCTTCCTGGCCTGTTGAGTGCGCGCAACAAAGGTGTGCATACTTTTTTATAGAATCTAAGACCACTTGCTCAAAGATGGCACCACTCATAATGGGCTGAGCCCTCCCCCACCAATCACTAAGAAAAAGCCCTCCAGGTCGATCTTCTGGAGGCATTTTCTCAATTGAGGCTCCTTCCTCTCAAATGACTTCACCTTGTGTCAAGTGGACATAAAACTACCCAGTATAATCTTCATATGGATCTTTTAATGGGAACTTCCTAGTTTGTGTAAAGAGCCAGTAGCAACCAATAGTGTTTGGCTGCACTGAAATCTCACCCATGAGATCCTCAGTTCTACACATATGATCTAATACTTTCAATTTCTTCCTTTTAGAAATATGATTCCTTGCTGGGTCTCCAGTGATGGCTTTGCTAGAAATCTCTCTGATTCTCACTATGCTTTTGTGAAGACTATTTCCTGATGTAAGACCTGTGGGGTGTACCAGCTTCTAAAACCAGAATTTTTCCAGAAAAATAGAAACACATCATGAGAATCTGATACCCTAAAATGTAATTATATTTTTAAAATGCATTGTTCCATATCTATAGTCTATAAAATAACTGGGCAGGGAAACAGAGACAGGACTTTTAGGATTCCCAGGAAGGAGCCTAGGATGGAGGAAGAGAGGATTCCACCATGATGAAGGTGTAGGAGACAGAACAAGTCTGAAAAATACAGGAGGGAAACATAGCTGACATGAGGTACAGGGGGACAGTGGCCTCATGAGGACTGCCCAGCAGGGTCTAGGGCAGCAAAGGAAAAATATAGATTTAGTAAGTCTTTAAGTCAGGTATATCGGAGGGAAGTGTGTGTTAGCAATATGGAGTTAGGGAGTAGCCCAACTGTTGAGCAATTTAAGGTATTTAAAATATAAGGCTGTGTGTATGTGTCTTTCTTTCGGGAATACAGAACATTGGGGTGACAGAGAGAAGCGTGTGCACACTCGCTGGTAAGTATAGAGTGGATTAACAATTTACCACATTAATCTTAAAGATTAAAAGAGGTACTTCTGGAAAAAGTGGACAAGCAGGTCATTTGTTTTCCACTCTTTATTATCGCCTTTGATTTTGTTATTTTCCTGTGGGATTCTCTGGTGTAAAAAAGTCAATGTGTCTTGTATATCTCCAGTTAATAATGTTTTTTCTAGTTTTCTTACTTCATTATTACATTTGAGCAATTTAAAATTCTGACGTTTATCATCACACAAAGCAAAAATCAAAAACCATAATCTGAAAGCTAAGCCATGGGTTTAGAAAGCAATATTTTCTAGATATTCAGATAACAAAACAGTAGTTCTTAACATGTGGGGTGTAACGCCTTTGGTGGTCAAATGTTTCACGCATAGGAGTAGGCTAAAACCATCCAAAAATACAGATCTTTACATTACAATTCATAATAGCAAGGTTACAATTATGAAGTAGCAACAAAAGTAATTTTATGATAGGGAGTCACTACAACATGAAGAGCTATATTACAGTGAGTGGTGGTCAATAAAGAAACTCACAATTGGTCAAAGCACAAAGAATAAGTTTTTGTTGAGTGCTTAGCCACAATAGAAAAACTCCTGAGGTTTCGGGATCACTGCAGAAGAGGGAGCAGAAAGATATGAGTCAGAGATATGAAAGGAGTACCTACACTACTATAGTGTCTTCCAGGCATTACAGAATATTTGTACTCACGAATCTATAGTAGCTATGGTCTCCTGCACAAGATTTGCACAAGATCAAGCCAATCAATATTTTACGATACAGGAAGGATGCTCCCCATTCTTATTGAGGTGTTATAGATAGTTGATGACTTCTGGAGAATGGAGAGGCAGTTTGCACTAAGGGTGTGACTGCTGATAGGTCAATCATACTCTAGTGAATGGCTGTACACCTCTCTATATAAATAGTACAAAGTTCTTTTACTTTGTGTATGTTAGTACCCTGTACTGTCTTCAGACACACCAGAAGAGGGCATCGGATGCCCATTCCAGATCTTTGTGAACCATCATGTGGTTGCTAGGAATTGAACTCAGGATCTCAGTCCTCCTAACTGCTGAGCCATCTCTCCAGCCCTACAAAGTTATTCTATAAAAAGGGTGTGTTCTTTTATTTAAAAAAAAAAAAGGAAGGAATTGTATCAGGAAGGAGTTAGGGAAAACACTGGGTAACTATGGTATGAAATTCTCAAGTAATAAAAATATTATATTTTTTCTTTTTTATTAGATACTTTCTTCATTTATATTTCAAATACTATCCCCAAAACACCCTATGCCCTCTCCCACCCTAATATTATATTAAAAGAACAAACAAAAAAGTAAGTGGAGTGTAAGAGAGGCTCTTCAGTCATTACAGCATGCACTCATAGAGCATCATAGGATGCCAGTCAGATCATCTTTGTCACGCTTTGACTTCCTCAAATGAGGTGATCAGCTTCAGTCTGCCAGACATTTCTGTCTTGATGTCTTGCCTCCTCATAGACCTCATATAACTGGCTGTAAAGAGGAAATTCCAAATATGTGATAGAGCAAACATTCTTTTATGTCTACAATAGCAACCTTGGGCATTTTTTTTTTTCAGTAATGAAAGACAAGACTTAGATTCAATGATATTAAATGTCTTAGGACAAGAAGATCATAGCTACAAGCTGCAAGCAACACTGACATAAAACCAAAGCTTTCTAAATTAGTGGTAATCTCTTCTTATATTAAAAAAAATATATGCAATGTATTTTGATCTTTTTTTCTACTCCAATTTTTCCTAGATCATCCTTACCTCCCTTTCCACCCAACTTTATATTTTCTCTCTCTCTCTCTCTCTCTCTCTCTCTCTCTCTCTCTCTCTCTCTCTCAAAAACCGTTACAACAAAATAAATGTCAGTCACAAAAAAAAAAACCCAAACAAATAAAAAAATCCTACAAAACAAAAATTAAAAAAAGTAAAAGATCAATAAGACAAAAAAAGCCAAATAAAAGTAAAATAAAACAGAGTTAAAAAAAACCAAACCAATAATCAAAAAACAAAAAACAAACAAACAAAAAACCATGGAAGCTATTTCTGTTTAGGTTTTTATACCCAGTGTCAATACTTTGGGAAAAAAACAAATTTCCCTTTGCCAACAGGTATTAACTGAAGATAGCTTCATGGTTAGTAGGAGAGTCCTGATCTACTTGCCCCTCTCAGTGCTGGGACCCAGTATGGCATCATTCAGATTTTGCATTCATTAGTGCCAAACTCAACACATATCAGAGAAGTCTCTTTTTGTAGTGAGTTAGGGACAGAGATCTAAGAGACCCATATCTGGACAATGTGCAGATAGTGGGAGATTTTTGAGCACTCAGTCCTAAATGGGACATCTCTATAAAGCTATTTCCCTCAAGGCTCAGGTATCTTTGAAGAAGATGGGGTAGACAATTAATATGAGCAAGAGGTGGTGGATGGTGGTGAGGAAACAAGGTATTTTAGACACAGCGGGGTCAATGCACATATGAACTCACATATTCTCTTATAATGCAGCCTATTGCACATGGGGTTCCAAGAACTACTACCTATCAGGAACTTATTTCATTGGTAATTCACTTGAGAAGAAAAAAATTACTAGTCCTGCTGCTGACATAGTTTATTGGAGTCCCCACCCATGTGCCTTTCTTAAGTAACACATATGAAATAATGTGCCATCCTGGACAAAGGGTGGTCAGCAAAGAATTGGCCACAGAGATGAGGCCCATTAATACTGAGGCCAGTATTGGAAAGACTACGTGCATTTCTGCTTTTGCAATGCTACTTGAATGACAGTTGTCAGAAGGCAGGAGATGTGCATTTGCCTCTATTCATGGCTATATCCCCAGTGCTTAAAGTCATAGCTGATATCAAGTAGCAATTGTCAGTTTTCAGTGAGTGAATGAATGACCAATGTGGACAGCCTTAGCCTTCTGTTTTAAGGCACAGAACACTACCACAGAAACTGAGTAAATCTTAGGAGAAAGAGAATAAATATGCCTTATAGATGAAGTTAATGGGTTTGAGAAGAAAAACTGCCTTACTGCCTGTGGGTGAGAGAAATAGAAGCATTCTTAATACCTGGGTTATGAGTCTGTATTAAAAAATAATTTCCTCTGGATGCTTGGTTTCATTTGGACCCGTCATACCAAATATAGTAAATGAATTATGCTAAAAAAATAAGTTCCAAACCAAATAAATGTACATACACCTGCAGGCATTCCAATTGGATTTTTTTTTAACTCAAAAAAGTAATTACGCTATTATCTATTACGGAACCTAGTGAGCTGTGAAGAGATAGTGACGTTCCTGTCTACTATTACTAAGCCATTTTTTTTCTTGCTAAGAACTAATATGTCAGAAAAGTAGCCAAGAATAAAAAAACATTAGAAATATTGAGATTAATAACTATTATGGTCTCACAGCAGAAACAAAAAAACAGATATATTGATGAAAAGTTAAATCTACACCTACCGACACTTTGCATTCAGATTCTAAAAATTACTCTAACTTTTCAAAACTTATTTATGAATTCCATTTTATTTGGGCATATTAAATGTGTGCTTAATACCAGCAGGTTTGACACAATTTGGGATGCCTCCTCTGCCACTGCCTGGGCTCAAAGTTGCTGGTGGTATAATTGCTTTTGAAGGTTTGTGATCAAAGTCATATATACACATAAATGTATAAACATGCAAAAGATACACTTCCATTCAGTTCATTCTTTCCTGTTCCATTCAATTTTTCTTTTGTGGGCTGATAGGGCAAAGGGGGAATTCCTTTACTTGGTCATGTGATTACTAATCATAACTACAATGTAATAATTAAAATTTACTGACCATTACCCTATAAAACCAGCTCACTTATGGCTCCATTTTCCCTTCAGTAGTTCCTCAGACATATGCATTATCATATATTTGTTTCTTTAAAGAAAGATGTAAAAGAGATAAAATATAATAATGACAAAAGGAACAACAGCAACAATATTTATATAATAATAATAATAATAATAATAATAATAATAATAATAATAGTGTGAGAAGCAATTAAGAAAGATATCAGATGTCAGGTTCCAGATGCCATCTGCACACAGCAGCATTAACATGTATAAATACATAGGCATGCACAATATAAATGAACAAATTTCAAAAAATAAAAAAGAAAGACGTATTCTAAGAGTTAGTATAACTGAGTTTGGGGAAACTGATTTGACAAAGACCTGGCCATAATGTAATTCCTAGGAGAAGGGCTAAGAAAAGGAACTCAAAAGTCTAGTCTGACTATAGCCTCCCATTTAATGTAGAAGGTGGAGATGAAGCAATTGTCTTTAACAGTCTGGGTCCCAGTGAAGATTTTAGCAACGAAAATAATGTCTGTACTCCAATAATAAAGACTTAATTTTAACTTGATTGGAATAAAACTGGAAAAAAGAAGTATTTTTAATTTGTGTTAGCAGATTTGCTATAGTTTGTCCCTCCAGGATACATTGTAATTAAGACCTTGATGTTCAGGGTGCTAGACTTGGAAGGCATAGTCGAAACTATGGGAGATGTTTGGGATGTTAGGGGTGACCTCTCAGGAGGTTGTTTTTCAAAAGGCTTGGAATGAGAGCCTGCTATGGGTTGTGGCTCATCTTCTCTTTGTGTTCCTGGTTTGAAGTAAAATCATTTGTTTCTTTCTCCAAAGCGCCCCCCCCCCCACACACACACACTGTTTTCAAAAAGTCTAGGCTAGGGTGCAGGTGAAAAACAATACCGGCATCCTGTTCTTGATATACCAACACTTCGAGCAGAATAAACTTGTTTTCTTTCTAATTTAGCAGTCATATGTAGTTTGTTATAGCAATAGAAAACTGATTAAAATGTAGACAATGGACATCATAATTTTACAGGCAAATGGATGGAACTAGAAAATATCATCCAGAGGGAGGTAACCCAGATCCCAAAGAATATGTGTGGTATGTATTCACGATAAGTGGCCATTAGCCAAAAAGTAAAGAATACCCATAATACCACTCACAGACCATATGAAGTTTAACAGGAGGAAGATCCCAGTGAGGGTGCTTTAATCCCACTTAGAAGGGGGAAGAAAAGTCTGGTGTGGTGGTGCACGCCTTTAATCCCAGCACTCAGGAGGCAGATGCAGGCAGATTCCTGAGATCGAGGCGAGCCTAGTCTACAAAGTGAGTTCCAGGACAGCCAGGACTATACAGAGAAACCTTGTCTCGAAAAACCAAAAACCAAACCAAACCAAACCAAACCAAACCAAACCAAACCAAAACAAAACAAACCAACACCCCAGAAGGGGGAAGAAAATAATTACAGGAGACAGAGGAAGGGAAGGACCTGGGTAGGAGATGGGAGGGGGAAGGGAAAAGGGGGACATGACCAGGTATGGGAGGGGGTGGACAAGAGAGAAGCCCAGAGGGCCAGGAGAATAAATAGAATTACACAGCAGTGGGGTTGGGAGTGGGAGGGGTGGGTGGGAGGAACCTTTAGAAAATCCTAGAGACCTGGGACACAAGAGGCTCCCAGGACTCCAGGGGGATGACCTTAACCCAATGCCCAATAGTTGGGGAGATAGAACCTGAAGAGACTACCTCCAGTAGATGACCATGGCCCCCAGTTGAGGCATGGGGTCACCTACTTACCTTCAAAATGTTGGTCCCAGAATTGTTAGTGTCTAAAAGAAATGCAGGACAAAAAAAAAAAAAAAAAAAAAAAAAAAAAGGAGCAGAGACTGAAGGAAAGGCCATCCAGTGACCAGCCTAACTTGGGATCTATCTCATGGGCAGGCACCAAACCCTGACACTATTACTGGTGCCATGTTAAGCTTGCAGACAGGACCTTAGCACTGCTGTTTCCTGAGAGGCTCTGCCAGCAGCTGACTGAGACAGATGCAGATACTCACAGCCAACCATTGGACTGAGGTCAGGGATCTCTATGGGAGAGTTAGAGGAAGGATTAAAGGAGCTGAGGGGGATGGCAACCCCATAGGAAGAACTAACAGTAAGAACTAACCCAGACCCTTTAGAGCTCTCAGAGACTAAGCCACCAACCAAAGAGCATGCACAGGCTGGTCTGAGATTCCCCCAACCTTACTGCACAAATGTAGCACAGGATTGCCTTGTGAGGCCTCAGTGGGAGAGGATGAGCCTAATCCTATAGAGACTTGATGCCCCAGGAAAGTGGGATGCTGGAGAGGGTAAGAGGGAGTGGGCAGGTAGGGGAGCACCCTCTCAGAGACAAAGAGGCAGGGGAAATGGCTGAAGAACTCTGAGAGAGAGACCGGAAAGGGGGTGAACATTTGGAATGTAAATAAATAAAATAATTTAATAAAAATAAAATAAAATTTAGACACAGAAAAGGAGACTTGCCTACATGTTGCAGCTGACCCAACTTACCTTTAAGCAGGTGACTAATTTGAAATAACAGTACAAATGCTTAAATCTCCACTGGGCTATATATGTTCTACAATTTAGGGGCTCATTGAGCTGAAAAGATACATACAAGTATTCCCAAACGTATTCAAAGATCTGTCCTGCAAAATACATTCTTAAGACAGTGAGGAGAAAATGCTTTCTGTGTCACACATATGGCTTTCCTATACCTGCTTGCAGGTGTTAAAACTCAGTAATTTCCTGGTGTCTCCTTTGTTTTGTTATAGCAGAATATAACAGAACAAGTAATTTATAAAAAAAAAATAATAATCTTATTTCTCACAGCTTTAGAGGTGACAAGACCCAAGGTCAAGTTGTCAGCAGGTTTGATTGTAGGCAGGTTTGCTAATGTACAGATTTGCTGGTGGGTCAAGGGATGTGTAATATGGAGGAAAGAGACACTGTGGCCTCAAGTGGAGGAGGGTAGAATAAACTCAACTGGATACCTTATAAAGCCTTTAACAGCCCTTTAATATTGTCCACATGGGAGAAACTACCACTATCTCTTAAAGGGTTTACTTCTCAATATTATCTACTGGCAACATCAGAATTGTGAAGAGCCATGTTCAAATCCATCAATGGCTGTTCTGATTGGCAAAGAAGGAAGAACGTGTACAATTTGCTTAGAGAAGCAGAAAATGAGGAATGCAGTCATATTAGGCAAGGATGAAAGCTCAGATCTACTTTTCATTACTTTGTGAACTTAATCATGTCACCTCTAAAGGCATTAGCATTTACAGGTGGTTGTAAGGTTTCCCTGAGATAGTATTCACAGTGGCTTTATAAAGAGTATGGTTTTACTTGGTGGGCTGGCTACATCCGGTGATATTGCCTCTTTAAACTGCCATGCAAAAGGGGATCATTTATCAAACCCAACAATTATTGCTAATCTGCTTGGTGTCAAAGCCGCGCTAAATTTGAGCAATAGTGCACCAAGGAAGTTATAGTCGCACACTTAAGAGCTCACAGCCTTGTGAGAAAGGCAGATAAGTAAGTCCCCAAATTAAAACATGGGAGGACCTGTAATTTCCAGGAGGCATGTCTCGTATATTACAGAAACACAGAACCTGCCGGCTTAGCAGTAGAGGAACCAGAAAGTCTGCAAGAGGAGGGAGCTTCAGTAAGCTATCTTTAACATGGTTAGGGACCAGGAGCATTTGCACTAATTATGCATCAGGCTGACTTTATTAAGAAATACTAGGAGGAGTGAGAATATCAGGCAGGGAGAAGGGCGAGCTTCCATGTTGAAAAATGGATTGAGATCCCAAAAGTGTGACTAGGAAGTGTGACTTAGAGTTATTATTCTTGTGATAAAACACCAGTTACAAAGACACCTGGGGGTGGAACGGGTTTAGTTGGTTTACACTTCCACACCACAGTTCATCATTTAAGGAAGGCAGGACAGGAACTCAACCAGGGTAGGATCCCTGGAGGTAGCAGCTGATTCAGAAGTCATGGAGGGTTGCTTCTTACTGGCTTGCTACCATGGATTAACTCAGCCTACTTTCTGATAGAACCAAGACGACCATTAGACCAGGGATAACATCACACACCATGGGTTGGGTCTTCCCTCATCGATCACAGACAACTGGAATTTGTGAAGAGGTATTTCTCAATTGAATTTCTCTCTTTTAAGATTATTCTGTAACTCCTTCCATGGGTATTTTGTTCTCCCTTCTAAGAAAGAGTGAAGTTTCCACACTTTGGTCTTCCTTCTGCTTGAATTTCAAGTGTTTTTCAATTGTATCTTGGGTATTCCAAGCTTCTGGGCTAATATCCACTAATCAGTGAGGGCTTATCATACATGTTCTTCTGTGATTGTGTTACCTCACTCAGGATGATATCCTCCAGATCTATCCATTTGCCTAAGAATTTCATAAATCATTGTTTTTAATAACTGCATAGCACTCCATTGTGTAAATGTACCACATTTTCTGTATCCATTCCTCTTTTGAGGGGCATCTGAGTCCTTCCCAGTTTATGACTATAAATAAGGCTGCTATAAACATAGTGGAGCATGTGCCCATATTACATGCTGGAGCATCTTCTGGGTATATGCCCAGGAGAGGTATTGCTGGATCCTCCAGTAGTATTATGTCCAGTTTTCTGAGGAACCACCAAACTGACTTCAAAGTGTGGAGCATAGACTGAAGGAATGACCATCCATAGACTGTCTCACCTGGGGATCCATCCCATATACAATTAACAAACCCAGACACTATTGTGGATACCAACAAGAACTTGCTGACAGGATCCTGATATAGCTATCTCCTGAGAGGCTCTGCCAGTGTCTGACAAATACAGAAGTAGATGCTCATATCCATCCATTGGACTGAGCACAGGGTCCCCAATGAAGGAGCTGGAGAAAGTACCCAAGGAGCTAAAGGGGTTTGCCGTCCCATAGGAGGAACAACAATATGAACTAACCAGTACCTCTGAGTTCCCTGGGACTAAACCACCAATCAACAAAAACACATGGTGGGACTCATAGCTTTAGTTGCATATGTAGAAGAGGATGGCCTAGTCAGTCATCAATGGGAGGAGAGGCCCTTGGTCCTGTGAAGGGTCTATGCCCTAGTGTAGGGGAATGCCAGGGCCAGGAAGTGGGGGTGGGTGGGTTGGTGAGCAAGAGGAGGATGGAGGGGAGAGGGGTTTTTCGGTGGGGAAACTAGGAAAGAGGATAACATTTGAAATGTAAATAAAGAAAAGATCTAATGATAAAAAAAAGATTATTCTGGGTTTTGTCCTTAAACTAACCAGGACAAAGTGAGAGTAACTTAGGCCAAGCCAGAAGACTCTAGAAAAGGTAGCATATTTCACCATCTCCACAGTCTGCAAGCTCTCAGCAATTATATTACACAGAGTTTTTTATATTAACTTCAATGGACAAAATGAAGAATGTAATGAAGGGCCAAATGAGCTGGCACTGTCCCTCACTGATCACTACAACCTTTTCTGGGTCTACATGCCATGACCAACAACCTCCCCAATGTACAAACTGCCTCTCACTGTGCACTTAGTTGGATTGCAACTAGTATTCCAGGTAATATCCTTTTTATTTCTTTTCAAATATCTGAAACTGATGCTAGGGCCAATAATTATTTAGAGGTCAGAAAGCTTAAAAGAAGTCATGAGGTAGATAGAACAGGCACTGAGTAAATTATTTTTACCTGGCTAATTAGAATTGCAAAGATACATAGTAAATTATTAATAGTGCATAATCCAGGCCAAGCGATTAGTAGCATTTTCATTTTCTATACTGTGTTCGATTTGTACATGCTCCAGTTTGCTTCTTTGTGGCCGTGATAGGACACTGGCCAAAACAAAGATGTTGAGCTTGTTTGGCTGATAGGTTATAGTCCAAAGTCAAGTCAGAAGGCAAGGTAGGAAGAAACTCAAGGCAGGAATCTGGAGGCAGGGGTTATAGCAAGCCCCATACAGGAGTATGGCTGATCAATTCCTTCTCTGGGTTGCTCACCTAACTTCTTATACAACCTAGAACAATGTCCTCAGGGATGACACTGTTCAAATGGGGCTCAGTCCTTCTCTGTCAACTATAAATCAAGAGACCATCCCACAGCGATGTCCATAGGTGAGTCTGAAGAAAATCATTCCTCAAAAAAGATACCTACTTTCTTTTTCTATAGATGTCAAATTGGTATCCAAGGTTATCCTTGGCAATCTTTGACTTGTAACATATAGAGTATATACTGATTAATATTCAATCAAGCAAAGCCTGGATTCCTTTTGTTTTAAGGTGTAATTGTAATCTTAGTCTACCCATGACAATGAAAACATCTCAGGAGAAAGAGACTTGGCTCTTTAGACAGTGCTCATGTATAGTCCCTGTTCATTCCATACTATAATGTAAGATTCAGACTACAGTTTGTATGACTGTTTCCTTAACACTTTAACCTCATTTCCAGTGATCAAATATGGGAAAGCAAGCGTGCGTTTGTGATGCTAGCTGGTTAAAATAAAGCCGGCTACACTTGTAGTTACACTTTCGATCAAATCACCCTTACTTGCAGGGGTCTGCACTTTGAGGGGGGAAAGGATCTACAGATCATCTTATCCTACGTGTAGGGAGTGAGCTCCCTGTACCTCCCATTCCACCAAGGGATAGGCCTGGGAAGAAGACAGTTACACACCGCTGCCTGGAAAGGAGTCTAATATCCTGCTTGTGAGAATGCCAGGGAGCATTAGGTAGAGACACTGGTTTTAGTATTTAACAAAGGCGAGGTAGGATGTTTTGTTTAAAGACGAGGAACAGAATTCATGTTTGAAGAGGAATTTGGAGATGTGTTTGTCTTTCCTTTCCTTTTCTCTCCTCATATTTTTTTCTATTCTTCCCCCATCTCATCATCTTCTTGATCCTCCTCCAAAACTGTAGAAAGATAAAAACTAGTCTGTATTATGAAAGTATAGAAATGGAGCTCATGGGCTGGCTTTAAGCCCAGGTTCAGTAACCTCCCACCCCCTGGGACAACTCAGTGGCTTCACAGCAGGGTGAAGACATTGGTACTTCATTCATAGTATTTGTTGGCAGTTCTCTAGTTATGCCCAACAACAGCTTGCACCTCTGCTGGTCAATGACAAGCCAGGAGCCAGGCATAATTTCATCCATTCTCCCTTCCTGCCTCCCTCCCTCTGTCCCTCTGTCTCTCTGTCTCGATCTCTCTCTTTCTCTCTGTCCTTCTCTCTTTATCTCTCTCTCTCCAACTCCTATTTCCTCTCTCTCCTACATGTTTCCACTGGCTGGCCTCTTCATCATCTCTCTCTTTCTATCTTTCCTGCTCCCCTTTCCTTCTCTGCCTCTACCCCTTTCTCAGGTTCCCTTCCCTTCTCCCAATAAGCTTCCGCCTTCTTTTACACAAGGCCTTTTTTAGGGCTGGTTACTCAGGGATATACCTCAGCATGAGCCTGCCAAGATGCTCCCCCCATCCCTCCCCACCCCCGCCACTGCATTATACTCGATCCTACTGCCATTTTATCTGGTTTATAAAACACAATATTATTGTGTTGCAAGCTTAAAACAATTAGTTGCTGGAATGATCCAGACAGAAATCTGATAGTTGATTTTCTTCCATTCGACGATGGGCTAGAAAATGGGTGAAGAGTGGACCACATTGTGATCAACCATTCTGGTTTCCCTGTATTTTAATTTCCCAGGTCACCTTCCCTTCGAACAAAACATTCCTCACGATTTTAGGGGGTTCCTTGTTGGCTTTGGCGCCTCCATCTTCTAAAAGCCCCCAGAAGGCCCTGTGGAGAGTGGCTGAGACTCATTGTAACACAGGCCGTTCTTGGCCTTTTAAAATACCTTTGAGTGTTAAATATCTCACATTCATTCCTGCTAATGACAGAGGAAGGGAGGTTTTCATTTCAGTCCCCGGTCCTCTTCTAAAAGACTGTGGATTTTCACCTTTTAGGGAAGCTCCTGGCCCAGTGCTTCATCCCACATCAAAACCCATCCCTGGGATTTCTGCCTTCAAACAAGTGAAACAATGCCTCGTCGCAGGGGGGCTGCAGTCAAAGAGGAGTGGACTTATACACGTATGCCAACTATTCAGATAGGATTGCCTACTCACAGGAAATTAGTGGCTCAGAAAGAATACTTTTCAGTGGGGGACCACTTACCAGTCCATCATACCTTCCTCCAGCCTCGTTAGAGCCCGGGTAGCTTACCCCACACACTCATGTGAGCCGAAAGTGCATGTTCCGATGACACGCCCCAGCAGGAGGTAACTGAGATATCCTGATTGCTTTCATTTTGACCTCCCCAAGTTAAAGGGTGCTTTCTCACAAACGAGTGAGCCACATTTTCTATATGAATTTGAGGATCACAGCCTACCCCCTATGTAAGCCCCTCACACTATGACATTTACCTAAAAGAAAAGATGGACACTGATAGATGGTTTGTCTTTAAAAGAAAAACAGAAAATAGGAGAGAGGGGAGAGGGAGAAAAAAAAAAGTATTTCCATTAGCAACTTTGGGAAGAAATTGCTCCACATTGTTGCTCTGACAAGGAATTTTCCCAGCATGTGCGTATCTTAAAAGTACTGCAAAACAATGTCTTAAAATGAACTGATTAGTATGCATGCTCTGTGGTCACATTTAAGTTCTATTTATAAAATCTATTCTGTTCCAGGCTCAGACAAACAAAACTGAGATGCAGCTGTGTAACACATTGATAATTTTCATTAGTTCTAAAAGCCTCAATAGAATTTGCAATTTTATTCATTACGTCTAAATAATCCTGGAAAGCCCATTGTGGAGTTGACCTTTCACTTTTTCCCCCTTGGCCTCTGTGTGACTTGGCCTCTGTGTGACTTGGATCTCTCTCTCTCTCTCTCTCTCTCTCTCTCTCTCTCTCTCTCTCTGTGTGTGTGTGTGTGTGTGTGTGTACTAGGATAGGTTGGGCAGGAAAAAGAGATTTCTGCAGAAATAAAGAACAAAAAGAAGAAGAACGGGAAATGAGGCAGAAAAGACTCAAGATCACCCATGTAGATGCTAGCACCATCCAAATGCAGGGAGTCCTGCCATCGGACCCCAGATGTGTGCTAGCACCGATTTCTGAAATCACTGTGCAATGCTGTGGGAAAATGTGGTTTGTGTTCTAATTTGCTAGGGAGCTCTTTACTGTGTAGATGGGAAGGAATACGGATTCTCCTAGACAGCAAGCCCAAAATACAGGGCCCCAGAGAAACAAATGGTACTGCTTTCTCAACTTAGACCTGTTCTTGAAAAGTAAAACAATGCCCACTTGGGAGGGATCTTTTTAGTGAGCATTTTGTGCATGTGGGTCCAAAATAAATAAGTTAATAAATACACTAAAACCTGCACATCCGAGGATGCTGGCAGCCAGCCAGTAAAAAAAAAAAAAAAAAAAAAAAAAAACACAGAGCCATCTTTAGACAATTAAGATAGCAATAATAAAATAAGCGGCATAATATGAAGGAGGAAAAAGACAAACACTTACAATTTAGTACCCACTGAAATGGTCCTTTGCTGTACTGACCAGGTAATTAAAAAGATAAAAGTTAATGTGTAAAGGATGTGAGGTGCTCGTCTTAAATAAATATACCTGGGCCGCCAACACAAACAGTCACACTTGAGCATTTGTCTGATAATTGTTAACATGGGGCTGAAGATAATGACAATCATGAGTTACCTATGATGTATGAACTGGCTTTCATAGTAAATCTCCCTGGATCTCTGTGGTGTAGCCAGGATCTTACATAGGACACATCTCAGTATCTCTGACTGGTACGGATAGATAGCGGCAAAGATACATTCTGGGAAATACTCAAATAAGCAAAGTTAACCAGACTTCCACTTGACTCAGAACTTTTAATACGAGAATGTAAATTCTTAGTTCTAGAGGGGAGAAATTTTATATCATTGAGGCAATGGAAGGCTTTCATGTTTCACTTCTCTTTTAAACATAACATCTTTGTAAAGTTTTACATCCTTGAGGATATACTTTGGGAACTTTTTAATCAAAATTAATATTTTTGTCTACTACTGAAAATAACATAAATTAAAACTCATACAGGGTAGACAAATCTATAAAATTGGTCTCTTTGAATAAAGTTGGGGAGAGTCAGTATGTAGAGTCTTTTGAAGGCCAGAGAGCATCCTCTGAGGGACCCGGGCTGCCAGGGAACTCAGAGAGACATGATATCCAAGCAAGACAAGGACAGAGAAATCTCATACTTAGGATCATTTGAAAATTGCCTTAGAGATTGTTGGTCAAGTAAAAATCTGATCATTATTCCAAGTTTAGTAAAGACTATGACTAATCCTGCGAAATCTTATCTTGCTTCAAGCCCTCTCTAGCCAATAATCCCCCCCCCCATTTTTTTTTTTTTTTGAAATCAAGTCTTTTCTCGCATAATGTATCCTGAGTATGGTACCCCCTTCCTTTTCTTTTCTCGTTTCTTTCTCCACCTTCTTGCCTTCCTGACATCCAGATCCACTCCCTTCCCCGCAATAGGAAAGATTATGCTTTGAAAAGATGATAATAAAATATACCAAAATAAAATACACTGGGAAGAAAATGAAAATTATCACAAAGGCACAAGAATCAGAGATCCACTCATTCATACGCACTCAAGAATTCCCATAAAACCCATGAAGCCTGAAGCTATAATCTCTGCCCAAAGGACCTGAGGCAGACTCACGCAGGCAGTGTTCTCCCTGCCTCTGTCTCTGCGAGTTCATATGAGATTTAATTGTGTTGATTTAGAGGATCTTGCTTTCTTGGTTTTCTCCACCCCCTTTGTGTCTTTAAATCTTTCAGTCTCCTTTTCTCTGAGGAGAGGGATTTGAAGGAGACCCTCCATTTATGGCTAAGTGGTCCAAGGTTTTACACTCTCTGAATAATGTCTGGCCATGGGTCTCTCTATGTTTGTTCCCATCTGCTGCAGAAGGAAACATCTCTGATGATTCCTAATAAACTTGAGTAGGCAAATCCGTTTTACAAATTTGATGTAATATGATGACACATTGTAGGAAATGCCATCATTTTTGAGTGTGAGAAGCATATTTAGCAAAACCCTTAAGGTTTTGTGTGTAAAGAGAAATAGGAATAGAAATGGTCTCACTAACATATAAACAGGCCAATCACAAGCAGAGACTTTTAACTAATTTTCCTCTGTGTAGATTCACAGATGAAGAACCTTCTAGAGTGAGAACTCCATTTGGAACATAGGTCTAATACTAGTCACATCTATAAGGATAAAACAATCCTTTGGAGTTGGTGTTCCATCATCACCATAGTAGGCAATATCTGGGATGTTATCAGTAGCAATTGGAAGTACCTGATATCATAAGGCTGTAAATATGTAGTAGGCTTCTATAGCTACTAATTGGTGAACTATTAGAAGTGGTCATTGCTGGATTTGCATCAGTTACCTTTGTAGGTCCATACATAAAGTCTTGGTTCCCAGGAGGACAATACTGACAGGTGCTCTGAGTATTTAGGTGCTCTGATCCTGTGGGAAGTTATATTATGTGACTGAATGAATTCCTGCAAAGAAAACTGAGGCAGAACCCCAGACATTACCTCCTCATCCTCCCTCCACTCCTTCTTAGATATGTTGTAAATGATTAGCTTTGACATAAACCTTCCCATCATTGCAAGCTGTTTCTCTCAACCTAGGTCTGCAGCAAGGTTTACAAGGTTGAAACCAGTAACTTCGAGAGGAATTTAAGTTTGATGAACACTGATAATGCTATAAAACTACCCCAGTATGCTATTAGTTAAGGGCAGGGTAATCCGTGAGTTATTGAAGATGACTCTGGGGCAACAGAAAGCATCTCTAGTACAGCTACACTTTCAGTTTGCAGCCCTGTCTTACATGACAAGTCAAATAAAGTGGAGAAAATGGAGGTGACATGGTCATAGAATCAGCCTTCTAAGCTAGAGCTATTACAGATTTAAGCACCTTGAGAATTCACTCCAATTACTTTCTGTTTGTTACAATGGCAAAATTAATCTCGAATTATGTCAGTTTTGAATCAGGAGACATTCTCAAGAATATACCTTTGGCATAAAATGAGACTGCCTGGCACACACATTTCATCCCTCCTGAAAAGCATTAACTATCAAGCCTGCTCAACAAAGATGTACTTGAGTGCTATTCTGCACAATGAGGAAACAATGAAGACAGCTGACATCTATTGCTTATCATGTGCTTAGCATTTGTGAAGAGTTTATGCACAGTCTTTCATATCATCCCTAACAACACTTCACTGTGTGTGTACTGTACTTTGCATATTTTATAATGAGCTATCTAAGATTAAAATGAGGATATTCCTGCTTTATAATACATACTTTGGCAAATGGTTCTGTGTGTCTAGAGCATCTGCCTGATCGATCACCATATATTGTGGGTGCCTGTATTGAGTGTGCGTGTGCGTGTGTGTATAGGCGAACTCAACTGTATAAGCCAGCTTTTGATATTGGAAAGTTTTCTTGATTATTTCTACATCATACTTTTTGAGACAAGATCTCCTATTGAACTGAAGATGACCCTTTTTGTCCTAGACTAACTGGCCATCAACTACTTGCCTGTATAGACCCCATGCTCAGGGTATAGGTCTATACCACTAAGCTTGGCTTTTTAAAAATTGATCCTGGGGATCTCATATTCCTGAACTCAGAACTCAGGTCTTCATATTTGCATGCAAGCACACTATCTCCTAAGCTATTTCCCCAGTCCCCAAATTCAATCTTATAAAAAAAAAATGGTAAGAAGGACACATGCTCCACTATGTTCATAGCAGCCTTATTTATAATAACCAGAAGCTGGAAAGAACCCAGATGTCCCTCAACAGAGGAATGGATACAGAAAATGTGGTACATTTACACAATGGAGTACTACTCAGCTATTAAAAAGAATGAATTTATGAAATTCCTAGGTAAATGGATGGACCTGGAGGGCATCATCCTGAGTGAGGTAACCCAATCACAAAAGAACTCACACAATATCTACTCACTGATAAGTGGATATTAGCCCAGAAACTTAGAATACCCAAGATACAAGGTACAATTTGCAAAACACATGAAACTCAAGAAGAATGAAGACCAAAGTGTGGACACTTTGCCCCTTCTTAGAATTGGGAACAAAACACCCATGGAAGGAGTTACAGAGACAAAGTTTGGAGCTGAGAAGAAAGGATGGACCATCTAGAGACTGCCATACCTGGGGATCCATCTCATAATCAGCTTCCAAATGCTGACACCATTGCATACACTAGCAAGATTTTGCTGAAAGGACCCTGATATAGCTGTCTCATGTGAGACTATGCCGGGGCCTAGCAAACACAGAAATGGATGCTCACAGTCAGCTATTGGATGGATCACAGGGCCCCCAATGGAGGAGTTAGAGAAAGTACCCAAGGAGCTAAAGGGGTCTGCAACCCTATAGGTGGAACAACAATATGAACTAACCAGTATCCCCCGGAGCTCATGTCTCTAGCTACATAGGTAGCAGAAGATGCCTAGTTGGCCATCATTGGAAAGAGAGGTCCATTGGTCTTGCAAACTTTACATGCCTCAGTACAGGGGAACACGAGGGCCAAGAAGTGGGAGTGGGTGGGTAGGGGAGTGGGGGGGTTATGGGGGACTTTTGGGATAGCATTGGAAATGTAAATAAAGAAAATACCTAATAAATAAAATAAAATCATGGTGCTAGGATTAAGTCTAGGGCATTGTGCATGCCAGGTAAGTACTCTTAACACAAGCTATATTGATTGCCAGGCAGAGGTTAAAAAAAGCAAGTACCTGTGAGTTTGTCTACTGCCTTTGTTTCTTGAACTTGCCTTGATTCAATAAAGTTTCTTTTTGATGTGTTTGTAATGCTAAGAAAAATTGTAAACTACTGCACACACTGTTATTTCTTTAATTCCATAAGAGGAAGATAATAAGGATAATGAGGACGGTTCCTTTGTAATTCCAGTGTGATGTTTTTGTGGGTGGTTTTCAAAGCACATGGTATGCAATTAGAGATAATGCGAATGGCTCCTTGTTTTCCAGGCATTTGCCATCCACTGGGCCTTTGCTGAGAGTACTTGATATGTGTGCCATAGGAATTGATGTGGACATTGGGTTTGCCTCTCAAGTTTGAGAGCCCTTAGGATTTTGGCAATGGCTCATAGCTTCAGATGACTTGTAATGGAGATCTGCAAGGAGGAGTCCCCATTATATTTTAAATAGAGCTTTTTGCTTCTGATAGTATTTCTCCCTTTCTAAAAGTCCTTTCCTATACTTAAAATTGCCAGAGTAATCAGGAAAGAGACTCTTGAAACCAGCCGGCTCGCTCTCCTTATTTATTCTCTAGCCATGACTTTCATCATAACTTTCAGAAGGCACATCAGGAGAGCTATTCTTCCTGCCAAGGCAGTTAAGCTCAGCAGAAGCAGATGTCCAGCCGTGCAATTTCTGCCCCAGTATCACTGATGTATTATTGGGGAAACATCAAATCAGATGAGTACTGAAAAAATTCAAGCCTACTCCACAGTCTCTTGGTTAGGCTTACACTCTTGCTGTAACCTCTAGCTTCCACATACTCTAACATTTATCCTTACATTAATGAACAACTCTGAAATTTTTCTTATATGCCACTCAAAGTGTTTTTGGTTGTAGAATTTTTTTTTCCTAACTGCATTTCCCTCCTTTTCTCATCTTATATTATTGATTCCTATCTTTGGTAATATAGCTTGAAATGTAGATTTTCATGATGGCTAAAGTTTTAGAATTTACTTATCTTACCAAAACAAACAAACAAAACAGGACAATCAAATCTTACCAAAACAAATAAAGAATGGATTTTGAAAGAACTCAAAAATTTAGACAGAGTATATATAGGAGTAAAGATATGTGGAGGAACCCCCACAGACACAGTAACAAAACGTGTGCTCCCCCCCCCCCCCAAGACCAGATGTCTGTGGAAGGTTCTTCTGTCACCAAAGAATGGTGTTTTATAACTCAGTGGACAGGAATTGGAGAATCTGACAGTGAGCAAGGCTATGAAAGGGTCAGAATGGCAGAGGAAGAAACAAGCTGAATGGTTCAGCTGAACCATGGATGCTTTGGGGGTCAAGTAATTGACACAACCAGAGCTGCCATTTCAAAGACTCCCTTTGACACTTGATAATTGGATTGGAGTGAATTGATAGAACTCAGGGAAGAAAGCCAGTTAGGAGGTCCTTAAAACCTTAAGCAGAGTGAACACATGAACTTAACAAAGGTATGACTGGGTAGACTGGAAAAGAGAAAAGAATGAAGAAGCGTCTTAAACTTGGAACTGGTCCCCAGAACCACACCGATTTTTTTTTTAAATGCTCGTTAAATTCAAGTTTCTCTAATACAATGGTCACAAATGGGAAACAGTGACCTCCTAGGGAAATCAGGTATCTGGCTCATCTTCTGGCTTCTAGGAAGCATCTTTCTCAGGTTGAACTGTATCAGATCCCCTGGTTTCTGCAGCCTGAGACCAGTTCTGTCTTCAATGGAAAAGCAAGCAGTGCAGCCATTTGCCCACAAGTCAACATCTTTAGAACAGATTCTCATTTTCATCTTTATCATCATCTCTCCTCCTTTAACCATTTTAATATAGACTATAAATTATACTTTGTGTGAACATACTGATTATATTGTATTAAAAATACAGTATTATGCATTTTAATAAATCATGACACATACTGATTCATTATATGCTATTAATACTGAGAAAATATTTGTTCTTAAGACTGTTTTATTATTTTCTTTTTTCAAAAGAAGTTTATATTTTTTACTGTCTCCTTTATAAATCCCAAGTACATAAAACTGAAGCAAAAACATTCAGGTAAACTGTTCTTTACAGCATTATTTTAGGTCAGGGGTCAGCCAAGTATCCACTATGAGTTAAGAATAGCTTTTACATTTTTAAATGGTTGAAAAAGTCAAAAGAGGAACAATATTTCAAGATACATAAAATTTTTATGAAATTCTAATTCTAGTGTCCAGAAATAAAGTTCTACAAAAATGTGGCCGTTCATTTATGCACATGTCTCCTTCACACCACAATGACACAGCAGGGACTGTAAGTCCTTTATTGCCTAAAATATTTACAAAGCCCTTTGGATAAGGGGTTGGCTGACCTCTACTGTGAGGGCCTACTGTGCAGTCTGTGAGTGGACAGTGCCTGCTATATTGGGAGCTCATCAGGAATACAAAACCTCACGACCCTTTCACGACCTACAGAGAAGAACCTGCATTTACATGGTCGCCAGGTGGAGCACATATCTGTTAAGATCCAACAAGCAATGCGGGAGTATGTATGGCATTCACCCTACGCGGCCATTAGGGCACAGCCTCTGGGATCCCAGCTGCAGGAGGCAGGGTTGGATCCAACCTGAGGGTTTGTACGCCCATGAAGCCCACAGCATGCTGACATTGTTCTCCTGACAGATTGTGGAGGATGCCAGTGGACTCATTTCCACCCTGGAACGCTCCCTGCTTCACAAGGTTTTCACTGACCATTTCAGATGTGACAAATTCTTTCTCCCTTCTATGAACTCTTCCGCTGTATGCTATGCTCTCTTTATGTGTATCATATATAACGATACCCAGCATTGGCAGACACTTCAAATGGAAGGAACTCTTTATCTTCCTAACCTAATGGCCACTTCTGTTTCCCAAACTTACCAAGCATAATCCCACCTCAGCGCATTTGCACTTTATCTCTAGGGCTTCTGAGGCAGTTAGACCATTTGGGTCTCTCTCCTTCAATCTCATCTAGTCAGCAATGAGCCCACTAAGGATGCTTTCTAAAATACCTCTCATCTCAACCACATTCTCTCTATATCTTACTTTCTTTAGTCTGCTTTACATAGGAGATATGCATGGCATAGTTACCCCCATGCCTCTTTTCCCTAGTTCAGCGGTTCTAAACCTTCCTGATACCATGACCCTTCAATATGGTTTCTCATGTTGTGGTGACCTTCCAACAACAAAATTACTTTCATTGCTACTTTATTTTTTTCCATTTTTTATTAGGTATTTAGCTCATTTACATTTCCAATGCTATACCAAAAGTCCCCCATACCCACCCACCCCACTCCCCTACCCACCCACTCCCCCTTTTTGGCCCTGGCGTTCCCCTGTACTGGGGCATATAAAGTTTGCAAGTCCAATGGGCCTCTCTTTCCAGTGATGGCTGACTAGGCCATCTTTTGATACATATGCAGCTAGAGACAAGAGCTCCGGGGTACTGGTTAGTACATATTGTTGTTCCACCTATAGGGTTGCAGTTCCCTTTAGTTCCTTGGGTGCTTTCTCTAGTTCCTCCATTGGGGGCCCTGTGGTCCATTCAATAGCTGACTGTGATCATCCACTTCTGTGTTTGCTAGGCCCCGGCATAGTCTCACAAGATAACTATAATTTTGCTACTGTTATGTATCATAATGTAAATATCTGATATGTATGCAGGACATCTGACCCAGGTGAAAGGGTTATTCAACTACCCAAAGGGTCATGACCCACAGGTTGAGAATTACTGCTCTAGTTAGACTAAACTTTCAACCATGGGAGAGACATTGATTTAATTATTTCTAGTTGAACACATACTATGTACTGACTTTTCGGATTAGAGGATAGAAAAATGTACCCAGGAAAACACTCCAAAAGTAACTAGGCATCCAGTGAATAACTAAACAGAAAATAAACTGATAAGTCACTTCCCCATTGTGACTGGTATTGTATAAAATTGATATACCCATCATTGATAAGCAGAGTATAAATATGACAGTAGTCAAGAAAAGACCATATTCACAGAGTACTGTGTAGTAGTTACTAGAAATAAATATGACTATAATTCATATTTTAAGTTCTAGGGAAACTGAGACCTAAGGCTATTACACTGTTTAAAACTGTTCAACAAGTCTACAGATCCAGGCAGTTTATCTCAAGAACTTGCAAAAATAACCATCACATAATCGCCCTTGTCAATTCGAATTCAAAGTCTGCCTGTTTTGTGTGGTAACTGTACAGTACTATCATATGGTAAGAAGCTTAAATATCCAAACATTTTGTTTATATCATCCATCAAAAAACAAACCAATTGAAGTACCTCAGGAAGTTCTCAGAAAGATACACAGACACAAAGCAATCAACGGACAGAAATAGAAGATTAGACTTATATGAACCATAACTTCGACCAGAGGTGTTCATTGAAGTCCCCTCTGATTGCTTCACACACCTAATACTCTCTCTCTCTCTGCAAGTTCTATTTTGAGGAGGGAGGTGATCTGAGAGCCATCATTTCTCAGGCTAGAGTTAACTACCTTGGGTTTTTACATTTTTGTGTAAGAAACAAAATCCTGAGGTCCAAGAAGGCAGAAATCACAGCAATGATTTCCATGTGCCCAACAAGACGCATTTACAAGCTCTGGCAGGAGGGATGTCCTGAAGAGCTGACCTGAGCAGCCATATATAGCCTAGTTTAGACACTGCTGACCATGGTCCAACCCTCTATTAATCATGCAGTGATAGGGAGTCTTTATTCTCATCTCACACTGTCTTTTCTCCATTAATAAAGGTGGTGTGGCATAGTACGGGGCATGAACTGGCAATCAGGCTGACAGTAAGAAACGGAGAGTCTAATAGCACACCATATACTAGGAAATGAGGAACATATCCATAACCTTTTTACAGACAGTTGGAAATCCATATGAAAAAAGGAGAAAAAACATGAGGCATAGACACAGAATCTAGTATCAAATCAATTCCATGAACTAAACATGTAAGCAAAAAAAAACTTTAATATTTAGAACATACTTCTTGAATAAACATACATGCATGCGTAATGTGGAGATCAAAGCCTCTCCATGTGGGGGGAATTGACTGCTGTTACAGGCATGTCGTCATATATGCAGTATTCCTGATATATGTGCATGCACCCTTTAAATCCACATTTTTTTTTAACTAATTATATAGCCAAGAAAAACTTGTGAGGCCGGATGTATATTTCCTAATGCAAATAGCACTGTTTTCAAGATAAATCAGTGAAAAACAGAAACAACCAGAATCTTCATCAAAAGTAATACACCGTGTCTACTGGCACATTTATACAACAGGATAAGTGGCTCATGGCTACACATCACATCTCGGAGAGGTCAGCAATGGAATGCTGAAAGAGATAGGACACAGGAGAAAGACTGCTGCGTGATCTTAAGTATTTCTAATCAAAGGAAGGACTGAAAGGTGAGATCATTAAGGGAGCATACATAGAGGGAGAATTGCTGTGTGATATAAAGTTTATGATTGTTAATAGGGAAAAATCAGAGGAGATAAAATATAGAAAAGACACACAGAAGAATTCCAGATACGGTAATATTCAATTTCTAATTTTTGTATCGGGCATGAGATGATATTATTTTGTGCTTTAAATGCTACATACACATATCATATCTCAATATTAAGAATTCAAAGAAAACATTCCATGCCATGTTAAAATTATATAAACTAGCTTCTATATTTAAGTAACGATATTATATTAATATAATTTCAAAAAATTGATCACCAATAAAATTAGCTCATATTGTCTCAATCTAGACATCTGGTTCTTGGAATTTTCCCCAATAATTTTATTGGATAATACAAATTCTAAGCAATTCAACACATTTCTGGAGATTCATTTATTTTTAGTGGAAATTTGTGGTAGACATAATAATAGTTTTCCTTACTGTTTTAACATTTTCAAAAATTATAAATATATGTAGTTTTTTTAATGATTCCTTCTAGCATGAACAAAGGGTTGTGATTCAGGCAGAGGATGCTGCTGCAGCACTCATTGACCAGACGTAGCTTGTAATTCAGCAAAGTTGTGCACAGATGGAAACCACTTCAGAGGCTTGACAGAAAAATCACATGCAACTCACATATTCCTTTACCTGAATTCAGAGGGCACTTGTAAGCTCAGGAATAATGCAAGTGAAGGGGCGATCAAGACTTCCTAACACAGGGGTGCCTTTTGTTTGAGGGAACACCTCTTTGAAAAACATTTTCTGGAGTCCAGATATAGTTGATACTTTGGGGGGAAAAATCACAAGCCAAAACACATGGCAGTTGATTGAAAAAATAAGCTGGGCCTGACCAACTGAAATTGCATCTGCTTTCTACCTCAGAGATGATGAGAATCTCTGCTGCCTCAGAGGAAACCAGAGAAAAAATCCTTCAGAGGTTTCTTTTTTTTTCAAGTGAGAGCCACATCAGGTTTGTCAACAGACTCGGAGAATAATGCGGTTAGAAGAATCATTACAGCAACCAGATGGATGATAAAGCAGGAGCTGCCTGTGCTCAGCACAAAAGGGGCAGAATACAAATAACCTGTTACTACACAACCAGCAAAGGGCTACTCATATTTCTACAATGTCTTCAGCTTGCTGGTCAAGCACATGCTTAAAAAGAGAGCTGCCCAGGTCAACATCTCCGTTGGTGTCTTGATTACACTGAAATTCAGACACTAAATAGCAATTCTGACTTGATAAGAAAATGTTGGAGCTTAAAGGACCAGAAAGAATTCTCAGAACAATTAACTCTTGTATTTATCCAATTGTCTGAGTCATGAAGCAATCCATCTACCCAACTGCCCTTTTCTCTTCCCCTTTTCATTCAACTATTAACTTAGTAGACATTTTCTGGGGCTGGAGTGATGGCTCACCAGTTAAGAGCACTGTTCTTTCCCTACGTTCAGTTCCCAACACCCACATGGAGGTTCTCAGCCATCTATTCCAGTTCCAAGGAATCTGATACCCTGCTAAGGTCTCTCTGGGTACTCATTATACACCATACACTTACATAGATACATGCAGGAAAACACTCATAGACATAAACTAAAAGTAAAATGATAGTTTAATGACCATCAGAATGAAGATAGGGGACAAACCTGTGTTAAATTATAAATAATTAAAAAAAATGTAGGTTTTAGCTAAGACAGGGCCTACCTTGACAAACTTCATGGTACAACATTTTTCTGTCTCAATAATATTAACCTTACACATGGCTCATTTCCAGTCATGAGGGTCTGTCCTTCTAACAGGATTTTAAGGACTGAGCCCAGCTTTTATTCACTAGATTATAGTGGTACACAGTATCTTGCACACTTACAGTTGTCATAACTGAAGATACTACTGAAAGTGAAGGAGTTAGTTCTGGCTTAAAGCCACTGGTTAAGAAGAGAAAACTATGTTCTCAAATACTTGTAGTACAGTCTAGGAAATCTAGTGATTAAGAAACATTGAATAAGCTATGGGGGAGTGGTGCACATAGCCACTCTGAAACAAATATTTAACCTTAAAGAATATATACAGTGAGGATACACAGAGGCATCTGAAGTGTATCTTAGAGAATGGGTAGGCTGTGCCATGAATAGAAAAAGTACACGTAGTGTTTTCTTTTCCAAGTTAGAACAGGTCTTGTTTAATTTATGATTCTAAGGAATATAAAAGTCTGAATATTTCCCAGTGTGCTGTATAGTGCTACTGTGTTCTTTTCAATGTAAGAGTAGCAACCATCTATTCATTCGTTGAACAAAAACTACTGAACACTAGTCCTATCTGTTTCCAGGTTCAGCAGGCATGAGATAAAAATGATGTTGTTTGAGCACTTGGAGACACAGAAGCACACTGGAAGAGAAGTAAGGCCGACGATGATTTTAAGTGCTTTATGAACTCTTTACTCTTTATGAGTAAAACGGGCAACATTCTAGAATGTTTCTTCATGGTCTTTTAATAAGCTCCCTACTCTCTGACTTTGGGACTGATTATCCATGAAAGAGTGAGATACATAAACAGTTTACCATTCAATGTTTCAGTAACAAATGTAAACGTTGTTACAGACCTTAAGGGAAAGGCTGCTAACTTCCAAGATCTAGCAGACATTTAATAAACATGATATTGCACCTGGCCTTAAAGAACCAACTCCACTGCTTGGTGAAGGAATGCTTCGTAGATAGAGTGTCAGAGCTAAGCATGTCAGGAGACACAGGACTTCAGTGTAACTAGGGAAATGGTTGTGACTATGGCCAGTGTTCCAATGCTCTCTTGGTAAGTGGAATGGGTTGCTTAGTTTAATAGATACTGACAGCATAAATGACAACGGCAAAGTTCAAATACCTTCTCCAATCAGAACATATAGACACAGATACACACACACACATATACAAACACACACACACACTATGTCTATCACCTACCATCTACCATTTATTTATCTATCTATCTCTCTATCTCTTTATCTGACTATCTATCTATCTATCTATCTATCTATCTATCTATCTATCTATCTACCTACCTACCTACCTACCATCTATCATTTATCTCTCTCTATCTCTTTGTCTCTCTCTGTCTCTATCTCTCTTTCTATATTTTCCTTCACAATGTACTCAAATGCAAGACAAAATTCTACAAACAATAACCTTTTTTCAACCTGGATATTAGCTCACCCTATATAGACAGGAGTAGTTATTATTTAGTCAAGTATCCCTTGAAGTACATACTTTGGTATAACTTTTGAAAATCCCTTTGTCTGGACATACTGAAACAGGCCAGTAGACAGAAAGTGTGTTTTATGCTCTCAGACATACTTTTATCTAGACTGCGACATATACTATAGAAACAGTAATGCTGAGATCAATGAGAGCATGGGGTGTAGTTCCTTTATCAGAGCAAATAGCAGGAGCCGGGGGACCTGTGGGAAGTTGCTGATATTCACCATGCAAACAGTTTCTAGAAAATAAATGACATTGGCACATCTACACAGTAACATTTTCATCTCTACCAAAGTCGTCTGTCTCTCATGGTCAGAAGAACAATTGGATCCCACAATAGGCATACAGAAGAGACTAATTACTAGGCATTCAGCATACAGCACTGCGTGTCACACAAGCCATGAAAGACTCTCAGAGCTGTTGATCATGTTCACAGTCAGAAGCCCAGGGCTGCTGGGTATCCCAGCGGCCTCACCCTTCATGCTTCTCTTTACCTAGGCACTGCTGGGTGCTCTTAACCCACTGTGGTTTTTCAGAACCCGTATTACTGGAACCCCACAAGTATTTGTCTGTTAAGAGAACTGAATGACAAGAAAGCAACCAGGGCTGGTCTTTTAAAATGCATAACCCTGTGTAGGCTGACCGAGGCAAGAAAAAGCAGGGCTGCTGCTGAAGGCAGGATCCGGGGTTAGAAGTATTCTTGACTATGTTGACTCTACTAAAAAAAAGAAGAGCAACACAGTTCTGTGATGTATAGAAACAATCACAGAGTGCTCACGGAATGAGCTCGTGGTCCACACTTCCCTCTAAGACTTCCAGGGTAAAGGCAGTCTTCAGTTTATTCATCTCAGGCAGATGCTAATTCATTTCTGGATCGACATTTGGCAGAAATATGATTAAACATAGAGAATTCACAATCAGATATCAGAGCAGGAAAGCTGAATACTACTGATGGATTGATTATGTTTTGAGCTATTTAGATAATTGGACATATTAAGTACAGAGCTCTGTGCCATCATAATGGACCTGTCCTGTTGTGGTCTAGTTAACAAACACTAGGGCTATTTTTTTTAAAGCTTGTTTACATTCCTGTGCACCCTGGTGTTATTGATATTCTGTCCTTTGAATTATAGTGTCACCCTCCAGGGAAAGTTGAGAAGAGCATTATCAGTATGAAGCCATGTTTTCAAAGAGATCAAAAACCAAACCCTTCTAGGACACATTGGGATCAGAGTTTTCATATAGCACCCCTGATATGAGCACTAATTGATAATTAGTCAAAGACAAGGGTGACCAAGAAAGAAAGTCCCTATCTCCATTTCCAACAAAATGTTTCTTGATATGTAATTTATGTATGAGTACAATAATGGTTTTTTTTTTTCCCTGAAAATCTGTGTGCCTGGCATATGATCCCTGGATCTCTCTATACCTCTATCATGACATTCAGTTCTGAGTTCAAATGTTAACTCTCATAAAGCTACCACTGCACTTAAAGTAGATCCATGACTATCCATTTCTTTTTTTTAAATATATTTTTTAATTAGGTATTTTCCTCGTTTACATTTTCAATGCTATCCCAAAGGTCCCCCATACCCACCCCCCCAATCCCCTACCCACCCACTCCCCCTTTTTGGCCCTGGCGTTCCCCTGTACTGGGGCATATAAAGTTTGCAAGTCCAATGGGCCTCTCTTTGCAGTGATGGCCGACTAGGCCATCTTTTGATACATATGCAGCTAGAGACAAGAGCTCCGGAGTACTGGTTAGTTCATATTGTTGTTCCACCTATAGGGTTGCATTTCCCTTTAGCTCCTTGGGTAATTTCTCTAGCTCCTCCATTGGGGGCCATGTGACCCATCCAATAGCTGACTGTGATCATCCACTTCTGTGTTTGCTAGGCCCTGGCATAGTCTCACAAGAGAGAGCTATATCTGGGTCCTTTCAGCAAAATCTTGCTAGTGTATGCAATGGTGTCAGCATTTGGAAGCTGATTATGGGATGGATCCCTGCATATGGCAATCACTAGATGGTCCATCCTTTCGTCACAGTTCCAAATTTTGTCTCTGTAACTCCTTCCATGGGTGTTTTGTTCCCAATTCTAAGAAAGGGTAAAGTGTCCACACTTTGGTCTTTGTTCTTCTTGAATTTCATGCGTTTGGCAAGTTGTGTCTTATATCTTGGGTATCCTAAGTTTCTGGGCTAATATCCACTTATCAGTGAGTACATATTGTGCGAGTTCCTTTGTGATTGGGTTACCTCACTCAGGATGATACCCTCCAGGTCCATCCACTTGCCTAGGAATTTCATAAATTCATTTTTTTAATAGCTGAGTAGTACTCCATTGTGTAAATGTACCACATTTTCTGTATCCATTCATCTGTTGAGGGGCATCTGGGTTCTTTCCAGCTTCTGGCTATTATAAATAAGGCTGCTATGAACATAGTGAAGCATGTGTCCTTCTTACCGGTTGGGACATCTTCTGGATATATGCCCAGGTGAGGTATTGTGGGATCCTCCGGTAGTACTATGTCCAATTTTCTGAGGAACCTCCAGACTGATTTCCAGGGTGGTTGTACAAGCTTGCAATCCCACCAACAATGGAGGAGTGTTCCTCTTTCTCCACATCCTTGCCAGCATCTGCTGTCACCTGAGTTTTTGACCTTAGTCATTCTGACTGGAGTGAAGTGGAATCTCAGGGTTGTTTTGATTTGCATTTCCCTGATGATTAAGGATGTTGAACATTTTTTGAGGTGTTTCTCAGCCATTCGGTATTCCTCAGGTGAGAATTCTTTGTTCAGCTCTGAGCCCCATTTTTTAATGGGGTTATTTGATTTTCTGGAGTCCACCTTCTTGAGTTCTTTATATATATTGGATATTAGTCCCCTATCCGATTTGGGATAGGTAAAGATCCTTTCCCAATCAGTTGGTGGCCTTTTTGTCTTATTGACGGTGTCTTTTGCTTTGCAGAAGCTTTGTAATTTTATGAGGTCCCATTTATCGATTCTTGACCTTACAGCACAAGCCATTACTGTTCTATTCAGGAAGAAGTCAAAATATCACTTTTTGCAGATGATATGATAGTATATATAAGTGACCCTAAAAATTCCACCAGAGAACTCCTAAGCCTGATAAACAGCTTCAATCAAGTAGCTGGATATAAAATTAACTCAAACAAGTCAATGGCCTTTCTGTACACAAAGGATAAACAGGCTGAGAAAGAAATTAGGGAAACAACACCCTTCTCAATAGTCACAAATAATATAAAATACCTTGGCTTGACTCTAACTAAGGAAGTGAATGATCTGTATGATAAGAACTTCAAGTCTCTGAAGAAAGAAATTAAAGAAGATCTCAGAAGATGGAAAGATCTCCCATGCTCATGGACTGGCAGGATCAATATAGTAAAAATGGCTATCTTGCCAAAAGCAATCTACAGATTCAATGCAATCCCCATCAAAATTCCAATTCAATTCTTCAAAGAATTAGAAAGGGCAATCGGCAGATTCATCTGGAATAACAAAAAACCGAGGATAGCAAAAACTCTTCTCAAGGATAAAAGAACCTCTGGTGGAATCACCATGCCGGACCTAAAACTGTACTACAGAGCAATTGTGATCAAAACTGCATGGTACTGGTATAGTGACAGACAAGTAGACCAATGGAACAGAATTGAAGACCCAGAGATGAATCCTGCATGGTACTGGTATAGTGACAGACAAGTAGACCAATGGAACATAATTGAAGACCCAGAGATGAATCCACACACCTATGGTCACTTGATCTTTGACAAGGGAGCTAAAGCCATCCAGTGGAAAAAAAGACAGCATTTTCAACAAATGGTGCTGGCACAACTGGCAGTTATCATGTAGAAGAATGCGAATTGATCCATTTCTATCTCCATTTCTATCTCCTTGTACTAAGGTCAAATCTAAGCGGATTAAGGAACTCCACATAAAACCAGTGACTCTGAGACTATCCATTTCTTAATAGTGCTTCCTATGTGAATTTCCTTTCCTTCACTGTTCCTTTGCCCTATTATTTTGTACCTCATAGAGAATAACCCGAAAAAGTGGCAAGGAAGTACTTGATAGGTTGTAGTTACATAAAGAACATTCTTTGTCAGAGCTCCATGCTCTTCAAAAGAGAGTAAATCCTTTGCTTGTCGCTGTGGAGATTGTACTTCTCCAAGTTGGGTCCAGGCATTTGAATTAGTGGATGATTGATGACGATGATGATGATGATGAAGATGACAACAATGACAATGATGATGCTCTTTCAATCTTGTATCTGCTGCTTGAAACAGTGAACTGGTGTAGCGGGCATTAGGAGACATGCTTTGCACAATTTGTTTCTATAAATGAATGTCTATCACTAAGCATATTTTTTGGCCCCCATGCTAAGAGAAGTGCTCTAGCGTTTCCAACTTCCCAAGAGGCTCTACCTTCTGACCTCTTGAGTTAGTGTTGCCTAAGAAGAGCTTTTGCATTGGTGAGAAAGGCCCTGAGGTGAATTGTAACCTGCATGGAATGTTGTTTATGTTCACTCTGAACACTTCAGAGGGTCATACATGTCAGTTCTTAACTACATAAAGTAAATGCTGAAAGCTTAATTTTAGTACAACATTTTTAGATATCTCCTTTTTAGTTTTTTGCTGTTCTGAAAGGGTTTCCAGGCACCCTATACATTTATTTAAAGTTATAGGACTACATATTTTTACCTTATAAAAGTAATGAATCCTATTTAAATATAAGATAATTATAGGTAGTTGAACTCTGTTGAACTATTAGTGTAAGAGTAAAAACCAAACTCTGGGTGTATTTCATCCATTTGTTAAGTGCTTTATGGCCTTCCTAATGGCTTACACTTATTTTCTGAGGTTATAAACAATAAAAATTGGAGATTTTTCAGCCTGATTCTTTGATTTATTTATAGCATTTCACTTGTGTTTGATCTCTTGAAATTTTACAGAAGATCTTCTCTGAAGTACTGCATCATTAGCTGTATCCTTGTATAATACTGACATAGAGGTCGTCTCTGCACGTTGAGTCCATTGAAACTTTGCTCAGGGCATTTTTAGAACTCATTTTATTTTTCATTTTCTCATCTAGAAATAAAATGATAGGATAAGAGAGAACACTGTCGGCATTTTTCTAAATTAAGCTGACAGGTTTCTAGAGCATTGATTTGTTTGTTTATTAATATACTGAAAAAGTTTGGGACTTGGAAATGGTAGAGTGGCAGGTTCTTAACCTCAAGTCCCTCAGAACTTAGATCTGGTCCTAGAGTCTGGATCTGTTTTCATCATCGTCTGAGTAGGTTTCAGAATTTTGATGTTTCCCTCTTGAATTCTCAGTTAAAGAGAAAATAAGAAAAAAGTATCCATTTGTTACAGAAAAAAAAAATTGGAAACTGACCCTGTGGACAATATGGAGGTTGCCGTTGCCTTGGGAATAGAAACAGTAGCTGGCTTATCTTCAGTTCTGCCTCCATAATGTGAATATGGGAAAAGAGTTAAAAGAGAATTTATTGGAAGTTGGAATAAGTTAGGGTAGCTGGGAGCCACAAAGCGTGTGGGAGTTTTAAAATAGTGCCTGCATGAAGAACAAGCTGGTTTTGTAGCTTGGATTATATGTTTACTTAAAAAAGGTGTATTCTAAATTTGTTTGATGTACAGACATTCTAGAGAGAAATGTGCACTAAGATAGAAAGCATTGTCAGCATGCAAGCCTCAGCATCACCATATGCAAAAGGGAACGATAATTAGGTCTACCCCAATAATAAACTTATTTTGCATGCATGAAATAATATATTTATTATAGACATTAACTACCTACCACCTACTACGATCACTGAGTTATGAAGTTGGATCCATGCGTGGCCTGCAGCTCACACCCAGGCACATTATTGCTCTGCTCCCTGGATTGAAACCCCACTCAGGTACAATTTACTCTAAGACCATGTGTTTGAATAAAAGGCGCCAGGGGCGCAGCGAGTGAACCTGCTGTAAAGATTATGGATGTCATCGGAAAGCAAAAGGAAGCCAAAGCCACAGCCAAAAGTAAAGGAGAAATATGGAGGGTTTTCTTACCAAAGATGCAAATGACAATACCTGAATTAACCTTGAGAAGTCATTCACACTCGTTTCTATCCATTTATATTTTCTCTTTCCCCTAACTAGCTGAACTCTTCATTGGACTTACATATGAATCAATAGAAGATAAATGGAATATTTGTTTCATCTTTTCACCAAGCCTTCTCATTTAACAATAAATAAAATAATTGTCCCTAAAATTACATTTTAAGGCCATTCTCCCGCTTGCATCATGCTTTTGAAGTTCATTGTTCTTGGAGGGTCGAAAGACTCTGAATGCCATAAAGCAAAATGTCACAATGCACGTTGAAGGCAAGGGTAGTATACTTGAGTTTTCCTTGCTGTGCATTTCAGTTAGGGAGTCTGGTACCTGGAGCATAAGGATTACTGCACTTCCTTAGCCAGGAGTCCTACAACTGCTAAGTCATGTGTAGATGAATTCCAGTTCATGACCTAAATAAATACATACGTAAGTGTGGTGTTCAAGAAAAAAAATACATGGGCTGATTTTAAAAGGATCAGAAATTCGGACAGTGTTGTGAAAATTGAAAAATATCTAGTTTTTCCATTGCAATCCTTCCATTCTCAGCCAGAGTTTTTAAATTGCTTCATGATAATATAAATATAAAACCCAAAAACCCTTATTGTTATATGCTTGCATTAGATAAGTCATTAGTTGTCACAAAAAAAATCCCATTGATATAAATAATGATTCATCAGGAATGCGATCTTACATTGGTGACAAGCTTGTTTCAAGCCTAAATTATGTCTAATTGTCAAAGGGTAGAATAGTATATTAGAAAGAAATTTGATCATAGAAAAGAATTTGTAGGGTCTATACAAGTTCACAGTGGAATGGTCATTCAATGTCACTCAGTGAGACTCCAAACAAAAATGTGATTTCAGCAAGTGATAAAAAAAAAAAAAATGAAACTGTATAGAAACTAACTTTCAAAGTACAAAAGTCAATGAGCAAAGCAGCTTTAATGGAAAATGAAAAGAAGGGTCCATTTCATAATTTACATGAGAGATTAATAATATAAAATCTCTTTCCCAAAGATGAGGCATCTGATGTAATTTTGAAGCACAGGATTATAAGATAAAATACACAATGAAAATTCATATAAAAACTTGCTTACATAAGACGTCGCACAGTCATGTAATGCTTTCTAATCCGTATAATTGCAACATCAGAAATATAAAGCTTACAAGTCTTCAATATTAAAATTATGAAAGATTTGGGAGCCTGCTGCATGCTTGTCAGATAAATTATAAGGAAAAAAAATCACCCAAACTTTGCAGAAGTTTTAAGAAATAGATTTTATCATGTGTAAATGAAAAGATTAACTCATGTCTCTTGTCTAGCCAAATGAAGGAATTCTACTCTGTAATACACAGGGGCCCACAACCTATGGTTTGTTTTGTCTTAAATCATAAAATAAATATGTTTACCAGATACTCCAGGAGAACACATCCCACTGTGATTTATGATAAACTAAATGAGTTACGAATTCTTAGGTTTTCAATTTTAAAGTAAATTAAAATTAATAATGCTAATCAAAACCTCCCCCATTCCCTATTTCTCTTTTCCACTGCTCCTTTGTAACCTTCTTTGCCTTTGTAACCTTTCAAAATCATGACCTCTTCTTCTTTAATTGTTATATAACAATTTCTCATTTTTAGATGCACTTTTATTATCCAATACCATTTTTATTTCATCTTTTAAAAATACCCCTTTGAAGTTAACTGGCATTAACATTGTAAGTTAAGTAACAGAGAAATGAACTTATAGACATTCAGTGTTTGCCCAAGACAAGAAAACAAGGTAGAATCTCACGTTTTCACATGCAAATCTTCATATTAACTGTGAATGCCAGAAACCTGCCTATGTGTACACATACACACAGGAGAGAGAGAGAGAGAGAGAGAGAGAGAGAGAGAGAGAGAGAGAGAGAGAGAGAGAGAGAGAGAGAGAGAGAGAACATGCAAAGGGAAGCTTTCAGTGCCTCCTTGGTTCTTCCAGTCCTCCACTGAAATGTGCTTGCATTGATATACCTGAGCATTTTAAAGAGTTGATTTTTATACTAAATTTATTTCATTTTGTAATGCTTTCAGTGAATATCAAATGAATCCAAGGCAAATTTGCAGAATCAGTTCTCAGATTATTTTGCATCTCACAATTGCACAATGTAAGTAATGCCATTCAGAATGAAAACGAACATTTGATAACATAGTGTGCTGGCTGCTTTTCAGAACTCCTGTTCCTGCTTTATCTTGGTATCATGTATGACCAGAAAGATCATGATTTTTTTTTTACAAATTTAATGCCCCTCATCCATTAATAGGATATTGCAAAAAAGGTACAGTGGGTTTCAAATGACACTTCTGCACCATTCTTTAATTGCCTATCTAAGAAAAGGTTCAATTGAAAAAAAAAAAAGGATAAATTTAAAATTGAATAGCTGTGGAATACTTAGAAATCTAGGTGATGCTGAATAGGAGTATCTTTTTAAAATGTAAGTGTGTCTAATTGTATTAATCCTGAGTTTTCAAGGGAAAAAAAGGAAAAAAAAAAAAAAGCTCATCAACTTTTGGCATCAAGAGAAAAAAAAAACAATTAGCTTAAGATAGGGTTTTTCCTTTCTTATGCAAAAGAGTAGGGCTAATGTAGGAGCCCGGGGAGGCAGGGTTCTCTGCCTGGGTCTCATCTTCATTCAGTCCTCTGGAGACTAAGGCACTTCTGCATTTTTATTTCCATAAAAAGTTATGATATTCATGCGCCTTGTGTGTAGTTTGGTATATGTGTGGGGGGTGGGGCAGGTGTTGTAGTTTGGTATATATGTGTGTATATGGGGGCTTTCTGTGTGCTATACCTGTTAGAAGTAAGACTACATGCTGTGGGAGTAGATTCTCTCTTTCCACATGTAGGTAGTTGGGCTCAGATGCAGGTCCTCAGACAGGGAGCAAATAATTTCACCTCCTGAGCCTTCCCTAGGTTTCATGTTTATTCTCTTGGTAGCTTGCTGCATCATGGCCAGTAACTGGGTCATTTCTCTCAAGTCCCACAGTCTAGGATGTTAATCACTAAGAGAGGGACTTACAAAGTATCTGCTTTCAGTTTTGTATTTTATTTAAAATTAATAGTTCTTTATTTTCTTCTCTCAATCATCATCGCTACCATTGGCTGATTTCCCCACTCCTCTTTCACTTCTTTCTTGTAGCCCTGACCATTCCTTTAACATGATAAATGGTCATTCTACACACAGACTGGTGTCTCCAAGTATCTTTAGAGACAATGACTTAAAAATCTCTAAGTATCCTTAGGTAGAATATATACATATAGTAAAAAAGCAGATAGCGTAAATCCTGTCCGGAATGCAGCATATCCCCGAGTATAGATCTGCTATCAACAGATCTACTCTCCTGTCCCTCCAGAGCAATCAGTGTACATCCTTCACAATATGATCTGGCGGGACCTCTACTTCTGATTCCATCCAGTATGTAGAGTAAAACCTAACCATTTAATAAACTATATAAAATGGAGGTGTCAGAGATGACTATTTTGTTTTATGTATTTATTTAATTATTATCCTTCCTGCATAGTCAAGAGCATAATTCTGTGCTAAAAAAGTGCATCTTTATTTGCCACCATTTAGAAACCTGGGCAGCTATAATGCTGGGTTGCACAGACTCTGCTTTGGGGTGAAAGACTGTTTACCTGCACGGTGGTGAGACACAGGCATTATCCTTTGACTGAGGCAGTGTGCTGGGGAGGGTTGTTGTCCTCAGCTAAGCTATTAAGATGCCAACTTTAAACGTTCTGGCATTTTCCCCAAGCCATGGTAATCAACATCCCAGGACTAAATAAAATAAAAATGTTTGCTCAGGTTCCTGCCACCGACTCCATGAAGCTGCAGACCTCCTGATAATGGCTAGCCATAAGGGATGGGTATCACTCATAAGATGTTCTACTCACTACACACCACTCTATGAAGACACCTAGCCACAGTGTTCCCTGGAAGAAAAGACAGTGGGCTCTTCTTAAAGACCTCTTTTGCGGGAATTTCTCACCAAATAAAAAATCTGTTTTAAGTTATTTGTTCCATGTCTACTGATGGAAAGGCAAGGGAATAAAATCCATGCCCTCAAATTTGGATGTTTAGTTAAACAGATGAATATTGCTACTTAATACTAGAACTGGCCACACAAGCATTAGGCTTCAACTGAGTGATGTCAATGCTGTTTCTCCCAACAATGCTTTGAAGAAATTAATCCTTTAAAATAAACTCAAGAGAGGTCATGTTAAAGACTAATATCGTTTCTAAGTAAAATAAAAGAAAATCAAGAGAAAAACAAAACAAAACAAAGATAACAACAGCAACAACAACAAAAGGATGGCCAGGATTAGAATTTATGTCCACATGACTTCAAAGCTGCACCCCTTAACTACCTCACCATGACTCACCCCAGTAGCAGTTACTGTCACAGGTGGCAATTCTCTCAGCTACAACTGATTTAATAAGCAGTGATACATACAACTGCTACTTAATGCCTATACATTGAAATACTTTAAACTGAATTTAATTACATGAATTCTTAAGATTAGAGAAAGACTGCTGTCAGGGGGATCACAAAAAGCTATGGAGAGGGATGTACAGAGTCCGGGCTGCATGCTGGGTGGGAGGCGCTACCCTTGTGCTTCACAACAACAAATGTCACCAACAATGTCATGGGCACTTGCCTGTGACTTACACCACTGCAAATGCTTTTAAATTAAATCATTGTACAAGCTAAAGAAATGCTTATCTATTCCCTCCCTCAGATCTTCTCTGAATAAATCCCAGGTTGTTACCAAGTTCTAAATACACTCCTAAGCCGAGGGTGCAAGGGATCAGGCAGACAAGTGTTGTGCTTGACTATGAGGTGAAGGAGACAAACAACCAAAATGTAGACAAGATGAGAATAATTTTTAAAAGGCATATGGCTCAGAGAGAAATTAAAGAAAGTAACAGGCCAGAAGGATGGTCTGAAAAATTCATTTTTGAGACAATAGTTGAGCACATATCAAATAGTTTTAAGAAGTCGGCCATGGGCTAGGAAGAGAAAGGAGGGTTTCAGACAGTTGTCTGGTGAAAATGAGTACAATGTTTAGGGTATGTGGCTCTCCCTGCCCTCCTGATTCATTAGCTAGTTTCAGTCCATTCAAGCAAAGAAAGCAGAGACAATAGACAGGGGGTTCAGAAGTCCTGTGAGTACAGCAAAGAAGACCACACTGGGACCAGGTGCAGGGAGGCAGATGAACTTTTCTTGGAGTGATTCAAAGCTTATATAATTGGGGACATTGCAGCAGGGGAAAGGGATGGGCAAAGGTTGTTGGCTGAAAGCTTAGGGTACCAGAATGCCTCCTTAGCACAGGGAAGCAATTCAGGCATCTCAGGTGCTAATTGAGCTGGTTCTTATCAGGAGAAAGGAAGTTGAACCTATAATTTTAGTAAGCCTATATGACATTCTACATGTAGAGGCATTTGGGGGGTTTTGAACTCCCCAGACAAGGTCAGAGAAGAAACTCTGCCAAAAGAAACAAAAAACAAAAAAAGGAGAATATTCCATAATGTGCTGTGTCCAAGGAGGCTATCCAGACAATGGTAGATTTCAACCTTAATGAACAGGGAAACAGGGTATAGTAGGAAAATTAGCCTAGATGTGGATCTGGGTCTTAGAAGGAGAGGATACCATATTCTTCTATCTGTGTTTAACTACATAAGGACTTAGAATTTATTATAAATAGCAAATAGGAAACCAACAGAAAATCCTGTGTTCATGAATGATGCAATGTGCTATGCTATTTCAGAGATGGTTTTGGACCTCAATGGGACCACAAGGCATGTTAAAAGACTGGCAAAGATTAAAGATGGTAGCCTAGAGAGATGTTTCAGTGGTTAAGATTACTTGCTGCTACTGTGGGTGATCAGAATTCAGTACCAAGCAATGACTTTGGGCAGCTCACAACAGTTGATGACTCCAGAGTCAGGGGATATGAAGTGCTTTTTCTGTCTTCTAAGGGCGCATATGCAGACAGATGTTCATGTATAAATAATAAAATACATCTTTTACAAATGATATCTAGGAGGCAAAGTACAAATGCATGCATTCCTATGAAATAGTAGTGCTGATTTTACAACAATACTTTGAAAGTAGATGCTATTATTCTAATGTTGTAGTTGAAGCCAAAGTGACCAGTGGCTTGCCCAGAGTCCCATAACTAGGCAGTTGGCAGGTAGAGATTAGAACCACCAATATGATTCCAGAACCTAAGATCTATCTTCCTGTCTCTTCTTTATGTGACAGGAAGGAGAGCCATTTCTGCTTGTCAGGATGATTCTCATTTTCCCCCAAGAATCCCACTAAATTCCATGGAGGCAGATATGGCAGGAACAAGAGTTCTAGCTAACTCAAACAAATGCCTTTCTCTACACAAAGGATAAACAGACTGAGAAAGAAATTAGGGAAACAACACCCTTCACAATAGTCACAAATAATATAAAATACCTTGGTGTGACTCTAACTAAGGAAGTGAAAGATCTGTATGATAAGAACTTCAAGTCTCTGAAGAAAGAAATTAAAGAAGATCTCAGAAGATGGAAAGATCTCCCATGCTCATGGATTGGCAGGATTAATATAGTCAAAATGGCTATCCTGCCGAAAGCAATCTACAGATTCAATGCAATCCCCATCAAAATTCCAACTCAATTCTTCACTGAGATAAAAAGGGCAATTTGCAAATTCGTCTGGAATAATAAAAAACCTAGGATAGCAAAAACTATTCTCAATAATTAAAGAACCTCTGGTGGAATCACCATGCCTGACATTAACCTGTACTACAGAGCAACTGTGATAAAAACTGCATGGTACTGGTACAGAGACAGACAGGTCTATCAATGAAATAGAATTGAAGACCCAGAAATGAATCCACACACATATGGTCACTTGATCTATGACAAGGGAGCTAAAACCATCCAGTGGAAAAAAGACAGCATTTTCAACAAATGGTGCTGGCACAACTGGTGGTTATCATGTAGAAAAATGTGAATTGATCCATTCCTATCTCCTTGTACTAAGGTCAAATATAAGTGGATTAAGGAACTCCACATAAAACCAGAGACACTGAAACTTATAGTGGAGAAAGTAGGGAAAAGCCTTGAAGATATGGGTACAGGGGAAAAATTCCTGAATAGAACAGCAATGGCTTGTGCTGTAAGATCGAGAATCGATAAATGGGACCTCATAAAATTGCAAAGCTTCTGCAAGGCAAAAGACACCGTCAATAAGACAAAAAGGCCACCAACAGATTGGGAAAGGATATTTACCTATCCCAAATCGGATAGGGGACTAATATCCAATATATATAAAGAACTCAAGAAGGTGGACTCCAGAAAATCAAATAACCCCATTAAAAAATGGGGCTCAGAGCTGAACAAAGAATTCTCACCTGAGGAATACCGAATGGCTGAGAAGCACCTGAAAAAATGTTCAACATCCTTAATCATCAGGGAAATGCAAATCAAAACAAACCTGAGATTCCACTTCACTCTAGTCAGAATGGCTAAGGTCAAAAATTCAGGTGACAGCAGATGCTGGCAAGGATGTGGAGAAAGAGGAACACTCCTCCATTGTTGGTGGGATTGCAAGCTTGTACAACCACTCTGGAAATCAGTCTGGCGGTTCCTCAGAAAGTTGGACATAGTACTACCAGAGGATCCCGCAATACCTCTCCTGGGCATATATCCAGAAGATGTCCCAACCGGTAAGAAGGACACATGCTCCACTATGTTCATAGCAGCCTTATTTATAATAGCCAGATGCTGGAAAGAACCCAGATGCCCCTCAACAGAGGAATGGATACAGAAAATATGGTACATTTACACAATGGAATAGTACTCAGCTATTAAAAAAATGAATTTATGAAATTCCTAGGCAAATGGATGGACCTGGAGGGCATCATCCTGAGTGAGGTAACCCAATCACAAAGGAACTCGCACAATATGTACTCACTGATAAGTGGATATTAGCCCAGAAACTTAGGATACTCAAGATATAAAATACAATTTGCTAAACACATGAAATTCAAGAAGAACGAAGACCAAAGTGTGGACACTTTGCCCCTTCTTAGAAATGGGAACAAAACACCCATTGAAGGAGTTACGGAGACAAAATTTGGGGCTGTGACGAAAGGATGGACCATCTAGTGATTGCCATATGCAGGGACACAAGAAAATAAAGAGGGAAGACCAAGGGGTCGATACTTCATTCCTCCTTAGAATGGGGAACAAAATACCCATAAAAGGAGTTACAGAGTCAAAGTTTGGAGCTAAGACGAAAGGATGGACCATCTAGAGACTACCCCACCCTTGGATCCACCCCATAATCAGCCACCAAACCTAGACACTATTGCATATGCCAGCAAGATTTTGCTGAAGGGACCCTGGTATAGCTGTCTCTTATAAGGCTATGCCAGTGCCTGACAAATACAGAAGTGGATGCTCACAGTAATCTATAAGATGGAACACAGGGCCCCCAATGGAGAAGCTAGAGAAAGCACCCGAGGAGCTGAAGGGGTCTGCAACCCTATAGGTGGAACAACAATATGAACTAACCAGTACCCCCAGAGCTCATGTCTCTAGCTGCATATGTAGCAGAAGATGGCCTAGTCTGCCATCACTGGGAAGAGAATTGGGGTATACCCTTGGTATTGCAAACTTTGTATACCCCAGTACAGGGGAATGCCAGGGCCAAGAAGTGGGAATAGGTGAGTAGGGGAGAAGGGTATAGGTAACTTTCAGGATAGCATTTGAAATGTATATAAAGAAAATTAATAATAATAATAATAATAATAATAATAATAATAATAAAGAGTTCTAGCATCTATGAAGTGATACCATCTATGAAGTGCCACTATCAGGACCATACGGCTATCATCCCTATATGGCAGGCAATAAGTGAATGAGAACAATTCCCACTGCATAGACTGTTTTCCTGATTCATTCTCAGCCCACACTAGCTTCTTTTTATCAGACACAAAGAGTAGGCTTTGTCATAGACACCAACATCTTTTGAAGGATAGAAAGCACGATGCTCCATCTATACAGCGTTGAGCAAGGCTGACTCAGAAAAGTCCCAAGTGGGGAGAAAATAAAAATGAATTAGCTGAAATAAAAGGCTCTAATTACTTGACCTAACTCTCATTGTTCACATTGACAAAGGCCTCTAACCTCCAGCCTCCTATTCTTCATTTCCTGTGCAGTGGTTCTTTAATTTCCTAGCCTATAGTTCTTCTGGGGCATGCCCCCCTCCACCTCAGTAGCCGGATCTAACTATATGAGCCACTGCCTTGTGTGGTTCTCTCACTCAGCCTTTCTGTCATTCCTGTAAGTAAATGATTCTTCTTTGAAAATACGACGCTGCCCGTGAGCCTCCAAGAAACAGTTAATGCTGCTGATTAATTCCCCGTTCCTACATATCACTTCAAAGACACTCGCCCTTAGTGGGCTCTGTAGTTTATTATCTCTGCTTTTGAAGCTAGCAAAGTTTAGTTTGCTTTAAGATAATAGTTCTCTGTCTTGAATATTAATGAAGAAGCTCAAGTTTTAAACACATTAGGGTAAGTGCTAGCAAAAGCAATCAAGGATGTTAAATAGCCTCAATTCTATTCCAACACATATTTGAACCACAAAGAATTTGAGTGCCTACTGTGTGTTAATTTCTGTGGTATATGAAATGGATAGATTTAAAATTGCATTTAAGAATTAAGTATTAGGATATACATTTTAATTGGTTATTAAATGAGCTGTACAGCAAGGAACAACTGAAGGGTGTATGTAATTGCTGATGTCATCAGGGAAGCTCTTGATGCATTGAGATGAGATTGGCATTGTTCTGAAGGGCAAGAAATAGGCAGGCATGGGACCCTGTTTCCTGGGATCCTATCTCTTCCTTCTCTGCTTAAAAATGAGAGTCTCAGCTAGATAGTGACTTTTCTTAAATCTCAGGGTAATTCACACTTCTGCCTACTAAAATCTGCTTATGGCATCTCTACCTCAAGTTTTAAAAGTACTGTGTATGCCCTCATTCCTCTTTGTCTCCATCCAAAAGGCTGAAAAGAGGAGATCATGCTAAACCTGGTGTCACTTGATAGCAAACAGCCAATGAAACAGTGGAGTAGTCAATTAGGTCCCAACATGATCTTACATTACTGCAACTTGTTAAGCAACCTTTCTATCTCCACATTGCTCTAGACCAAATAAACAAAACCTGCATGATGCTATAGCCACATTTGTTATCTGTTTCATAAGTAATAAAGAATGATGAACTTCCAGCTAATATTTATTGGGTTGTTTTTAGAGTAGCACAGAGGAAGAAGCTAGGAGAAGGAAATGATGCTCTAAGACGGAATAATCAAAGATGTAGTCCAATAGCAGACACACTACTAAATGGGGTCAATGGAATGATCTGGAAATTTGCAGCTTTCTGTTCTTAGGAATAGGAAGAAAGACTGTCCACAGACGAAAGACAAGAAAGAAAATGTTCACAGCAGAAGGTGATACTGACAGAGACTCATTTAGAGGCCACCTTGTCTAGTTTATTTTTATTAAAATCTGTTTGTAAATGGGCTCTAAAGACATTTCTAAAGTATATTGTTCAGCTTCTCTGAAGAAAGGATCTCTTCAAATTTAAAATGCTTCATTCTGTTTTGGTTTGAGCAGAAGAAAGTCGGGCAATGTGATGGAGAGGCACACATAAGAGAATTTTAGCTGTCGATGAAAGACAAGGAACTCAGAACCTCTTAAGGGTTGGGAGAACCAGAGCAATTTCTCAGGGTAGTTTATTAATCCAAGAAGTCCATATTAAAATTTTACTACATGGCAAGCATGCAGGGACCCATGTGCCTGTGTTCATATGAAACTGATAAAAAGTTCCCGAATGAACTCATCCTGACGTCAGAAGAGAATCAATGGGTATTTATGAATTCTGTGATTCTGTTATTGCAAAATTAAAACTTAAAGATGTTTCAGAAGCCTTCATGCTTATGGCTAGGAATAGAGCTCAGTGGTTGAGTACTTGTCTAGCCTGTGCGAAGACTTGTTTTCAATCTGTGGTAAACTCTGCCTCTAAATCACAAAAGGGTACCTATATTTATACTATCTGAATTAAATAAAAGTGATACATCATAGTTTGAGAGTAGCCTGCAGACCCTGTTGGAAATATTTCTCTTGCTTTGGGACACAAGGAAAGTTGTATTTATGATGGATACAAATATATGCTGCAGCTATCTCTTTGGTTGGAAAAATAAAACTCTCATACAAAGTGAAATTCATAGGCCACTTTTCTCCATGCCTTTTTGACTTATTGTCATATAACTTATTGCTTGTACCGTTCCTGTAGTTTCTACAACTCTGATATCAAAATACCACTCACAGTGAAAGGTCATCCATGCATCCTTCCATTTTGATCATTGTACTGGTCACTGTCAGATGTCTGAGCAAAGGAGACACTAAAGTACTATAGGACACCTAAAGTTCAACACTACACAAAACCTCACAATTCAACCTTCTGAATCCAAGGTAGGGTCTTTGGGGGTCTCTTCATTAACAGTGAAACAATGCTGTATCATAATGAGTTACACCCACCAGCCTGTGTCATTCGTAGGAAGAAGAGGGGAAGTACAAGAGACAGAGACACAGGTAGAGAATAGATACTCAGAAGAAAATGGTGATGACCAGAGGAGGAAGAGAGTACACCTAAGAGTGCCTGGCATCACTGATAGGTTAGAGCAGACAAACGAGGAACGATTTGTCACTGGTACTTTCTCACATCTCGGTTTCAGATATTTAACCTAAAGAGCAATCAAATGATGCAATTGTTTGATTTTTTTTTCCCGCAGTTTTGGACAATTTGAGACAACAGCCCAGAGATTTGTGGAAACAGACCAGAGCACAGACAGGTCTTATCTTGAATGTACCTAAGAATAAACACAGTTCCTTTACTGAAGGTACCTCAGACACAAAGCTCTGAGAACTCAGACACTGTCGCAGAAATGAATAGAAGTGATTAGTAATTAGGAATATTAAATGTAATTTTAATTAAATAAATGATTGGTGATGTATCTGGTGACAAAGATTAGATAAAATCATGGCTAATGTGACCTATATGGAAGATTCTGAGATGAAGGTTAAAGCTACCCTGAAATGTAGGGCTTCAGAAGAATAACTCAGAGAAAGTACAGTGTGGACCAAGACAAGTGACCTAGTTCTAAGCACTGAGGGTCACACACAGTCTGAGAGCTATGCCCTATGCAGATGACTTCGGTTTATTTCGAGATGATCTTTAAAATTACGGTATGCCTGTATGTTTTCTTATATAATGGAATAATGAGATAAACAATTTTCAAAGGGAAGGTCTGTCTTAATCTAGAGTTTTGACTGTTTTAAAGCATGACTTACCTAGTCCACTGCTTTGTCTTCATGCTGGTCTATCATTGAGGACTGTGTGGTGGGGAGTGACTAGAAAAGGAGGCCAATTCATCTCAAGACCACTGTTGAAGCAATGAAAAGTACAGAAACAGACCAAGGTGTCCTAATTCCCTTTGAGGTCTGTATCTAAAACTTCCCTAGGCCTTGCCTCTTAAATGTTCCCTCTAACTCTCAATTGCATTGAGCAGGAGACCAATACATTATCTGGTGTCTTTTGAGAACACTCTGGATCTCGTGGTCTTTCAGAGTTCTCTGGAAGGTACAAGTATTTAAGGCACATAAGTGTGCTTAAGGAGATTGTAAAGTCCTATTTTCAAGGGGTAATTGCCTTTAACATTTTATTTAATAGACCATACATCTGAGCAATGGTATTTGAAGATAACACCATGTATAAACATGGAGTCCTAAAGAATGTTGGCTCCATAGTGAAGAAGAGTTATAAGTGACTAGCTGACAGCCCCCCCCCCCGCCCCCAATCCCCAGTGGACCATGTGAAGGATTGTTTCCCTAAGCCTCTGCTGAGGTCATAAGTGTCAGCTGGACCACTTTGTGCTCATTTCTGGTTTTAACAATGCTCTAAATGAAATTGGGTTTGAAGATTCGGGAAACTTTACTAAAACCTAGACTTAGTAAACTGTGTCCTTCCTTCTTTGTCACCTCATAGAGCTGGAACTTTAGTGGGCAGTTTACTGGGTCAGTCCACAGTGACCTTAAACCTGGATTTGGGGACTTTGTTTTTAATAATGTCTGAATTTGATCAAACATCCGAAATTTGTCTTGGTGCCCAAAAAAATGACAGCAATATTTTCCTAGAATGAAAATGTGTTTCTAGTCAACAGCTAAACTAAACCCTGCATTAGCAGATAAAGGAATAATCGTCTCAACTCTGGAATGGCTGCGGTCAAAAACAAACTCCTGAATAAACAGACATCATCCGTCCTCTCATGAGCACTCTGTTCATATGAAAAAAAAAAAAATCACAGTATCATTCAAGGGAAATGGCAGAGTCTGGCTAAGCACTCTTCCTGGCTCTGTGAACCTGCAAAGTGAGGCATTTGTTATCCCCAGGAGAAGGTACAATCTTCAGCTCAGGGCAGGGGTCAATAGCCTGGCCCAGTGATAGAGGCACCCGTTTATGGCCATATGCACTCTCTACCTGGTCTATGAATAAAAAGGCAGAGCCATCTCAGCATTATCATTCGCCTGACCTTCAGGAGTGGACTGGTCCCAGCAGGGGAAGGAAAAAAAAAAAAAACCAGCAGGGGAAGAAAAGGGAAAATTAAAATGTTAAAAACTATATTATAGCTCATTGGTGACCTTTAAGGAAAAATTAGACTTTAGAATGCTAGGCTGGAGTGGATACAACAAAGGCTGACAGCTGTAAAACTTAGAGAATTAGGTTTTTTTTTTTTTTTTTTTTTTCCCTGAGTGGCTTTCTACCAAAATCTTAAACAATAAGCACACCCTGCATGTTTCCTGCTGGCTGACAGCCAGACAAAGTTCAGAATTTTGATTGGTGCCTAGCTATTACAGGAAACTTGTCCTGGGTTTCAGAACATTCCTCTCTTAAGCTATTTGCTGGGATTGTCGGGGCCAGTTCCTATTAATAAGTGGATACAAAATTCTGCCTATCTAAAGTCCCACGAACATCTTTTCTCTTGCCTGAGCTTCCACATTGCTTGGTTAGCTATGTGGATACAGAATGCAAAGCAGACATTTGAAGCCAGTGGTGTTATCGAAAGCATAGTTCAAGAAAATGTGCATAGGAAATGATCATGTGTCAATGTATTCAGGCTACCTAGAGTGTTCAAATTTAAAAACCAAAATATGAGTGCTCTTAGAGCTTTGAGCCAAACCGTAAAGACAAGCTGCTTACATGTATGGGATGACAGGATTTTATTGTCCCTAAGACAAGGAGCTTATAGGTTTTCTACAAGTTTTCATCCTTGATAATAAACAGAGAAGCAGACAGATACAGAGTATTTTAGAGTAATCAACTTTTTCTTCCACTTAAACAAAATCATCCCTCTACTTGATAGAAGGGAAAACAGACATTTGGCAGGGGGGTTGGTGTGGGGTGTGTGTGATTTCTTTATCTTTAGGTAATGAACATTCAGCCCACACTGTTTACGTTAATCCTTAAACTCTGTATTATCTCTCTTTCTTTACTGAGGGGTAAATTCATTATATCCCTGATATCTTTTAACAGCTATTTTATTTCCACCTTTTCTATAGATTGCATCATTAAAAGCAAATATATTTAATTAATTAGCTTAAAGTTGGGGTAAAGACAATTTTAGGATCATGTTTGCCAATGATGTGCTGACCTCACAGAAGAGATGCCAGTGAGGTCAATTACTATGGAGATTATCAAGTGTTAGAAGTTATTCAGTAGAAACTGGAAAATATGTTTTAAACCTCTGTGTGTGTGTGTGTGTGTGTGTGTGTGTGTGTGTGTGTGTGTGTGTACTATCTACTACAAGTAAGAAAAAAGAAAAAAAACCTCTTGGTGGTTTTTGCAGAATCCCATTTTCTTAACAGGAGATTGACAAATGGCAGCATCTGGCAGTGAGAAAAAGCATATGGTCCGACTAACTGTTTCTATAGAGGTTAAAACAGCTTTGGAATTTCCCTGATTGCCATTATGATTGACAGACCATCAAAGAAATCATTCACTTTTCTTCCTCCCTTCCAACAGTCCCATGTTCTGACAAAGACACAAGGGGGGAAACCAGCAGTGTGGAACATGAGAAATTAGACATGCAATGCCCATTAACATAAATGGATTTTATTTTTGCACCCAATTCCCTACACACCGTGAAAAAAAAAAAAAAAACTACCCTCAGGATATGGAGTATGCATGTTTTCTTGTTCTTTCTATTTATAATTTTAATTATTAATTTCATATATAATTGGTTTCTTTAGAGAATGAAATGCCTAGTAGGTTATCTTAAAACAGCGTTTTGGAGTCTTGGGGCTTGATACTGCAAAAAGATGGGCTGATACTGCAGGATGTTATGGTGTGTAAGACAAACAATGAAAATTAGGCTGAGAGGTCTTGAATGAAGTTAGACTAATTAAACAACTCGCAGTGTTTGAGTTCTTTCTTCTTCTCCAGGGCATGCTGCCAATCATTTCATCTTGAGGGACTGCTCTGGTTTGCCCTCACCTCCAGGCTCAATTAATAAATGTAACCCTCTAACAACTTATCAAATATTTTTACTGAGCAAATGAAAACTGTTCTGGTGCTTTCGACTCACCAAGTTTCTCACTTCCTTCCATGTTCTCAAAGTTCATTAGAATCCCTATCAGAGAACTGTGACAAATGGGGGACACTTGCCTAGTCTCATCCCATGTTCTAGACATCCTCCTTTTTCATTGTGTAGTTTCCAAGCACACTTTGTTTGTATACCTCTAAAGGCCAGATATTTAGCATTTTCTTTGCCAGTTTTCTCTGTGCTGTGACAAATCTATCATGAGAGTTTAGTATCTAAGATGGCTGTAGGGATAATTCCTACATACTAGTCATGTTCTTGAATAAATTGAGAGTCTCTGACTCCAGATACCATGTAGAACTTTTCTGTATAACTAAGAGGACACAGAAGTGATAGTGTATGATTTTCCAGGCCTATCTTGTCCCTATGCTCTGTCCCAAATCATAAGTTCTTGGGGAAGCCAGATCCATTGATGGTAATACTCTAACAGCTCCACAGAGAGGAATCTATATAGTGAACCAAATTTGCAGAGACAATACACTTCCTCCAGCAACCAGCCACGGTGTGTGTGTGAATCATAGGAACTGGATACTTTGGAAATGTGCTCTTGTGTAGTTGTCTTCAGACAACTACAGTCTTGGACAACAACCTGACTGCAAATCAGTCAGAGATAACAAGCCAGAACTACTCAGTTAAACTTCAACTGACTGTGACCCCAGACATTGTGAGATAATTAATGCCTGCTATTGTTTCAGGCTGTTCAGCTTGTGATAATTTTCTAGCTAGAATATTCTTAAATAATATGCAAATGACTAATATCAAATGCACTGAAAGCTTTTTGTTATTTTTAGTGCACCCATTGAAGACTTTGCAAATAAACGAGATCCCCTTTCCAGAGTTTAGCAATTGTCAGCTGATCCGAAGCCTTTATGATTCTTACCTTCTCTAGGTAAAACTGAGTCCTTTCCATCTTTGCTGCTTTGCCTGGATTTCTTACTGCTTGTCTTTCTATGTCTAATGTAGCCCTGGTTAAACCGAAGTTTCTCACAGGTATGCCTACATTCATTATTACTTATTGTTCCATCTCTGTCTTCATGTCAAAAAAAAAAAAGTCACCTCAAGGTCACAAAATCTGAATTAAATGCTTCATTCTTCATTTCATCCCAAATTTTCTTTCTATGATGCCAGGTGTATGTGATCTCCATGGCAAGCATGGCAAATTTTTCTTGGAAACCCAACATGCTTTATGCTTCTCCTTGTCACACATGACTCTTAACTCAGCCCTTACCTGCTTATGATTCCTTTGGAGGCGTCTATTGCCTTTGTGATGGAATGATTCTGATTATCTAAGCATGGCAATCAAAGACTTTATAATCTACTCAGTGCTGACGTTTCCTAACCTCTTATATAATTCATATTTAGGATGAATAAACTAGATCCATACTCTAGGGCCTTTGTGCATGCTCTATCCAGTGCTTTTGAACACCTCATTCCCGTATTGACTTCCCATTCTCTGAGATCTTAAACCCTCTAACAAAGATGTTATAGCAATGCCTGATAGCTCAGCTTCTAAGTAAGCATGCCTTGCTTCCCTCTTTGCTGCTCTGTGTTCTCTACAGAACTTAATAGCTATAGTCTCGGTCATGTTTCCTTCACCATTGTATTTCTTCATGTGCATGTACACTACCAATTTAACTCCATAGAAACTATCACGTTTTGTGCTTATTCAGATATATTTAATTATACAAACACTCAGAATTACCATTGCTATCACAGCATAGTGATGCTTGGAAGATGTTGGGGGTACAGCAACGAACAAGGAACATGTCCTTATAATACTTACAAATAGTGAGAGAAAAGGCAGTAGAAAATGATGCTTGTAAATATAAAACGGACTAAATGGTAATAAATGACTGGCAAAAAAACAGAGCAAGATAAACAATTCAATGAATGCACACAATGGTAGAAGTGGAATGAGATAGCTCTGTTTAAGATGATCTATCATGGGCTGGAGAGATGGCTCAGCAGTAAAGAACACTGACTGTTCTTAGAGGTCCTGAGTTCAATTCCCAGCAACCACATGGTGACTCACAACCATCTGTAATGGGGATCCGATGCCCTGTGTGTCTGAAGACAGTGGCAGTGTACTCACATACATGAAGTAAATAAATCTTTAAAAAATGATCTATCATAACATGACTTTGGACAGTCATCATAAGGTAATGAGAAATGTAGATTCTGGAAGCTTGGAACAAAAACACTATAAGAAAAAAAATCAAAACCAAACCAAACCAAAACACAACAAACAAAGAAACAAACAACATCCCCCAAACTGCAAAGTCCCTGAGATAGGAGAACACGTAGCTCCTTCCAAGAACCAAATACTCATGTATGACTGGAAAGGTGGGTAAGGAGCAGGGGCAGAAAAAGCTCTGAGTTCAGAGAGGTGCCATGGAAAGAATCCTTCTAGTACTTGTAGCTATAGCAAAGGTTAAGCTCTCTGAGGTAGAAGTCAAAGAGAAGTTTAGAAGAGGAGAGTGTTGAGAACAGGATCAGGGATGAGTGGAAACTGTTAGCTCTATATATGTCCTGAGAAAAGGCCTCATCTAGCGTTCTAGAAATATTCATTTCAATGATTTCCATGCATTCCAGGTTACAGAGCCAACCTAAACACTATTAGCAGAGTGTATTTTAACTGGTGTATGTTTTTTCACGTGCTGTAAGACAAACGTCATATGACAAAATGAAGGAGAAGATTTCATCAATGTCTTTCACAGATTTATTCCTTGTTTGCATAGTATGCATACCATTCAGTCACTTATGCAATACTCAGTGAATTCTTCTGTCTACTTCTATACTTGGACAGTAGCCAGAGTTTGGGATCAGCTTAGCAGGCCATCCAAGGACACAGGTAAATGTGATTTTATTTAGTTTTGTGAAAATCATCTCATGTAAAGATATATATTTAGATGTGGAGACTATATATATTCTAGTTCAGTTTGGCAAATAAACACTTAGTGAGCATCTCATTAAAATGTGTTCTTTCCAAAAATCCTAAAATCTCTCAGAATTTTTACCAAGATGGTATTCAAAGAATGACTGTATTCCTTATATTGCTATATTTAAAAATATTATCCAGTGATTGTAATAAGAAAGAGTTGACTGATCATTTTATAATTTACATAGTTAGTGTCACATTTTGTAAATTGTATGACATTTCATTCATTTTCTTTCTTGGATAAAAGAATGGTGAAATGGTCCACTAGAGAGACTGTTCATTTTCTCCTTTTATCTATGCTTTTAAAAAACATAAAGTATTCCATGGTCATGCTGTGAACTTGGTCTTCATATATATCAGAAAAAATGATCTTCAATTCTTTTGTGTAAAGGGGGATTTAAAATTATAAATGTATTGGCAGAACCAAAAATAATGATTGCAAAAATAATGATTGTAGTTATGAGATTTAGGCCATTTAATCCCAATTTTATATTTATGTGCACTATAAGTTCTAGGAAAACACTTATTTATTAAGGGTGATCTCAGCTTTTATCTATTCTTCTGTTGTAGTTTAGAACAATTTTCTTTTTATCTTTCAAAATTTTTGAAAGGAGATGCTATATCATATGGGTACCTATCCTAAAATCTCTCACTTCTCATCTTGGGTCAAGGAGGAATCAAATCTTCCACCAATAATCAAATCTTAGAATTTTCTTCTTTTTGAAAAAAAAAGTCAAAGCAAAAGAACACAAGAAATAAAATGAAAATAATTGTACCATTTCTAATACATCTTTCATTATTTTTTGCTTTTTAAATAATTATTTTGTTTATATTTAAAATTTGTCACCCTTCCTGGTCTCCCTTCATGTTTTTACATTCCTAACCCAGATCCATTTTAATCACATTGTTTCAATCCAAGATAATAAGTCCAGAGATAGAATGCTTCTCATATTTTTCATAGAGATACTTCTGAGTATGATCAAGGTAGTCTTCAGAGACTCACTGTGAGTTCAGACTAAGTACCCTGAGAGATTTCAGTTGCTATCTCCCTTTCTGTTCTTACTTACTGTTCTTCCCACATTTTTATTCTTCCAAACTCCTTTTTCTAAAATGTGTCCTGAACTAACATACACATGACAGGTGTGCATGACTTTCTCTTCATAATACTTTGCTGATTTACTCTGCAACCTTTATCTCTCTAAAGTTGTAATCCACAGCACACAGTGCTCATTCTTCTATCCAGTCTCCAAGAATTCCCAAAGGGAATTCACTCTAGCTACCAGTCTTGTTTTTATAAGGAAAAGATGGTGTTTTTAGTCGGATATTACAAGGTCTTAGTGAAACATTTGCTCAGCTTATTAATCTCCCAACCTTCAGTAAGTCCTCAAAGGATACTAGAGTTTTCAAACTTAAGCCCACTGATACATAACTGCTATAAGAAAACTGCTTTCCATCTATGAGAATAGTGTTTGTTTGTGGGTTTTTTTTACCTGCTTTGAACTTTATATATTGTTGTTATTTTTTAAACTTATCATTTCTATTTTATAATATCTGATTAATTAAGCTAACAGTATACTGACACCAAGACTCCAGTTCTGGAACAGCCCAATATATAGCAGAAGAAGTATCTCAAATACTTGAATAAAATAAAGTGAATCATAGGTAGACAGAGAAGAACAGGAGGTGTCCACATACTTTAGACATCATGGAGAAAATGAGCAAGGTTAGCAAGGCAAAAACAATTATTAGATGAAAGTAAACAGAATCCCGGGGGCTGACACTAACCCAAATGGTAAATATAGTCATAAAAACATAGAAATTAATTAAACAAATAAGACAAGGATCCCAGAAATATCTCATATATTCACAGCCAATTAATTGCCAACAAAGACACTACAACCATACAATGGAGAAGGAACAGCCATTTCCAGATGTGATGTTGAGTAAACTAGGAAAGCACAAGTTTAAGACTAAACAGCTAAAAAAGATTGAAAAATATATTCTATTGATTCCAATTCTATTATAGGAAACATGAAAAAGTATACTACATGCCCAAGTATCTATGAATAATTACATGTTCTGAGGAAGTATATTCTTATGGACAATTCTCAGTGAAGAATTATTCAGGTATAATTTTTATTGCTTATTTAAAGATAGTGTGAAACCTGTCTCCAACAATACCAGCATGAAGTCTACAGTTATGAATAACTTACAATATTGAAATATGGGCAGAACCAATCAGTAAACATATTAAGATTATATTTATGTAATGTTGATTAACAATTTAAGCTAGAAAAATAAAAACCATATCTGAATACACTCGTTAGAGGGTCAGTGAGCAATAATTAAAAAAAAAAAAACATAAAAGCAGAAAACAAAAAAACCAAATACAAAACAACCAGTGTAACTAGTCTTTTACTGCCTTATGGGTTGTTTTTAAAATCCCTCCTCTGTTGGCCCTTAACCTAGGCCTAGGGAAATGGAATGGCTTGAGCCTGACTTTATTTTTGTGACCTTTCCTGGTCATTTCTGCTGAGGAGTGACTCAGCATGACCTACATGACCTAGTCTAACCCTTCCTGTCCAGCAACTGTTGACATAGAATAATCTCATAGGCTCCACCAGATAACCCATACCCCCTTGTCATCTGCTCTATAAAAGCAAGAGACTGATGTAATAAAGAAAGTTACTGCTTCGACAAGATTCCAGGCTCCGCGTGGTTCTTCTCCGGCCTACCATCGAGCTCAGCCCTGAGACACCCAGCTGGTCAGGTCTTTCTCCTCACAGCTACCTGGTAAAGAACCAACAACCCTCCCTGGTTTCACCACTTATCATTGATAGGAGATAAAGAAGGAGAGAGGAGAGGGAGATCCCTAAATCTAATTCCTTTCCTTTTGTTCTTTTTTGAGAACAAGTACTAAGTAATGGCAATCAACCAGTCCAAAACACCCCCCACCCCCACTCACCACCCACCACCACGACCACTACCCATCCACCTATTGGGATTTAGCAGTCATACCCCCTGAAAAGTTCCTAGAATTGCAAATGTCACATAATAGCAGAAGCTATCTGAAGCTGGGAAAACCATGCCTCTGCTAGAGCATGAGAAAAATCACAGTCAGCTGCTGAAGACAGTTCAAAGTAGCCCCATATCACTACGACTGTAATTAAAATGAAAACACATTCTTATAATATTTCTGTGTCTTATAAAGAAACCAAAGTTCCATAATTCTCACTACTCAGAAGATTGTTAAATTTTTAATGACAAATAATATTTCTAACTTTTTATAAATTAAAAACAAATTCTCTCTCCGAGAAATCTTACTTCTTTAGGTTAGGAATGATAAGTTACACTATCAAAGATTTGAAACCAATACCATAGATAGTTCAAAACATTTTAGAAATGTTGTTCAATGCATAAACAGATGTATCAGAGAATTATAGAAAAAAATTACACTTGAAGTGAAAAAAATTCTAAACACAACATTTAATATTCAAATGTACAGCTTCCAAAAAATGTGCCTAATTCGCAAAGGAAATGAATAAAATATTCCCTAAGAAAGAGCATATACTACACTTAGTAAATGAAAATCCTAAATTAAGTATCTCAAATCCGTATGATAAAGCAAAGAGGGCAACAGACAAGCAGAGAATCAGGAAGATGATGTGCACTTACTTGGAGAAGTATGAGAAAATGAGCAAGGAGATAATAATTATTAGATGAGAGCAACAGAAAGCCTGTGGATGACACTAACCCAAATGGCAGTATCAGCATCAAAACATAGAAATTAACCACACAAACAGGACAGAGATTCCCGGAAAGTCTCACACAGCCACAGCCCATGAATCTCCAGCACAGGCACCATAACTCTACAGAGAGGGGAATAGTCTTTTACATACATGGTGTTGGGGAAACCGGGTAACCCTGAGTAGGCAGCTGAAGCTGGCATCCTACCCTTCACCATGTTTGAAAATCATCACTGAGGATGCAAGGCCTCAGTGTAAGGCACAAAACAAAACACTTGACAACATTAATAAGGCAATAGCTTTTTGGATATGACTCCAAAAGTATAGGGAATAAACCACACACACACACACACACACACACACACTAGATGTGTTCACTACAACAACTCAAGAAACTTCTACAGTAAATATGTGAATGAGTGTTCAGAATCTTAGGATCAAGGAGATGAAAATCAAAACTATGCTGATCCCCATCTCTTCCCATTAAAATGACAGTGGTAGAAGCAGTTTGCTCAGATTGGGCAGGGCTATGAGAGTTGGGAACCATCCTTCACTATTGCAGAGAATATAAATGAGTAACACTGCTGTGCAAAATAGCATGGGGATTCCCCTTAAGTCTAACCACAGAGTGATATAATCCTAAAATCATCCTATTGTTATTTAGCCAAAGAAAACAAAACCATTATGCCAAAAAGTACTTACCTTCTAAAATTGAGTTATTTACAAACTCTGAGAGTACAGCTTAGGTGTCAATCAACCCAGGAGTAACAAACATGTGGCATATGCATACAAACATATATGTATACATGCAGAAAATATTCTTTATCCATAAAGTGTAACGGAGTTCCACTATTTATTAAGAAATGGAGAAAACAGAGAACATTATATTTCATATTCAGAAAGATAAGTAACACGCATTCTATTTTTATGTTAGTAAAACCATGTAGATATACTTAAGTGTGAAACAGTGATTATTAGAAATTTGGAAAGGTATATGGGGGTACACTAAGTGAAAAAAAGAAGACTGGATTCGGTCAGTTTGCACTATACTGGTGTGAAACATTACACTGTGTTAGATTATCAATGAGGAGCTGCTTAAGTGGATTTCTGGTAAAAAATAAATAAAATATTTTAAAGTATATTTTGACAAATTCCTGTATCTGAAAATAATGATTATTAATATCACACAAAATATTTTTTCTGCAGAATATTTACCAGATAGATTTTTTTTAAATTCATGTACATATACACTACAAATCACAAAACAAACAAAGAAACAACTCCACAACTCTAAAGAGGAGCAGAAATCATTCAACTTTAGAAATGAACAAAGGGGATTAGAACTTAAGATACTTGCATAATTTTAGTAAATATATATAATATGATAATATGAAATCTAAAGGGGGAAGAGGGATACAAACACAAAGGATAGTGGAAAAGATGACAAAGTGATCATTTTAGTGTTTCTCCATGTTTAACTTCAATGCAAAGATAAATATTTCAGACAGATAGTAGTCAAAATCTCAAGAAAGAAAAAATTTGAAACCAATAAGAAGTAACTTCTGCACAAGGAATCTTTCAATCTTTTGTAAGATTGGCAGTGGATACTTCATCCAACCAAGGAGGGCAAGGAATGATCAGATGACATCTCCAAAGTGCTGAGTAGAAAAGAAGTTGGCTGCCGAGAACACGAGATCCCACAATATCATCTTTCCCAAAACAAGAGATGAAATACTAACCATATCTCTTCATTCTGAAAAGTAAGATCATTAAACAACCACTTCAGACCACAAGAAGTGGCAACACAGAATCTGAGCTTTCTAGAATTATCACTAGGCTACAGGGTCGTGACCTCCTCTTAATGCATTGTGATTCTAGAAAATGCCCTGCAAAATGGAAATCCTCAAGCTTACTCTAGTTTACGATAAAGATTAGGAACATCTAAATTTCATAACTAAGAAAGCTATTATTCCATTATTTATTCCTATGAGTATAATCGTATTCAAGTGAACAGAATAAAAATAAAAGGAGTCTGCATTGGAAATATCTAAAAATTTCAAACCAAACCCTGTGCATGTAATGTAAATGGACTGTTGGTTATAAACACACCCACCCACCCACCCCCACACACACACACAAATTTATGTTCCTCAACAGCTTCTATATATTATATAATTTTCTTTAAAAATTATAAAAAACTCAATTTGTATGCAATAACTTCATAATTTTGTGTTTTTATGTTTAGTTTTCTTAATTATTATATATTTTTCTTTTTTATGTTTTTTTTTCTTTTTTATTCCTTTTATTGGATATTTTCTTTATTTACATTTCAAATGTTTTCTCCTGTCCAGGTTTCCCCTTCAGAAACCCCTATTATATCTCCCCTCCCCCTGCCTCTATGAGCGTGCCCCCCACCCTCCTACCCACTCCTAGCTTCCTCCCCTGGTATTCCCCTATACTGGGGCATCAAGCCTTCATAGGACCAAGGGCCTCTCCTCACATTGATTCCAGACAAGGCTACCCTATGCTACATATGCGTCAGGAGCCATGGGTCCCTCCATGTGTATTTTTTGTTTGGTGGTCCAGTTTCTGAAAGCTCCAGGGATCTGGCCAGTTGACACTTGCTACGCTCCCCCCCCCCCCCACCATGGGGCTGCAAGCCCCCTCCAGTTCCTTCCGTCCCTTTTCCAACTCCTCCATCTGTTCCCCCCAACCCCCCTCAACCCAATGGTTGTCTGTGAGTATCTGCCTCTGTATTTGTCAGGCTCTGGCAGAACCTCTCAGGTGACAGCTATATCAGTCTCCAGTCAGCAAGCACTTCCCAGCATTCACAATAGAGTCCGGGTTTGATGACTGTATATGGGATGGATCCCCAGGTGGGGCAGTCTCTGGATGGCCTTTCCATCAGTCTCTGCTCCACAGTTTGTTTCCATTATTTTCTACTATGAGTCTTTTGTTCCCCATTCTAAGAAGCACTGAAGTATCCACACTTTGGTTTTCCTTCTTCTTGGGCTGTGAATTTTATCTTGGTTATTCCAAACTTTTGGGCTAATATCCACTTATCAGTGAGTGTCCATACTGTGCGTGTTCTTTTGTCACTGAGTTACCTCACTCAGGATGATATTTTGAAGTTCCATCTATTTGCCTGTGAATTTCATGAAGTCATTGTTTTTCATAGCTGAGTAGTACTCCATTGCAAATTTTCTGTATCCATTCCTCTGTTGAAGAACATCTGGGTTATTTCCAGCTACTATAAATAAGGCTATGAACATATTGGAGCATGTGTCCTTGTTACATGTTGGAGCATCCTTTGGATATATGGCCACTGGTGGCATAGCTGGGTTCTCAGGTAGTACTCTGTCCAATTTATGAAGAACCACCAGATTGATTTTCGAATTTCCACCAGACCAGTTTTCTTAATCTTGAAGAAAACGTTCTTATGTCACATATGTGAGAAAATGTTCTTTCAGTATGATATTGTTTACCCAAGGCTTTGCATTAAACTGTGTTTTACCACGCCCTCCATCCGCAAGTCAAAGGAGCTGGAAATGCTAACATGGTCCATTGTAGATACTCAGAATCCTATAGGTTGACATCTGAGGACTTTGCTCTGTCTCTGTTATCTGCTGGTCTATGCTCAGGTCAGGGTTACATTGTTTGGATTGCCAGGGCCTTTTCTATATTCACTATCAGTCATGATGAGGCTCACTATGTTGTTGTTGTTTGGTTGGTTGGTTTTTTTCCCTCAAAATGCCCCTTACTCTTAAGCATTTCTACTTTTGATGAATGTTAAAGCCATCTTGTCAAGTCTCACTGTAGTAGGTACCCAGTTAGCATATCGATTGGGATTCCATGCAGTCCAAAATTGTTTTTACTGTTGAATTGTCACGTGTGTAAGAACTTAATTCTCTTCAATTATTTAAAATGCAATGGTGGCACAGGGGGAGACTGTCCCTTTTGTCCTTCGTAGGGACAGTTGACCTAACCACTCAATATTTATGGATTCAATAATTAAAATACACAAACTTTTGGAAAAATGCTCAGCACTTAACAAGTTTTTTGACTTAACTATTTATATTTTTTTGTGTTAGGATAAACTGATATAATATTGCTGTGCAGAAAAAAAGCAGAGAGAACACTGACTGAGTAAACAGTTGTGTTTTCTTTTCCTAATAAGTTTCTACATGCTTATCCAGGGAATTATAATTGTAGGATCCTGTTTTGTTACCTTTCCATATGAAGTAGAGATACAGGATTAAGCACAAGGATCAAGAAAAGCAAAGGCAACCAAAAGAAAAAGGCAAAACCACAAGGCCTTCCCTGTCTTTGTTTTCATGTGATGTAAGAGCAGCAGGTGTGCTCAGACACCTGTCAAGGATGGACTGGGCTACCAGCCTGCTCTGGTTCTGTTGAGGTCATCCAATCAGCCTCTAGAATAATGCCTACCTACAACAATACTTTGAGAATTTGAAATTGTAACATCACATGCCTATTAGATCTACTAAGCACCAAGCATGCACCAATCTTTATTCCAAAAGTTCTGTGTCTTGGGTACTGGCAGTGGTCTCATTTTGCAGTGCAGCAAAAGAGACTAAGTGACAATCATTATGTCATAAAACTAATCAGTATCCTTATTCACTGCCTTATATGATTTTTTTTTGTTTGTTTGCTTGTTTTGTGTTGCTTTCTTACAGAAAGCAAGAGGACAACAGTAGTGCTTAATAAGCGAAAATTCACTGTCTTTGTTATTCATTGTGTTTTTCTTATTACTGGAGTATGTCCCTCAACCATTAGATAATAAAACATATACCAAAGAGCAGGGAATCTGAATGGAATGGGAAGCCCTGCGTATCCCAGAGCAGAGGCATGCATGCCAGATAGTTTTTGTTGTTGTTGATTTGGTTTTTGTTTGTTTGTTTGTTTGTTTTCCTTTTGACTAATTTCATGGCTAAAAGCTTTGGTACTTAGGTAGCAAGCCAAGGTGGATAATTCATAAATCAACAGGTTATTAAAGCTGAGGATTCTTAGATAACTGTCATCCAGGTAGACGGTGACTATAGCCAGTAAACTGATATTTTCAGCCTATGACAGAATCCACTAACAAATTTGAAAATCTTAACTGAAAAAAAAATCTAATTCTCCAACGTAGTTCCATTATACAGTTGGGTATTTTTAGTTTCCAGTTACCATAATATCTATTCATTGAAGCAAATAGACTATAACTATACAAATACACTCTATAATTCACCATCAACATAAAAGTATACTATGGTCAGTACTGGATTAACTTACATGATTATTCGTGGTTTTAGAGTCATATCCTTATTAATAAAATAAAGCAACATAGTTTATTCCATTGACCTCTACAAGTACATAATTTATTATTCATGAGATGCTCTAGATTGGCACTTGGTAATGGCAGCCTTGTTTTATTTATATAAGAGAGACAGGCTGGGAGTACTTCAGGCCAAGCAAGCAGATAAAGTCAGAGTTCACAAAGTCATCGTGATGCCATGTGGATCCAAGCTACTGGTACCCAGCTAAACTTTCACCATTTCATGATGATGCCTTTACACCATTTAGCCATGCATCTGAAACATAGAAAGTGTTCAATACTAAATCCGAATCTAGAAACATTTAAGTGACTCTCAACATATTGCTCAATGTAATTCTAATTTGAAGTGCAGTTATCGGTACTGAAGGCTATGTTTACAGACACATTCGAACTTGGAAAATGTAAAGAGTCAAAAAGCATTCAAACAAATGGTGACTAAAATTCTTTAGCTATTAAAAGAATAAGAAGAGAAAGAAAACAGCCAAGAAGAATCATTTAAAAAGAAAAGTTCCATTAAGTTCCATATTCTGTAGCATGAGGGTAATCGGTATAACAGCCATTCTGGTTTACAGGAGAAGTGGGCACACTAATGAGTTCTTTTATGTGTGAACTTCAGATTTCTGAGCTGAGAAATCAAAGCATCTGAAAAATGTAAATCTGTTTTTAATGTATGCATATGGTTCCTTTGTTAGAAACAGCACCCTCATTTTAAAAGCCAAGAGAATGAGTGGTAGATGATAACTTACAAAGCTTTAATAACTGAGGAAAATGAGAGAGAGAGAGAGAGAGAGAGAGAGAGAGAGAGAGAGAGAGAGAACACGAGAGAAGGAGTGAGCTCTGTGCTTATAAAAACTAAATGTACATCTTAGACAAATATAATCTGAAATCACCAAAAAATGATAGCAAATTCCAGATTTTGGAGTTTGCTACTGTTTTATCATGTCATTAATTTATAATATTTTAAGAATTTTTAAATTTCTTTCTTAATGTACCTCTAGCCTATTTCTGGCTTTAAATGCTGACACATATTGGGCACAATGTCCAAAAGAGACATGATAGTCTGGATGACTCTTTAATATTTGCCTTGAAAGGAGCTTTCTACAGCAGAGCCAATAAGGATATGCAAGGGTTTCAAGGCTATTTTTGCAAGGGTCATTTTTCACAATTTTAGGTTAAATTTCATGTGCTATTCATAAAAGCACTTATACCTTCCTGAAGTTTTTCAGGAATTCCCATGTTTTTTCCAACCAAAATAAATGAGAAGAGTGGTCCAAGGTTATGGGCTGGCTCCCATTGGCCTCCTTCAAGGTAGTGATGACTATTACACATAAAATTCTTTCCCATCTCCTCACTCTGATCCACTGTACCCTCTTCCCCTGACTCATGGTAAATGCTATAATTCTATCATTTTCAGCTGTTTGAAATATGTCTGTATTGAGGAACCATCTACATAACATTCATGCACACTTTTGAAAGTAAAATGATAGTCATAGACACATATTCTTAAGTAATACTTATAGTTTTGGAGGAGTTTGGGTGGATATAATGTATTCAAGTAATAACTACCCCTACTCATCTCTTCTGCTCCTGGATACAAGTCCCACTGTCACCTCAACTTCATCTTATTATTTTGAATGTAATGAGTCCACTCAGTCCTTCTAATATGAACATATTACTGTGTGGCTATCCATTAGCACATGTGCAACATTCCAAGCATCATACTCCAGAAGAAATAAAATAACATGGCAGTTCATCCTCCAGCAGCCATTAACTGCCAGTAGCTACTCAACTAGGGCTGTGGCCCCCTGTGCACCTCCTTCATCCATGCTGGAATCTTGAACAGATTGATCTTGGGCAGATCTTGTATCGGCAGTCACAGCTACTCTGAGTTTGTGATGACAACAGTCCTGCTTTATCCAGAAGACACTGTCAATATTCTTAAGTTGTCTTTGTGTGTCTTATCAGTAAAGATGTCTAAAAAAATCCAACAGTATAAGGAGTCATACTATTAACTATCTACAAACAACAAAACGTTCAACTAACCAATCAACCAAAGCAACAAACACATAGGAAGTCTCTTCTGAACTGACAAACTCCATTTAAGAGTTAAAGCCATCTAAGAAAAACTCATAAACTTATACAATGCAAGTTTCCAAAGGATGGAAGCAACTAAATGTCCTATCCAGCTACAACACTAGGATGACTCTAAGGGAAGAGTGGTATCATATATATGGTAGGAATAATCAACAGCTCTCTAATTGGACTTAGGACATGCTCAACAAACCAAGTCGGATACTGGAAGTTTCATCAACTACCCAGGGTTAGTGAAGTCATAGATCTTGGATAAGAGCCTACAACCACCACTTTACTGATACAGCAAAACCCCTAACTACATTCAAAATATTTGTCATTATATCAAGAGATAATTTTAAACCCCACCTCCTTCAAGGAACCTTCTTTGCAATAGCTAGATACTGTTAGAGAAAAGACAATCAACCAAAATGCAAGAGTCCTGGGACTATTCCCAGTGGCTGTATCTAGAAAAAATAACATTTACACCTACTGCTCAGGAAACTTTGTGGTGGAAATCCGAGAGAAAATTTCGGGGGCAGGGTATGACTGTAAGAGCCAGAGGATCAGGGAGTTTTCTGTGAAACTGTGTCTCCTAGTTAGTTGTGTCTGAAGCTATGTGCATAACAGCTCACCAAAGTGACTGCCTAGCCATTAGCTGAAAGAAGACTAGACATGCAAAAATGTACCAGGGAGAGCCCCTCTGGCCTCATCCTCACACCAGGCAGGTAAGGATGTTGAGAGTGAGGAAAACAGTCTCACCTGGGTACGATCACGCCAATCGATTATCCAATACCAAGCGGTCAGCTGAACAAATACGTTCAAATAACATTATACAGACTACTCTGATTATATATATATTCTTATGCAGGTACAATCAATTAAAAGAAGAGCCTTGCATTTGAAACATAACAAGGAGAAGTGGATAGTAAGATTTGAATGGAAAAAGAAGAAATGGGAAATGTAATTATATTATAATATCACAGTTTTTAAAATAATTTTTAAAAAGCACATAGTGACAAGACTATGCTTTTGTTTACCCCCTTTCTCTTGTAAAGTGAGGCTAGTAATAGTGTGTAGCACCAGGTATGTACTGGGTTCGATTGAAAGCCTCTATACTTATAGGCTAAGTGCATAGGCTTCAAATCTATGAACATCAAATCTGACAGTTTTGTCAAATAGTGAACTTGTTAACCTTTAATTTCTTCTTTTATCTCTTGTTAACACCTTTTAAGTGGTATTTATTCTATGTCTATCAGTGTTTTGCTTACATGTATCTATGTAGTTCTTGGTGCCATAGAAGATTCTCGGGATAGTCATGAGATAGCCATGAGCCATTGTGCAGGTTCTGGGTATCCTTTGTAAGAACAAAAATTGATCTTAATCACTGAGCCATCTCACAAGTCCCTAAATCTCAATTCCATGGGGGAAAAAAAAGGAGTTGTCACAAATTAAGAAAATTCTAAGGCATCAGCTTATTAACTATTGATTGTCTAAGACATGGAGTAATGCTAGGTACTATTTTTGCCATTTCCCAAAATTTCAGAAAGAACTTTTATTTCTATCAGCAGTTGATTCATACTCTGGACATAATATCACTTTAGGAAATATAGTTTCTAATACATCTGTAAAATCAAGGTGTGCCTTTAAGTACAGGGGAGAAAACAGCTCATCTCTGCCTACTTCTACCCAGTAGCCTGATACAAATAAGTAAACTATTAGGTGAAATGTTCCCCTGAATGATGAAGTGCCTCCTTGCATAGCACTTCCACACCAGGCATGATGTTCTTGCTTGGCCACTATCTTAGTCTATCTTTTCAAATGTACAGCAGTGTGGCATCGGCAGGCTCAGATGCATCTGCAGCTGTAGGGAGAATGCTTTTGTTGACCATAGTTGATCACAGTTGGTATATCCCATCATCTCTAATACAGCTTTAGCTTAAAAATGCCAGCTCTGATCAGGCCTCAGTCAATAAGTATAGAATGCCCTAACCATTGTTTCAGTTTCTGAGGTGAGTATGCCAGAAGCCAAATCAGAACGGAATACATAATGTGACTCCATCTTTAAATTAAAGCATAGCATTCTCCCTCACTAGAAATAGATGAGAATAATGACAGCTTGTGTCTCTCCTATCCCTATTGTCCATGATCTCAAAGCCATCTTCCCCGCACTTCCAGGTGCATTAAGCTTGCGAGATGTCAGGTTGCTTTGCAGCTCAGGTGATGAGAGTGTAACAGGCATCACTGAACTCTATATAATGATGGATTTGATTACCAAATTAAGTTTTTTTTTATTTATTTATTCCATCTTTGACAAAAAGGGAAGTATATCTTAGAGGAGTTGAGTTTATAAAAGGCAAAGCAGAGACAAGAAAAACTACAAAAATTTTATGAAAGCTGAATTGTTGATTTAGTGGATCAACCCTGACCTGTAGTGTGCTTAATACATTTCTTTACTCTTTAGTCAATTTGAGCATTCTTTCAATTTCCCTAAAATATTGTGATATCTTGTACATAATAATCTTTCAGTCATTGTTATTTGTGTGTTTGTTTGCAAGGAGGGAGGCTAAGATCAAAATTGGGAATCAAAGTCTGTAATGTGATCTATCTATCTATCTATCTATCTATCTATCTATCTATCGATCGATCAATCTATCTGTCTATCTATCTATATCTCTCTATATATACACATATACATCAAACCTGGCTGTTTGGTCAATTAGTTTCAAAGGTTACTAGAAAATAATGCGTAGATGCTCTTTGTAGTTCTCTCTAGATTAACTAGGTCTGGCTCAATGATATGACATTATATGGAAGGAGATTCATCAGGAGAATTATATTGACTGCCCCAAGGAAGACTACACCTGGAGCGTCTGCTGCTTTTGGTTTTTGTTCATTGCCTCTTGTGTGACTCTAGATGCATTGTAAAAACTGGAAATAATGAGTGTTAGAGACATTCACGGAACAGGGTTCTCAGTTACATCTAGTTTAGATCAAGGAAGTGATCAGTCATATATTTGAAGCAGAGGAGCAAATCCTCAGTTCTTGAGTTATTCTTATATGAGGTCATTGCCATGTCAACATCTTTGATGTGTTTGTGAGCTGTTTTTGTTTTTGTTTTTGTTTTTGTTTTTGTTTTTTCAAGACAGGGTTTCTCTGTATAGCCCTGGCTGTCCTGGAACTCACTTTGTAGACCAGGCTGGCCTCAAACTCAGAAATCTGCCTGCCTCTGCCTCCCAAGTGCTGGGATTAAAGGCATGCACCACCACCGCCCAGCAAGAGACTTTTAATAAGTAACTAATAGCCACAATCGTTGTCTTCCAAACTTCTTGAATTGCCCTTATAGTAGAAGTTATCTTGTCCTTAAGATTATAGGTGAAATACTAAGAATGAAAAAATATATCAATAATAAAAATAATAACAATAACAACAGTAACTATACCAAGATTTAGGAGGCTGAAGCAAGATGATCATTATTGCAGTAAGAAATAAATTAAATGTTAAAAAAAGGAAGGAAAATAGTGTAGGAAACATTGTTAAAAGCCTGAAATGGGAAATTTTGGAGTTGTATTGCAAAAATAATTTTCTGAGAAAAAAAAAAATCTACTGATGTCCTTAAAGTCTTCATTTGTTCTGTCCTTTTGTTGACTTTTATTTTCTTTGCACATAACGAGAACAGGAAGCTTCATCTTGAATAGTTTGGATTTCAAAGCAGCTTTGGGACTTAGCTGTTTCCTCTGAAAGGACACCATTTCCTTAACTAAGGTTAGCACGCTAAGGGAAAGCTTAATGCAGATCGACCAGAAAAGGCATGCTGGTCTGTAACAGCAAGTGGTGTGCACAGGTTTTTAATCCAACCAAACTGGATCGTTCCAAACTAGATTTGGGGAAGGAGTTCCCAGCTGAGATGCTGCAGTCTGTGGTCTTTTTGATGCTGGTATCCAACTTCTACTGTTTCATTGGATCCATGTGAGAGCCAGAATTCTCATAGGCAGAAGCTAGAGAGAAACAAGAATACCATCAAAACCCATCTGCCTAGTGGCATAATGTGAAATCTCACACATTCCTCTAATTCTCAGAGGAAGGACCTTGGAACTGACCATGAAAGATGCAAGACAGGATGCAAGATCGTGGCATTGGAAATAGCAGAAATACGTTGCCTCAGAAGGAGCTAAAATGTCTACTTCCAGCCCAAGTTCTGAAAAGGAAATGTTCAATACATGGTACTATGCCTGCAATTAAGCCCCATTCAACCTGTCGGTCCTACTTCTATCCATGTAGTCTAAGGAACACCAAGCACATTCATAGTTCTACCCAATGAAATACCATACAACAAGGAAGAGAAATCATCCATTTACAGGTAAATGAATAAAAATGGATCTTATGCAGGCATACTATTTAGAAAAAAGAAACAAGGAAGTAAAGACAATTCATTTACCATAATAATATTGTGTAAATTCATTAAAACTCATTAACCATGAACAGACACATATTTTAATGATGGACAACTACAGGGAAGGGTTATCGGTGAAAGTTTAGGAGAACAACCATTTATTTTAGAAAAGGAAAAATCACAGAGTTAAAACTTGATAAAGTACTGTAGAACCAAGTAAGTAACTTAAAACTTTGATTCTTCGAGACCAAATTGACATCCTGACATGGAATATACACTTCTAAGTTATCTTTTACTTAAAAAAAAAAACTCACCAGGATGATTTAAATAAATACTATATAATGCTAACTCATCGTCAGAAGATTTATTTTACTGTGATGCTCAGAATGCTAAATGTTTAGCAGATTATACACTGCTATTCTTGTGAGTGAAGCTAACAATAGACATATAGATATAGAAACAATTTTTAATGACACATGGAACAGCAAGCTGTCTTTCATGGTTGTTTTCAGTGTCAATGTCAGGGAAAATAATTCAATATTGTGTATATAAACAGAGTAGAAAATTTAAACCTAAAATACACTTATTCCTATGAGTGTACTAAAATATTTGAAGGTAGACATAGACAGAATCAAAGCACAAAGATCAGGAATAAGATCAAGATTGGGGCCAAATTTTATATATATTTAAAAGTAAATGAAATGGAAATTCTCAAGATAAAAAATTAGTTTAAGACAGACTTAGAAAAATATAAAAAGAACTTGAAGCAGTAACATAGAATAGAAATAAAATACAAGGAGATAAAATTTGGTTTGAAGATAGGCATGTGAAGTTAAAATGAAAGCAAGTGAAGTTATAGCTTACAAGTATAGAGCCAAGCTTAATTTTCATCCAATTTTGGATTACATAGTCAGTGGAGTAGCAGTTCGACTCCTATCAAGAACAAAGTAAAGAAGGTGAAGGGGAAAAAAAAAAAAGTAACAAGTAACAAAAACTTCTACAACAGAGAAAATGTCCGTGCAATTTTGGAATGGTATAAAACGAAAAGCTGAAAATAGAACAGGAATAGATAAAGGACAGTAAATAATGTCAGGAAGAAAAGGGGACAGAAAGGAGCCACAACTTCAGTGTACCATGAAATTGCAACATGGCCAAAGGATAATATGAAATTCTGAAAAGGCAAATGACAGAAGGGCAAAGCCCCGAAAGGGTTAAAACCCTCCACAGAGATGATAAGATTTGTGGTGATGCTGAAGAATTAACAATGCGTGCTTATCAGCTGAGACAGAAATGAGAACACAGGACTGAAGTCTAGGAAGAAAATGAGTAACGGAAAGCTTCAGAAAGATCTTTTTCTTGTCTCTTTTCTTTTTCTTCCTTTCTGTCTTCTTTTAAGCCGAATAAAGCAAGATAAGTATCTCACTCAAAAAATGCCGAAGAGAAACACATGGAAACACATGCTTGCTGTAACGACAGGTTGGAGGTGTCCAGAAATTGAAGAAATGCCTTTGAAAAGATAAAACACAGAGAAAGAGCTGAAAGGGAAGAAGAGGGGACTGGCTCTGACTGAAGGCAGGTCTTTCCTTTATCTCAAAGTGGTGCTGAGAAACTGGTGGGAAGAAACTAGAAAATTGGAAACAATGTAAAACATAATTTGAAATGTTAAAGATTGTCTGAATTCCAGAAATAACTACATTTTAGAACATAAGATGCTAGGGTTCTACATATATGCATAAGTTTGAAATCTGTCTTCTAACATAAAACATTTAGAGATTCCTGACATAGGATTAATCCACAAGAAGTGAGACAAACCGAAATTTGGACCAAGTCCCAGAGAATACCAAATATCTCTATTACACATGAGATACTAAAAACATACAATGAGATTTTATTTATGTGCTGGACTTAAATATTTTTTCATGCTGCTTCAAAGATCCTACTTTAATCATGTACAGGACTTTTAACATGACTGGACTTTAAACTCTCATTTTCTAATATTTACAGGGATATAGAAATAGCATCAAATAAGACCTTTTGGATAGCACAAAAACATATTTCAAATCTAAAGAACATATTAAAATGACAGACCATTTTTACTTGATCAGCAGTCAGTAAAATATTATTATTAAATAAAGGGAAGAGGAACTCTCTAAGAGGCAATTACTGTAGAGAACGTGAAGGAATGCTATTGAGCAGGTGTCCTGACCATGCAATCGTGAAGTTTCGGCAATTCCAGTTAGTGTTCTCTCTATGGAGTTTTGGACACATCAGAATCAATTTGGAAAGTTATCATTTTTGAAATCTTTTAGATAAATCCTTAGAAAGCCCCCTAAAGAAAGACCACATGAGGTCAAAAGGAAAAGAGAGATGCTGGCCATCATCATTCAAACTAATGTCTTAGGCTAGTCTGAGGATCTAAAATCCTTGCCTGAAATGATTTAGGGGTACTCCTAAAGCATGGTCATTCAGCAATGAGCTGTTTTTCACAGGCATTGGGTATCAGCTAACCAATAGAATAAGGTCTCCACATTCACTGCCTACTCCAGCGAAACCAACAGCAATGTATCCTGCAATTCCATGACCTCTAAAAAAATGCAATAGTGGGTGAGCACATGCATTGTGTTTTAGAATCTGTTTGAGGGGTAGAGTCTAAGCACATTCCCACTGACATTTAAGGCAGTGGTTCTCAACCATCCTAATGCTATTGCCACCTTTAACAGAGTTCCTCATGTTTGGGTGACCCCCCAACCATAAAATTATTTCCACTGCTACTCACAACTGTAACTTTGTTATTGTTATGAATTGGGATGTAAATATCTGATATGCAGGATATCTGATATGTGATCCCTAGAAAAGGGTCATCTGACACCAGAAAAGGATTGGGAACCACAGGTTGAGAATCACTGGTTTAGGGCACACACTCCCATGATATATCCTGTCCATTTCAGTCCTAGCTCTACTCTCACAGACAAAAAGTCAGGCCACCTAGTAAAGAGAGCACACTGAGGTTTAATTCAACTCTAATACCAACATACATGCGAACCAAGACTTCTCAATCCAGTAAGAAATGCTGGCATAGTCTTGTTATTTTCATATCCTGGTGAAAATAAAGGTTCAGAGAATTAAGAAAACTATTTAAGGTAATAAAATATATAACATATTAAAAGCTATATAACCCTCTAAAACTTCCAAATACAGTCATCTTAAATGTTGCATGCCCTGTACTGACACAATCCTGTCTCTATGTGCAGTACAACCAATTATTAAGTAGAATATTAAATCTGCTACATCATATACTATATGGCCCCAGCACTAGAGAGGCTGATGCAGAAAAGTTAGGCTTGGAAGCCAGCATAGGCTACACAGTGGGACACTATCTAAAATGTCTAAAACTAGAGATAAACATTGAACATTTTTATTTGAGAATTTTATATTCCCCAAATTAAAAAAAAATACAGTTAGAGATACTTGATTCAAATGTGCATTACAAAAGATTTTGTGGATGGAAAAGGAATTTTAATATCCCTCTTTTGTTTGGTCTTATTGTTGGGATCCCAGGTCACCCCACTGACTCAAGACTAGATAGATGCCACTGGTCCCTGAATGCAGCCCCAGATCTCCCTCTGTCCCTGCCATGTGAGTTCTCAGTCACTTGCTTTTACATTTGATTCACATCAGCAGGCTCTTGAAGGCAATTTGCTTATAGCACAATGGATTGCTTAAAATGTTACAGTATAATCTAACAACTTTACACACTGTTTAAGAAATAGAGAAAAAGGGCAACTTGCTCTCATTTGCTTCTCAAATGCCAAACCATATGCAGTGGTGCAGTTTTATGATGTGTGGGTTTCTTTCTTTTTTTTCTTTGCATTAGACATGACATTACTTTTTCAGTGGCATAAATTGAAAACAAAATCACTTTACCTGACAAATTCTCAGCAATTTGCCAGTACTCAATGCTACTCAATCCATTAGCACGTGTATATTGAGTTTTCTTTATATGACTTTTTAAAAATATACCTTACCTTTTTCTCCCCTACAGCTACTAGAAGAGAAGAAACGCAAAGGGGGAGGGAAGGAAGTTTAATCAGGTAGAGAGCGATGGAGCTTTCAATGTACCAAAGACAGCTTTGCTCCGTGTTAGAGATTTTTCTCAAATCCTCAAACACCACACCTCAAAATACCTCACTGGATATCTAGAAGAATTCTAGCATATTAAGTGGGCATACATGTATGGAGAACTCCTTTATATAGTAACTCTGTATTAATATTTGCTCTTCCTTTGAGTACTGGACTATACTTTAAAATTATGAAGGACCATTTCTACCTACAGGTCAAGGAGGTGTGTACTCCTGAAAATCAGGCTTAGCGCTCATCCATGGGAAGGAGAATACTTGGATTAGGGTGGGGTAGGGCACATGGCATTTTGAGTTTTAGTAAGTGGGGCTTTGTAGCCAGGATGTAAAGCAGTCATTCAATACAGGGTCATTACTTGCTTGTGTATTCTGCATGTGGCTGATAAAGGCCAAGTGAGACTCAGCCCTTTTCAGTGTTTACTATGTAGCTTAATGAATGGGTAAGTGTATGTGTTAAGGCCTTCTCAGCAGCGAGTTTCCATGCACATCTGGTGAAAAGAGTGCCTTAAAATTGGGGTTGTGCAATTAGTTTTAGTTAGTGCAAACAGTTTTTGGGATGGTCCACTGAATCACATGCAGTGTATAATTTCTCAACCTGGGAATAGGAAAAGGGATTTTAACAAAGTGGTTACATAAAATACATGGAGATTTTAGTGGATATTATGATTTGTTTTCATAATAATAAAAGTATTATTTTGTACTGGGGGTAGCTGTTCAACCAAGGATCCCTTGCAGACACATTCTATTTACATTGGTAGGTTTTGTCTTATTTTCTAAAATATTGTGACAATTCCAAAATATCTTTCTCGAGATGCTATTGGTTATACAAATGTCCCCTAAGAAAGGTGATGTTTGATCAATTATTTTCAACAAAATATATTGTTCTGCTGATTATTCTTAAGGAATAATCAATGCATAGATAAGATGGGCACTGATATGGGTTATCTGTTACATTGAGAACAGGGACATATACCCTAATGGGTGTGTGTTTTCTAGCTGCTCTTCACTAGAATTAAAAATAAAAATAATTCTCCCTGCAAGCCTGTTGCTCAAAGTTCTTGAAATATAAATCTATCTAGTTATTTGAAACAATGCTGTCTGTATGCTTTCCTTTCAAACAGATTAGAAATAAACTTGCTGAAGGTTTTTTTCTTTATCTTATTTCTTCTGCACACTACATATGTTACATTCATCAGTTTAGAGAGATCACTTTCAATGTTATTGTTTTAAACTTCCCAACCTGATGATGAACTCCATTTACAAGAACATAGGTACTACAAGAAATATTCGTACAATTCTGCCAGTTTTGACTTTAGAACTTTAGAACAAATTGGACTTGACTTTAGAACAAGTATAATTTTTGCAAGTGTGTCATGGATTTAGGTAACTTTTAGGACACGCGCGCACACACACAAGGGTTTTAAGTTTACTTTGTTAAAAATTATAGGCCAAATAGTGTCCTGAAGGTGCAAAAAAAAAATGTTAAAGATGAAAGCAAATGCTCTCCTGTAAGGGAAGAATTTCCAAACAATCACAGGGAAAGTGTCCATCCCTAAGTAAAATCAATCCAATGACAAGATGCCAGATGTTAAACAAAAAGAAAAGCCAGTCATTTAAGAAGGTATTTAGAGTTACCCTATAAACACAGAGAGCTGTCATGACTATGCATACCAACAAAATATTTCTGTGACTATAAATTTCAAAGCATTGAGCCCAGGATCCTGTAACCCACTAGCAAGTCTGCTCCTTTCTGCCAATTCAGAGAGTTCTGAACCTCAGTGTGACTCATGCTACATCTGCAGGGGAACTTAAAAAGCCCCATCCAAGTTTCTTAGGAACACAGTACTGCCTAGTGCATCAGTGTATGGGGGACCCTGAACTTTGACAAACTCTTGGGGCCATTCTTAGTCATGCAGAAAATTCAAGAATGGAGAGCATGGTGATGCATGAGACGGCATGGTGTTATGTATCAAAGTGAGAGCTCTGAACCAGATGGCCTGAATTTGAATCCTGGTTCTACTATTTTCCAGTTGTGTTACCTTGGATATATTAACTAAGTTCTGTGGATATCAGTTCGTTCGCAAAACTAAAATTTTTCCCTGAAATTTGTTTCAGGAAGTACTTAATTATCATGGGACGACTCAAAAAGTAACTGGCACATAATAAGAAGACCTAATGCCGATCCAGTGACACAGGGAATAAGTTCTTAATTTCAAAAGTATTTGTGTTGATTGTCTTCCTAGCCTATAGAATTCAATTTTCTTAGCTAGAGAGCCACAGTCACTTACACTTTTTTCCTTTGTTAAGGACAATACATAAATGTATCAATTTATTCTTTATATTAGATGCATTTGTTGTGCCTGGGAAGAATTTTAGGGCTGATTTTTCAACTCTGGAATATATACATATATATGTATATATATGAGATAATAATAGAACTTATACATACACATTTATCAAATTACTCATTTTAAGAACATATTTCTATGAATAATTAATAAAATATTCACTCTTTTCATGGGGTAGTCTTTGATGTAAAGTCATGTCCATTTTAACTTCCTGTCATCTTTCTCCTTTCCTCAGCAACCCTCTGCTTATGGTCATCTCTGAGAGGCCAAAGTATTTACATGGCACTTCACGTACATACAATTTTTATCTATGATTTGCATTTTGTACTTTCACATTTGGAAAAATTCTTTTTAGTTAAGGCATTGTTTTTATTGTAAATTTCTAATGTATACTGCACTAATTAAAAAAAGAACATTAGCAAAATGATACATTAATATATTGAACATCTGAAAATGAAAAAAGATATCTAGGGAATGTGATGCAGTAAAGTGGCTTACTGTTGCAAGGAAGGGACATGGTGGAGCACATCTGCAATGGGTAAAATCACCCCAAGACTGCTTAGACAGGAGAATTCAAGATGTTTGTTACTAAAAGACCAGTGACCAATGACAATATTTCTCTATACAGAAGGTGCCTTTCTTTCTGTCATTTTCTTTCAGGAAGTCCTCCAACCTTTCTTTTAAAATGAGTACTCTTCAAATGTAAGCAGGAGTAAAATAAAATTGTATTTTCTCTTTGCTTTTATATTTGCATACCAAAGCTTTTGCTAGTCTTTGGAATCGCTACTGTTACTGAGACAATAGGTTTAATGCAATTATGAATCTCAACACATTCTTAATATTTTCCAGGGAAGTTAAATACAGTTTGAAAATATCAACTGGTTGTAAAAAATAAGAGAGAGAGAGAGAGAGAGAGAGAGAGAGAGAGAGAGAGAGAGAGAGAAAAGAAGAAGAAGAAGAAGAAGAAGAAGAAGAAGAAGAAGAAAGACAGAGAGAAAGGAAGAAAGGAAGAGAGAAAGGAAGAAAGAAGAAAGAAAGAAAGAGAGAGAGAGAGAGAAGGAGGGAGGGAGGGAGGGAGGGAGGGAGAGAGAGAGAGAGAGAGAGAGAGAGAGAGAGAGAGAGAGAGAGAGAGAGAGAAAGAAAGAAAGAAAGAAAGAAAGAAAGAAAGAAAGAAAGGTAGAAACAAAGAAAGAAGGATGAATTGTACAAGAAGGGTCGCAGTTTCAAAAATGCCTAAAAATATTTCTGAAAGTGAAGCCTGCATTGATTTTTAAGTAGCTTTATTTCTTCTTCAAAAATGCTGTGGAAAAAGTCAATTGGTTTTCTGTGTTATATTTTACTTTGCAAAATAATGCTGATATGAAAAAAGTCATCACAATTGCCTAAAGTTCTGTGAAATAATGATGTGGTGTGGCTTCTCACTAATGGTCCCAGTATATTTGTAAATCAGAAGAATTATTCTAGAAGTTGTTACATAAATATCAGCAGGGCAGATTTCTTTCATTTATTTTGCATAATTACATTCAAAATGGATAGTTCTAGCACTCTAAAGCCAATACAACCGCCTGCAGAAGAATGTCTTTTTATATTCATAGAAACATCAGCATATTGTAAAGACACGTCTTGGTAGGTCAAAAATTATTCTGGATATCTACTTACCATCACAAATGAGAATTAGGCAAAAGAGATTACTGTATTGAGAGAAAAAGCAAACTGGCACTTGAGCAACAGACAGCATCCTCTGGATGTCTGCAATTCATGCTTCTGTGGCCTTTCATTGTTCATTTGCAAAAGAAATAGCAGGTTTGGTCCTATGAAAGATATTTACAAGGCATCTGAGGATGAAAATTAAGAGTGACTTACAACACAAACTGAAAATGGGTTTGAAAACTCCTCTCTACTTTTCAGCCAGATCTATTGTGTTAGTATGAATGACGCCAACCAATATGGGCAAAATGTCAATCAAAAATCCCACACTTGAAGTGAGGTTTCCTCGCTTACGTTCTCTTAAACTAGAAAGCCAGTTTCATAAGATTTAATATTCTGCTTGCTGTGCATGTTTCTCTTGATATTTTTCAAAAGAAAACAGCAAACTGCTAAACCTAAATTGGGTAGTTCGTGAACAACCCAAAGTATGCTCCTCTAAATTAAATTTATAGTGTTTTAAGTAAATGTAAAGTTCTGTTAATGTTTCCCTAGCAAATGTTGGCTGGAATAAGGTAGGTGGTGAATTTGTCCCCTGACACTCTTACTTGGATATGTTGTTGTCAAGGCGTGGTATACATTCCCAGAGGTGCTCTATATCCTTCTCCCAACCCAACTCGTTTTCAGAATACTGTCACTTAGTTTGCTTATCAACTTTTCCATACCATCTGCTCTGGTAAGCTCACTTTTAGTTCTTAGGCTGAAATGTATTCCTCTTCCAGCATGTACCATGTCTGTCATGGCGACTCTAGCTTCTTGGGAAAATCTTTTAGTGATTGACATTTGGGTAGTACCTGAGTATCTTCCTTGTGCTACCTTAAAAAATATATATAATAAACTAAATCTCAGAATGCAGAAAGTCAGATGCTTTGCGTGAATCCATTACTACATGAAAGTGCAGAGCTGAAGATTTAATGGCACGGAATTCTTCTCTTCCCAAATATGAGAAACAATGCATGCTGTACATAACTTGTTCGTTTCATGAAGAGAGATAGGAACCTTAACAGTCAAGTAGCTTTCTGCCAACAGACACACTGTCAGTTTACCAAGCTCTTCTACAGTGGGTTCCAGAGATATCTTCTCTGTGACTAAGGACACCCGTGTTAAAGTTTCCTATTCTAATTCCTCAGACTGAAAGTTTATATACCTTACATCATCTAAGCATAACTCTATTCTGACGATACTGTAAGTAGTTCCTCCAAAGTAACACTTAGAAATGTTTCACACACACAGATGTTCACACACACACACACACACACACAGTATAGAGAGTGTCTCACAAAGGGTAGATAGTGAGGAAAAACTGAAGCTTACTATGCCCCAATAAGAGACTATGATTCATTTGCTCACATCTGTCATTACTAGTAAAACTCAATGTATAACAGGCTATTGGCACACACCTATAGAATGCCCTACTGCAATATGGTCTGTTTTTTTTTTTTTAATTTATTTATTTATTTTGCGGGGGGAGGGAGTCGAGACAGGGTTTCTCTGTATAGCCCTGGCTGTCCTGGAATTCACTTTGTAAACCAGGCTGGCCTTGAACCCAAAATTCTGCTTGCCTCTGCCTCCCAAGTGCTGTTATTAAAGGTGTGTGCCACCACTGTCCAGCTGCAATATGGTCTGTAAAACACCACAACTCCATCTTCCTAAGATTACCAACTATATCACTGAATAGCAGTCTCAAAGAATAACAGAAAATGTGGCACTTCTCGTCTTTGTTTACTGTTCTCATGATCAGCAGTCAGAGTAACAGATACAAATAAAGACATAGTCCTTGAGGGTGCTGTCCACGCAGTCATTAGGAAAACTCACCAATATCCACGGAAAGGCTTCTAAAGTTACAAACTCAGAAGGCATGCAATACTGTTATGAAATCTTCATGATATACTTTCTCTTACTGCTCAGTCACAGTTGATTTCCTGCACTTAAACAGAATGTAAACCATGGTTTATGTTCTTCTCATATGTCCAAAAGGCCAGTCAGCAGCCATCACTTATACACCATCACACTGCTCATAGCGTTTCAAAAGGCTTCCTTTTGAAAGAGTACACAGAATAATTTTACTTCATTCTGTTTCCCCTGACACAAATATGGAAAGAGGCATATGCAGAAAACCTCACATATAAAAGCCTGGTATCTCTACATAGAGGGAATTATCCATGATACTAGCTTTCAACATAGAATTGGAGGTAATGTGATATTTACTAAACACTGGTTTATAAAGTGAACATAAATGTTATCATTAGGCCTCTTAAGAAATTCATATATCTACATTATATTAGATTAATTACATATAATTACAAATTTGTAAAGAATAGTTAGTATTAAGCTGCCAATTTTGTTGAATGGTTCTGTTAGTAACTGATACTCTATCATTATATATTTACTAGTAATAATAAAATACTAATATTTAGGTTATACTGTGCATTTTACTTCATATCATGTAAATACTGTCAGACTGGTTGTAGCAGAGCCAAGCAGCAAGTATCATATTATTTTTCATTATAATAATTTTATGTGATTTAGGGTATAACCTATAATTCATGACACCACAATTATTTGGAAAATGCAACCAGTCAGTAAGAACAGGAAAACTGTATTCTATGTCTTTTACATTTCCAGTTTATGAAAGTAGTGAATAGAAATATTCATATACTATTACAAAGATATATGAAAAGGGTATGTGTTGAACCATTAAGTATAAATGAGAAAAATTAGAGGCATGAGTATCATCAATAAGGATACCAATAAGGTAGGTGTATATGTATGTATATGTATATATGTGTATATATATATATGTGTGTGTGTGTGTATATATATGTATACATATGTATTATGTATTATATATATCTATATATAATATGTGTGTGTGTATAAAACTTAAAACAATGTTCAACTTAACTGTAAATACTCCCAGTTTAAGTCAAGATTTATAATTTTTGGTAAATTATTGCAAATTTTGATAAAAGTAACTAACTATGAAATTTAAAAATAAATTTCCTAGATAACTAATGGTTCTTTTCTTAATATTCTTAATATTTTCTATCCTTCAGTGAGACCTATCCAATTCTACCAAAATTTTATCTCCTGGTTAAAAATAAGATGCTCTTATTGTTTTAGAACCCTGACAGCTCATAAAGAAGAATGCTTGAATATAGTGTTTCCAGATACATCGTGAATGGACAGCATGAGAGGAAGAACGCCTCAGCCAACCTCAGCATCCAGCAAGGCATTCTGCAAAACTCAAGCTTTACCTGACATTCTCAAACATCTGTGCTATTTTGGCAAGAAGCAATCTCATACAAGCCACCAAACATCACACTGTTGCTCTTTCTATCATTCTGCTTGACAACAAGGAATCTCTTTAAAAGCCACTGTTCATGAGAACTTGAATATATTTTACCTTCAAAAATGTGGAAACACAAGCTTAGCTGCTGTTAAATCCTGAGGAAAATTTGTTTTTAAGATATTTTAAAATTTCCCTCAGGAAGCTACTGCTTCCAGCAAAGATGCAGTGATTAAGATGAAAATTATCATTCCCATGGAGAAGGGGAGAAAGATGTAGGAACTGAATTTGAGGAAGTGCAGTGGAGTGATTTCTCAAAGTGGGTTTTAAAAGCCACCAAATTCAGTGCCCTTTAAGAGTTTCCAGGCTGAACCTAAAGTAGGGGAATGAGGCCAAACCTTATTTATGCCTCAGTTATGGAGATTTGCTAGTCCAAGAGTGCAATTAAGGAAGTCAGAGATAGCAAAGGAAGGAAACCCACACAAGTCTGTAAGCATGGAGTCCTCAAGTATTTGGCAGAACACTGATCCATGTATAAAGGGAGAAAGACTTTGTGGTGAGGGAAAAACCACTCAAAAGGAATGTGATTACACGAACAATACCCAGTGCTCAATCAGAAGTGGAAAAGCGCCCATACCCATCAGGCAGCCTGCAATAAACTGTGAAAGCCACAGGTCATTTTCCTGCACACATGAAGTCCCATTTTATAACCCCCGAATGCATAGAGCAACATTGAACAAGAATGCAGTGTGCACTGAATGTATCTTGCCTTATTTTTCTAAGCTGTTAACTATTCAGATTTGGATACACATATTTGTAATACAGATTCAATTCTTTGAACTTAGATAATACTGAAGATACTCATTAATGAAAGCTCACATCATTAGAATAAAATTGCTAGCTCTGAACTAGTGCAAAAATCCTTTTGTATCTTTCTCAACAGCTTCAGTAGCAATTATTCTGAATATTATTAAGGGGAATTCCCATTTTTATTATCAATTTATTTCTTCTGGTTTGTTTTCCCTTCTTTTCCTTTTTTTTCTTTTCTCTTCTATTATTTTCCATTTTTAGATAGGGTCTTGCTTTGTAGCCCAGGCTGTTCTTACACTTATCGTCTGTCTGTCCCAGACTCCAGAGCACAGGTTCTCCTATACTTAACTCCAGTTACTCCTCTCTTCCTCTTCCTCCTCTTTGAATGAACAGTCAATTACAGCTCTGATAATTTAAAAGGTAAACTAATCAGTTGACCACATACAAGATCAATCATCATTTTAATTCTTCTAAGGAATTGCTTATTTGCTCTGGAAAGAAAGAAAGAAAGAAAGAAAGAAAGAAAGAAAGAAAGAAAGAAAGAAAGAAGGGAGGGAGGGAGGGAGGGAGGGAGGGAGGGAGGGAGGGAGGGAGGGAAGGAGGGAGGGAGGGAGGGAGGGAGAAAAAAAAGGCAGGGAAAGGGGAAGGGGAGGGGAGGGGAGGGGAGGGGAGGGGAGGGAAGGGAATGGAAGGGAAGGGAGAAAGAGAAAGAGACATACAGGACACTGAAATTTTAGATTTTTTAAAATCACAGCATTACTACACATAAATTTTATAATTTATAGAATAGTTAATAGATCACTAAAATTTCCTAGCCCCTTCTGGAAATAAAGTAATGTGATCTGAAAGAATCTAATAGAAAATCAAAATAAGAAAGCCTCACCCATGTTTGGGTCCTTGTTTAAAAGGATGGACATGTATTTGGGTTTTATATTTGTTTGTTTGTTTTTAATTATTTACTGCGTATATTAAAAATAGGTATTTTAATATGATATATCCTGACTACTGAGGTTTGTCTTCTACTCCTCCCAGTTCTCCCCTATCTTGATCTACTTACTTTCACTCTCTCATTAGAAAATAAATAGGCTTCTAAAAAAATTGAATAAATTAAAAATAATACATAGGAATTAGACAAAACAAAGAGAAAGAAAGCAGCCCAGAAGACAGCACAAGAATCAGAGACCCATTGGCCTGCACATTCAGGTTTCCCATAAATCACCATCTGAAAGACATAATTTACATACAGAGGACCCGTGGCAGACTCATGTAGGCCCAGTGCATGCTGCACTGCCTCAGTATCTCTGAGTTCATGTCAGCATTGCTCAGGTTAATTTAGAGGGCCTTGTTTTCTGAATGTCTTCTATCAACTTGTGCACTTACACTCTTTCGATCTCTTCTTCTACTACATTCTTTCAAAGATGTCTTCTTCCACAGTCTTTCCTGAGCCCTGAGGAGCGAACTTGTTTACAATCCAAGAACTCTTAAGTGAGACAGGAGGTAGAGGCAGCTCAGTCCCCTAGAAAGTCTTGAACCTGAAATATTCAGTGGAACACTGACCAACAAGAGAGACCCTGACTCAAAGATAAGATAGAAGACAAGGGCCATTACCTAAGGCTGTTCTGATCTCCACATATACATGCTCACACTCAAATACATTCATGTACACATCATTTACCTACATATACAAAATAATAAATAGATATGGATATATATGCATATATGTGCATATATATATGTGATCAAAAACCATACATTTGATCGATTTCTACTTTCATTATAATATTAGTCTAAAATGGATTACTGGTAGAGATTTTAGTTAATTCTGAAAGTGTAAGCAGGTCATCATTGCCATGGTTTTTCCAGAATCGGCTATATCAGCGACCACTATAGAATAACTGAAGATATGTTTCAAAGTATTCTCAAGAGTTTTACTCATGGCCTTGCTCCCTTCCCAAGTGGACCAAGGTCACTGTAGTTAAGGACTAAAAAATCTATGTTTTTGACAAATTCTTAATATCCTGTCTGAAGTTCTGAAGCCTTTGAAATCCACTGAGGCATCTAATATCCATCCACCGGAGGTCCTTCCTTGGTGAGCAACAGAATATTTGGTATCTATTGGCATCTGCAGTTGAAGCATCAGGTTCGATTCTTGCTGCTGAGGTGTTGACAGGACTTTAATAGATCCTGGTTCCTGGCTTCCTGTGACTCAACCCCTTATATCAATCGATTCTCTTTTTAATCATAATCTTACCTTGTGTGTGTTGGGGGGTCCCTGGCTATATCTGTTCCACAATGTTCATATTTCTATTTTAAGTACAGAGGTCAAAATATAATGAAATGATCTAATAAAAGCTCAATGACTCCATGACAAAATCTTAAATTATCTAACACAGCCTGTCTTGAGAGATGCATTTACTTATACAGGAAGACTTTGTCAAAGGTTATAGTACTTTAAATATACATATATATATATATATATATATATATATATATATATATATATATATATGCTGGTATCATGACAAATGAATTGAATGTGTGTTAATGGGGAAAATAGTCAGGTACATATATATTCACACATGAACAAATAAACAAATTGTATGACAAAAATTTAGAGAGGCAGAGCACTTAGTGAAGGAAGCACTTACAACCATTGAGGATCATTAAAAGGATCTATGTTAATTTTTCCTCTAACATTAACTGGCTGTCTCTTGTCACCAAACTAAGCTATCAGTATTGGGATTAGGTTACATCTAATTGAGTTGGTAGCTAAAGGTAGCCTATGGGAATCTCCAAACAACGGAGGCTGTTGCAAAGTCTATAGATTGCTCTCCACAAACTTACAGCAAGTCCTGATTGATAAAGACACAACACACAAAACTCATTGAACATAGAAATGTCAAACTGGTGACTAAATACCTACGTTCACCCCTACGTTCCAGTGTCTTTGGTACAGAGTCACACCAAATGTTACCTAAAGAGAAATGTAAATAACAAGCAAGCCACAAAACCTTTGATCTAAAATGGTGTCCTGTCAGCAAGATATGCTAGTGTAATGATGGCATAAATTTATGTGAGTAAGCAACTGATGGCCTGTATGACTTAAGGCCCACTCCACAAGATGATGCCTTGCCCAACATAGATTGGTTAAAAAGCTTTTTCAGTTACATTTAACTACTTTAACCTAACTATTGATAATTCAGGGAGCTTTCTGATGATTAAAAAGACAAGACAGAGAGAACTGCAAGAGTAATGCTAAGCAGCTAATATTCATGAAATTTGTCAATTTGAGTGACATAGATAAATAATAGTCTGTTGCTGAAGTAACTGTATTCTCTCCAGAATATCTCATCAAATTTTGGAATACTTGCTTAATCCAAATTATTTGTATTAATTTGTATATTGATCTACTTGGCCTATCTACTCAGATTATAGAAGTTAATCAAATGACTTCCTGGTCCAAGAGAACAAACCATGGTTGAGAGGTGGAAGAAAATAAATGACATAAGAACTGTTGTGACAGGTGACAGGGGTACCCATGTGGCACTGAATGAGTGTGTGATAGCTTAAATATGTTCTTATAGAGCACATAAATTTTGTAGAGTACAGCCTCTGTACAAAAAAGATAGAATTAAAATGAAATCATTTTAAAGCAAAGAATTTCACACAAAGAGAACATCATTTATAAAGGCCCAGAGCAATGACTAAGTATAGCACATTCAGTTAACAGAATTTCTCTCGGATGTTTTGAGTCTAGGTTTTGCAGCGTGATGGGGAAAAAAGACAAGATATGGAGGGTTTACAGCTGCCAGTTTAGAAAGACATTTGACTTCCTAAAGATGGATATGTGGGAACCTGGAGAAAAGTAACAGAGACAAAATAATATTATTGAGAATTTATGTTGAGCTACATATTGTGGTAACTGAGCCTTACACCTTTCTTAGGAGAAAAACTGAAGCTTGGGAAATGAATAATACTGCCTAATATCCCTTATCAGACCAGTATGCTTGATATTTAAAAACATTAACGTGACTCTCAGAGACAGTAGCAATATTATTCCAATACATTGCAAAAGAGTGCTCTAGTTTTACTAGTTGGGTGGGTGTACTTTCAAAGGTTTAATTGAGAAGTGAAGAAGATTAGAAATAAAGAAATAGGTATCAAACCCTGATTGGCAATTTAGATTTAAGTGGAAGGAAATACTTCAGTCAGTTTCAGACTAGAAAGCAAGAATTCTGAAAATAGAAAAGGAAGAAAAATAGGCAGGAAAATACAGACTAGCATGGCTTCTAAGATGAGTTTTAGGGTTACAGATCTAGGGAGTATGAAAAAAATGAGATGGGACATATGGTACCTCTTGACTCATCCATGAAAGAAACAAACCAAAAACGATGGACTCTGCAGGAAGGACTCACAACTTCAGGCTTGGAACCAATGGACTGAAGTCAGATGTCCATACCCAGGAATATTCACTAATGTCAGATTTTTAATCAAGGCCCCAGCCTATATAAGCGATACATAATTACACTGAAAATTGAATGAGAATTTTTCCCTTAGATGATTTTTCAATGTTTGTTGTAAGCAGAATCAATTACGATAGCCATTATTTAAGTTCCCATGTCTGCATTTTTCTACATAGGATCTTCTAACCTCAGTTTCTGAATGAATGCATAGGCCATACTCATTGGGAAAACTCAGCAATGGGGTCTTAACAATTTCTAGTCTCTACAACTCAGCTCTCCAGTGACCTGTTTTCCCTCGAAATGTATTGATGGGTATCATAGCTCTCTCCTTCTTCATGTTTGAATCTCTAGTTTATCTATATAAAGAGACTTTGGTGGGAGATCTGCTATAGTTTGCACACTAGCTGACAGCAGCCCACGTATTTCTTTTACCATTTTAGTTCTCACTCAAGAGAAACGTATTTTCATTATTTCCTCAATATTAAACACATCAATTTTCTCTAAGTTCATTTAGTTTCAGACTTGACAAAGTGCAGGTGTTGGTTGGGAACACCTGATGACAGCTGTTTTCTTTGATAAAACATCTGCCCATGTACAGTTCATTTCTTCTATATCTCCCACCAATACACAAATAAGAGCAACCTTTTTTAATGATGTAATGATCTTGGGTGGAAGCAGAGTGCTACTAAGTAAAGCTCACAATTCTTAAATACGGCATCAGGGTCCCTCAGAATTTGTCCCCTCTGCCTCTATATTACCTGCTTGAGAAAATGTATGTTACTAGCATAAAGTGCCATAATCTTTCTCATGTCTCATCCTTTCCAAAAGCCGTGCCCTTTGCCAATTTCCTGTTCAGGTAACACACAAACATTCATTCCATGTGAATCCCACTGGCATTTCATTCTTAGCTATTAACACCCAGTTTGAAATTTCCTTGTCATCCTCATCATTCTGCATTGATTCCTTTTAGTGCACGATAAACTGCCATATATCCCCGTATTATTTCGGGAATCACCTTAGTGTATTATCTTGTATGAGACAATCTTCTATTCCAGTATCACTACACATTTGTATTTATTCAATCTCTCCTCATGCTATATTACAACTCACTTTCCTAAGTCTGTATTCTCGAGAGTGTCTTAAAATTCTTTTGGAAAATATTTTGACACTATGTTTTTAGTGCAACAGTAGGATAACCTGATGAAATACAGGCACATTTGAAGTCCTTCAGTTGAGTAGCATTCTTTAAATACTAGTTTAATTTACATTTTAATCATGTTAGGCATGTCATGTTCATTTTTTCTTTTATTGTGGTTTGATGAGAAGAGGACACAAAAAGCCCAGGACCAGATGGGTTTAGTGCAGAGTTCTATCAGATTTTCAAAGACCTAATTCCAGTTCTTCTCAAACTATTCCATAAAATAGAAACAGAATATACTCTACCCAATTCTATTCTATGAAGTCACAATTACTCTGACACCTAAACCATATAAAGACCCAAGAAAGATAGAGAACTTCAGACCAATTTCCTTTATGAATATCGATGCAAAAATACTCAATAAAATTCTCACTAACCAAATCCAAGATCATCATCAAAATGATCATCCATCATGACCAAGTAGGCTTCATCCCAAGGATTCAGGGATGGTTTAATATACAGAAATCCATCAACATAATCCACTATATAAACAAACTCAAAGACAAAAACCACATGATCATCTCATTAGATGCTGAGAAAGCATTTGACAAAAGCCAACACACATTCATGACAAAAGTCTTGGAAAGATCAGGAATTCAAGGCCCATACATAAACATAATAAAAGCAGTCTACAGCAAACCAGTAGCCAACATCAAAGTAAATGGTGAGAAGCTGGAAGCAATCCAACTAAAATCAGGAACTAGACAAGGCTGCCCATTTCTCCCTACCTATTCAATATAGTACTTGAAGTCCTAGCCAGAGCAATTCGACAACAAAAGGAGGTCAAAGGGATACAAATTGGAAAGGAGGAAGTCAAAATATCACTTTTTGCAGATGATATGATAGTATATGTAAGTGACCCTAAAAATTCTACCAGAGAACTCCTAAACCTGATAAACAGCTTTGGTGAAGTAGCTGGATATAAAATTAACTCAAACAAATCAATGGCCTTTCTCTACACAAAGAATAAACAGGCTGAGAAAGAAATTAGGGAAACAACACCCTTCACAATAGTCACAAATAATATAAAATATCTTGGTGTGACTCTAAGGAAGGGAAAGATCTGTATGATAAGAACATCAAGTCTCTGAAGAAAGAAATGAAAGAAGATCTCAGAAGATGGAAAGATCTCCCTTGCTCATGGATTGGCAGGATTAATATAGTCAAAATGCCTATCTTGCCCAAAAAAAAAAAAAAATCTAATTCAATGCAATCCCCATCAAAATTCCAACTCAATTCTTCACTGAGATAGAAAGGGCAATTTGCAAATTCACCTGGAATAAAAAAAAAAAAAAAAAAAAAAAACCTAGGATAGCAAAGAATCTTCTCAACGATAAAAGAATCTCTGGTGGGATCACCATGCCTGACCTAAGGCTGTATCTCAGAGCTTTAATTTTTTGTGATAAAAACTGCATGTTACTGGTTATAGCTACAGAGAGGTAGACCAATGGAATAGAATTGAAGACCCAGAAATAAACCCACACACATATGGTCACTTGAATTTTGAGAAAGAAACTAAAACCATCCAGTTGAAAAAAGACAGCATTTTCAACAAATGGTGCTGGCACAACTGGTGGCTATCATGTAGAAGAATGCGAACTGATCCATTCTTATCTCCTTGTATTAACCTCAAGTCTAAGTGAATCAAGGAACGCCACATAAAAACAGAGACACTGAAACTTATAGAGGAGAAAGCGGGGAAAAGCCTCGAATATATGGGCACAGGGGAAAAATTTCTGAATAGAACAGCAATGATCAAGAATTGACAAATGGGACCTCATAAAATTGCAAAGATTCTATAAGGCAAAAGACATTGTCAATAAGACAAAAAGGCCACCAACAGATTGGGGAAAAGATCTTTACCAATCCTAAATCAGATAGCGGACTAATATCCAATATATAAAAAGACCTCAAGAAGATGGACTCCAGAAAACCAAATGACCCCACTAAAAATTGGGGCACAGGGCTAATCAAAGAATTCTCAACTGAGGAATATTGTATGGCTGAGAAGCACCTGAAAAAAATGTTCAATATCTTTAATCATCAGGGAAATGCAAATCAAAACAACCCTGAGATTGCACCTCATACCAGTCAGAATGGATAAGATCAAAAATTCATGTGACAGCAGATGCTGGCGAGGACATGGAAAAAGAGAAACATTTGTCCATTGTTGGTGGGATTGCAAGCTTATACAACCACCCTGGAAATCAGTCTGGCAGTTCCTCAGAAAATTCGACATAGTACTACTGGAGGATCCAGCAATACCTCTCCTGGGCATATACCCAGAAGATGTTCTAATTGGTAATAAGAGCACATGCTCCACTATGTTCATAGCAGCCTTATTTATAATAGCAAGAAGCTGGAAAGAACCCAGATGTCCCTCAACAGAGGAATGGATACAGAAAATGTGGTACATTTACACAATGATGTACTACTCAGCTATTAAAAACAATGAATTTATGAAATTCCTAGACAAATGGATGGATCTGGAGGGTATCATCCTGAGTAAGGTAACCCAATCATAAAAGAACTCACTTGATATGCACTCACTGATAAGTGGATACTAGCCTAGAAACTTAGAATATCCAAGATACAATTTGCAAAACATATGAAACTCAAAAAGAACGAAACCAAAGTGTTTACACTTCGCCCCTTCTTAGAATTGGGAACAAAACACCCATGGAAGGAGTTACAGAGACAAAATTTGGAGCTGAGACGAAAGGATGGACCATCCAGAGACTGCCCCACCAGGGGGGTCCATCCCATAATCTGCCACCAAACCCAGACACTATTGCATAAGCCAGCAAGATTTTGCTGAAAGGACCCTGATAAAGCTGATTCTTATGAGGCTATTCCAGTGCCTGGGAAACACAGAATTGGATGCTCACAGTCGGGTATAAGATGGAACACAAGGCCCCCATTGGAGAAGCTAGAGAAAGCACCCAAGGAGCTGAAGGGGTCTGCAACCCTATAGGTGGAACAACATTATGAACTAACCAGTATCCTCAGAGCTTGTGTCTCCAACTGCTTATGTAGCAGAAGATGGACTAGTTGGCCATCATTGGGAAGAGAGGCTCCTAGGTCTTGCAAACTTTATATGCCCCAGTATAGGGGAACGCCAGGGCTAAGAAGAGGGAGTGGGTGGGTAGAAGAGCAGCATGGGGGGAGGGTATAGTGGACTTTCGGGATAGCATTTGAAATGTAAATGAAGTAAACAGCTAATAAAAAAAAGTGGAAATAAAAGAAACACCCAGAAAAATAATTCTTTTGGAAAATATTTTGACAGTATGTTTTTCATGCAACAGTAGTATAACCTGATGAAATATAGGCACATTTGAAGTCCTTCAGTTGAGCATTTATAGCTATATAGTATAGCATTCTTCAAACACTAGTTTGCATTTACATTTTAATCATGTTAGGCATGTCATGTTCATTATTTCTTTCACTGTGGGTTGGTGAGAAGAGGACTCAGGGTAGATAGATTTAACCTACATGTTACATATTTCTCCCATGTTCAGGTCTCAATCATTCCTGATATGTCATGGGAAGAAGACTTTGCAAAAATTAAGAAAATATAAACTGTAAGGCAACAGACTCATCTTAACCTCAATCATCCAAAAGCTAGGCAGAAGCCATTTGCTAGCTGTTGCTGTACTGCCTCATATCCTTCCTCAACAATAAGCAAGGCGAACTTGTGCGAAACCTCTGAAGTTTCTTCATTTTTCCCTTTGAAATGGATTTTAAAATACACCTTCTTGAGATATAATATGGCAAAGTTTTTGATGATTTTCTTCACACAGTTTTGGGCAAAATAAGATAAAATAGAGAAGTTTAATTTCTTATTGGTGTATTCCTTGAGATTTTACAATCCTGATAATAAAATAAGGCATGGATATAGTAGAACAACGCGATAACATTCATAAATTCTGACAAGTACATAGAATTGACTATTTAATATATATAAATGTGTAATTCATTAATAATAAATGTATTCAAATCGTATGTAGCATCTCCTTAATTTTCATCACCTATGCTACAGGATACCTTGGCCACTCCACACCTTGTCCTTTCTGCAGGCTACCAGTACCTCACACTCTGTCAGCATAAATTGACCACTGTATGTTTTTCTTAAGAATGACACAATTCAGCAGTTATCTCATTCTAACTGGCTGCTTCATTTGACAGTGTTCTTAATATCCATCCATATAACCATATTTGTAATACTCTAGAGGCACTGGCCATATCCCCCAGTAAATCCATATCACATTTTGTTTATTCACTAATCCATCAATTGACAAATAAGTTGTACACAATTGTTGACTAAAAAAACTCCCATGAAAGTCATAGTGCAAAAAAAAAAAAAATCTCCTTATTATCATCTTTAAAGCAACTGTGGTACCTCTAGTGTATAGATCATGACACATGGGTTTGAAGGATAAGGATCACTGTAAGTTTGAGGGTAGCCTGGGCGACAGAGTGGTTTCTGGGAAATCATGGGCTGACCGTTCTTAAGAAAAAATAATCTCATTGTGAATCCTTAATGCAAATATGTTATACTGAGAGACAAGTAGAGAATGTGTTCTATCTGCCAGGGATCAAAAAAGACTACTTGCAATCTTCCCTACAGGCTAAAAGATGCTCAGGATTTCCTGCTTTAGAGATGCTCTCTGTTATATTGAAAATATGAGCATGGTCCCATTGTAGGCAATGAAAAGAATATTAACTAACAAAGAGTCATTTGATGTAATTTTGCTTTTGAATTTATGCTGAATGTGCCTTACCAAATTTAACTTAATCTGTGATTGGCTGGGACTTCTCATTTGCTACTGTCTATTCTCAAAACTCTTATTAAAGAAGGCTATCAAACATTAGCTTGAAATGTCAGAAAATCTTGATGATACTTAATGTAATTAAAGGATACCGTGTGCCAAGATATAGATATTAAATCCAATATGATCATTTAAGCCTTGTTTTCCCTTATATTTTGAGACCTTTTCATCTCTCAGGCATTTCTAAGGCATTTAATAAGGCCATAGGTCATAAGCCTATAATGGAGGATCAAAAATTTCCACATCTAAAACTATGTAAAAAATGTAAGCCTCTGGGTCTTAATACAAGATGTGGAACATAAATGAACTTATAAAGGGTTTTTCTTGTCCTAGACTATTACCTTGAGAAAGACGATTTTAAAATTAAAATATATGTTAGGGTCAAGAGGATGACCAGAGAAACTCTTTCATTTAGAAAATTGAAACCTTTAATCAAATTAGGAAACTCTGAGCATAGAGAAAAAAAGGTAGGGAAATTGACAGTCGACAAGCCTCATATAAAGCCACTCTTCAAGTGGGCATTTCACAGTCATCTTAGCGCCCAGACTTCACAAGGATCCCCCCTGTCATCTGCCTATCGGCTCTTTCAACTCTGTATTTCATAACTCATTATTCAGTCACAGTAAGGAAATCTTTACCCCGCAAACAACAGAAAAATGGTTATACTCGGGGGTAGAGTTATAATTAAATATGTCTTCAGAGGCATTTAACTTTGGAACACCGTGATGCATGTAATACTTGTTTAAAGTGTCAAATGAGCATAACCTGATTTCCACATTCTGAAAGAATGGCCATCCAGTAATTAGTGCAGTAACTGTTACTTGCAACTGTTTTCAGTAGATAACTGGGAGGCTTGTGTGTAAAGTAAATGGACTTTCAATGGGACTCCTTTCAAAACATACAGCAAGCAATCACACCAAAATATTAATTTGCACTCAAACACTTGATACCACAAGACACTCCAATTATCTATCACTGTTTAAGCCAGAAGACTTTCTCAGGCTTTAAACTAGTCTCTGAAGAGATTTAATTCAATATTACTTACCCAAAAGCAGCCAGCATGCTCTTTTGTTGACCTTCAGGTCAATGAGAGTGACCCAACTGAGACCCAATCAAATCTAAATATGTCCCCCCTAAAGAACGATTCACAAGGTTAATTGTATCTTGGTTCTATTCACTGAATAAGGAATCAATTAAAGAGAATAGCAAAAGAAGCCATAAATGGCTACATGAACTGTGTAGGAGCAAGCCATAGACAGAAATGTTTCTCTCCACTTCCACCACTCATGTATGTCTATAAGGAAGTTAATTAAACCATGGAATGGACATTCTTATGTTTTTCACAATCATTATAGTCAAGATTAGTTTAGTCTTGCATGAAATCATATTGTATTTGTGAACACTCAAAGGCTCAGATGGACACCTAAAACTGTATAGTTGTTGGTCACAATGACAATGTTCTTTGGACATGATGCCATTTATATGTGCTACCTTTCTGAATTGAAGAGAAATACAGCGTCCAAGCAGTTAGCTGTAACCACATGATATGGGGATGGAAAGACTTTTCAGGGAATGTACTACACTTGCGCATTAATTTTCAAGGTTTGTGTTTGAGCAGTGAAAAATATCAAAAGAGTCCAATTTATAAAGGAAGATGATAACAAGTGGAAATAGCACTTTTCACAAGAAATAGAAAAATGTGGCTACAGTATCTAAATCCTTAACATTCTGCTTAGCTTAAAATACAATAACACAAAGAGAGGGAACTATCCTTTAACATCCTAAAATAAAGATCCTACCTGTCTGAGAGTATACTACTGGCAAGCATGATTTCTGGAAATCCTTTTGTTCCCTAGTACAGTTCTTGAAGAAACTAAGGCTGGAGAATTTAACATCTTCCCACAGGGTAAAAAATTAAAAACAAAGTCAACAGAGAAAGCAGCCCGTTTATGAAGGCTTGAAGCTCATTCTGTGCCCTTTACTGCAACTTCTCTACATTGTCTCAAACGTAGGATACTCAGCATCCTAGGAATAATAAAGGATGCTCAACAGTTTCTGAATTGAGACACAAGGTGGCTTAGTCAGAGCCAATGTGTAAAGACCTCAGTCAACTGAGAGAGACCCGGTCTCAAGCTTGCTGCTAGAGCCAAGTTTCTCCAAGCCACTGATGGATTGATTTTTTTTTTTTTAATCATAGTATTAGCAGATCTTTGGATTCTTCTAGAAAAAAAAAAACAGATTTGAACTCTACTTCTGTAATTCCTATATATATATATATATATATATATATATATATATATATATATACATTTCAAATGTTATCCCTGTTCCTGGGTTCTATTCCGAAAAACACCCTCCTCCATCCCTTCCCCTCTCCCCCTGCTCATCAACCCACCCACTCCAGCTTCCTGGTCCTGGCATTTCCTCCACATTGGGGTATAGAGCCTTCACAGGAGCAAGGGCCTCTCTTCCCATTGATGTCCTACTTCAGCTGGAGCCATGAGTCCCGCCATGTCTTTTCTTTGGTTGGTGGTTTAGTCTCAGGGAGCCCGGGGGTACTGGTTAGTTCATATTGTTGTTCATATTATTGTTCCTCCTATGGGCTGCAAACTCCTTCAGCTCCTTGGATCCTTTCTCTAGCTCCTCCACTGGGGACCTTGTGCTTCATTCAATGGATGACTGTGAGCATCCACTTCTGTATTTGTCAGGCACTGCCAAGGCCTCACAGGAGAGAGCTAAATCAGGTTCCTGTCAGCAAGCACTTGTTGGCATCCACAACAGTGTCTGAGTTTGGTGGTTGTATATGGGATGGATTCCCAGGTGAGGCAGTCTCTGGATGGTCAATGTTCCCATCTACAATTCATCCACCAATCTTGATGAGCAGAACTCTATACTTGGGCTCTAAACTTTGAGATCGTTTATGCATGCATGCTGGTATGTTTCAAATAAACCTAAGCTTGTTAGCTGCACATTTCAATTTAACACTCTTCCATTTCAAAATAGCATCCAATATTCCCCCTAAGTCTTTGGCTTGTGGATAGGTTCAATATCCAGTTTTTTTCTGAAAGTACAAATTACATGTTCAGTCCAATCATTTCCTTAGATGTGGAGCTGTTTGCCCATTTCTTTCAATTATACATCCTTACGTTCTCCCTTCTAAGCATCCTCCCTTCCCCTCCCCAAATCTCATTGGGTTTGGATTAAATGCAGTCAGAACATTTGATCTCCGATTCTGCTGCGGCATCTCTAAACTAGTTTGGCTGTAGCTATTGCTTTTCCTATCCAGCAGTTACCACTCAGGAGCATGTTAAACTGAGACCTGAAGTGTCACGATCAACATTTGAATCAGGATTAGCCATCAAAGGAGGGCAACCACTTACCAGGCCCCATGAGGGGAACTGGCTTTCAGAATAATACTTCTCTCGAGGAAGCATGACTAACACATTGAAGGGGCAAAGCATGAAGCACAGAGCAGGTTAGACTTGTTAAGTGGCTGTGGTGTGCTATGATCAATGACTGTTATGGGAAGCCCAGATATAAAGATGCAGTATCAAGTAAGGGGAGCTGGAACAAGTACACAGCTGCTCATCTTTATTATAGTCTCCCAGACTCAGAATATGTAACTAAAACCACAGGTGTTTTTTGTCTTGTTGCCTAGACTCTTCTAGGCAAGACTAAAGGAGATATTTAAGAGAAATGATTATGTTCTATATACATATAATGCATATATAATTCATTGAAGGACTTAGGTAAGGACTGCTCTAGTCTAATGTATGCCTAAGCCATGCATGCACGAGTGCATCTTTTGATTGCATACTGCTGAGGTAAGCAAAGAGGGGAGAGGATGCTGAGAGCCTTTAGTGCCAAAGAAACTTCTAAATGTGCTGGCTCTCTCTAATACAGGTGCTCTTATCATCACGCAGTTGTTTTTACTAAGTACCAATTATACATGGTTGTGTCTGGGGCCAAGCACAAAGTCCATGACCTCTACCTTCTTGAGCCTCATTACTAGGCTCTTCAAAAAGGTTCCTCATTTGTTGTCCCTGCTATGAAGTACCTGCTCCCAGGAAGTAGTTAGCATCAAGCAGCTGTTATTAATCTACTCTTTGAAGGATTTTCCTGGAAGCCAGGCACCTGCTGAGGTGAATAACTGTCCCAGTGGGAACAAAGCTAAGCACAAACCACATCTCCAGTTCCATCCTCTCTCCTTAAGAAATGAAATGAACCACGTGGCGCAGAGAAGATGCTGCTGCCTGCTTCCTTTCCAAGTAAAGGAACCTGAGCCAGAGTGAATTGCAGACAGCTCTTGCCTGACAAAATCATCTCACGCTGATGTGCTTCACAGTCAGCTGTGAGGTGACTAATGAGTGACCACCTCACTGTGTGCCCCTATGCAAACATTTTCATTTGACTCCTAAGTTCAGTGAAATACTCACTAGAGAGGGTTTTTGTTTGTTTGTTTTGTTTTGTTTTGTTTTGTTTTTAGTTTGAGGTACAACAAAGTTTAACATAACTTTTGAAAACATTCTCCTACTTTGGAGAAGAAATCCTCTTGACATTTATCTCACTAAAGTCCTAGTTTAAACTAGGATTCCTGTACACATGGCTTCTGTTGCTGCCATTTTGATTTTTTTTTATCATTCTTTGGATAATAATATATAAATATAAATACTAGGGTAATAGGCTGAAAACCTTGAAATACTTGAGTCAAAAGCCCTATCTCTTGCTCAGGAGTTCTGGAAAGATAGCTTAAAATAAATTGTTTATTCAGTTACCTTGAATAGAGATTTGCCTATTTTGGCAGTCTTCCTTAGTGATGTTAGAGCTATCCCCCTTTCTCTAATATTAATGCAAAAAAACAGTTTAAGAGTAGACATCCTTAAGATAATTTAAAATGCATCACACACACACACACACACACACACACACACACAGATACACAGACACAGACACACACATGCAGACACAGACACACACAGAGACACAAACACACAGACACACCCACACGCAGACACACACACAGACACACACATACCCCTGCATGCATGCACAACACACAGAGTTTATGTTTCAAGTAAACTTTACTCATCATGAACTAGCTACACAACCAAGCACAAGCTTGACATTCTTTTTTTCCTTTTCATTTATTCTTCTCTCAGACATTACATTTGGACTTTAGTTCCCTTCCATCTCCTCCCCCATTACCTCCCTTTTACCCTCCCCAAACCCATTCTCCCATCTCCTCCCTCAGAAAAAAAGCAGGCTTTCCAGGGACATCAAGCAAATTTCCCATCAGTTGCTGGATGAAGTCTCTCTGACCCCTTTGGTGACCATTATGCCATTAGACTGCAGTGCTCGAGGTGCTGCAGGCACTACAAATTGTAGGGTAGAAGTTCTGTGGCTTGGTTGGTAACCTAAGCCCTCCACTTGAGTATTTGCATAGTTATAGAGGGTGGCATGTTCAGAATTGGTGTTCCCACATTATGAGAAATCTTCACTAGTATCACCCTTATAGATGACCTTAAAATTCTTATTCCACTGATTCCATTGCCAGAGTTCTAGAATTACAGGCATGGATGCCAAATGTCAGATTTATGGTATGGGGGATTAACTTTGGGCATGCTAAAGCAATCAGTCTACCAACTGAGCTGTATCTCTAGTTCTGTATATTTTCACACATGCAGAAAAACTGAAATGATTATGCAATTAAAACCTACATACCTACTCCCCAGATTCTACAAACAATATTGTACCTTTAAATTTAACTATTGTACCACTGCCCTAGGAATGGTATCTTACTGCAAATCAGAAAACCAGCTACATTCTTTGCCTCCATCTACTGGGTAGTAAATTTCAAGCTACCCCATGACCTCACTCCATACCTGTATTCTCTTCCATTGCTAGTAGCTACACAGCTATTCTCATATTTTTTCCAAGCATGTACATCTTCTCTTTGACAAAGGGATGTTATTTTTGCTCTGTTAAACCATCTGTTACATGTTTGCTCCTTCATCTCCTCTAGTCTCAGTGAAATTACACATCTTCAGAGACCCCTTTCCATGTTCTTTGAATCAATGACATCTTATAATATGCTACACCCAGCCTTGCCCATATAGTTACACTACCATAATGCCACAGTCACACACAATGTACTGTGATGGAGAAAAGAGACTACAATGAAAACTTTTGAGATCTGGAGTTTGAATCCAGCATGTGGTAACTGCATTCATGCCCATGGTGTCCTTCATTGAGAGACCATATACCCATTAACAAAATGTGTAGGAAATGTTGCACTCAGACCACTGTAGAAATTGTCACCATGGGCTTGGTCTAAAGCATTTTGTGCCTATGCAAAGCAAGAGCAACCCAGAGAGGAAAACTTTGACTTTTCCCAATTGCATCAACTAAGAACTATGAAATATTCAAAGATGTGCAATTGGTAGGCCTGAATTTTCTCTAAAATATTTCCAACCTATTGCAACTATTTTGAATATATCCTTTTTAGGTTCAGTTTGACATTTCTTACAAATATTTTGGAGAATGTTATTTTTTTTCCCCATTTTCATAACCTTCTCCTTCACACCATGGAAAGCTTCAGGATAAAAAGAGAACTGTGGTGATTTTCCTACTAATTAGTTGCTCTTATTAAAAAGAGCAAGATAATTGATTTTAGGATGCACTACCCCTTATTAAGACCTAATTAAGCTGTATATCAAAGACTAATTAAATGGCATTATTCCATCTCACTGATGAGTCTTGATGCTTGGTGAATAGATTTGGGTGGTAGATGAATACTCTTGGAATAGATTTCACAGCCAGACAGATAAATATAGACGAAGAAGCTGAGTAAAGGGAATTTTCGATTATCTAAACCTAACACACTTATTGGTATTTCTTCAGGCTGACAGTTGGAAATGCATGAAATGAAACATTTAAACACAAACTCAGCACTGTTTAGGATAGAGTACAATGAAGGAGCACTGCTGGAAAGCTGAAAATTTAAATATGCCATTAATCCTTCACATGAAATGCTGGCAGGAGAATTGAAGGAATTTGCTTATTTATTTACTGTTTTGATGAGTCAACCTACACAGTCTCCATGAACCCTCACGAAGCACTCAATTATACAAATAGTCCGCCATCTGAAAACCCAAGATCATTGCTAAGGTTGCCTACCACCACTCTTGGTTAGTTGTTTATTGAAGGCAGTGTCTGGAAGTGGAAAAGGGCCATGTAAGAGAACAGAATGGTGGTAAGCAGTCCCATACCCAAGGAGCCCAAAGGTGGAGGGAACCTTGGCTTAAGCCAAATAGAAACTGCTCTTTAAAATATTTGGAGACTAACAGCCATTAATAGGACACAATTTTATCATACATTAGAAATGAATATTTTCACCAGCAAATCAATCTGAAAGAAGTCAATATTTTACATGACAAAGAAAATAATGTGCCAGTTCCTCAAATGTTATGTAAATCCAGCACTGTATTAATCCCATCAAGTTGCCCCTGTAACAGCCAAGCCCATATCTTCTATGCAATGCCATGGTGACAACAGAAACTCATCATTTCACTCAATCTAGGAGGTCACAACCTCCTTGTATTTTAGTAGGTAGTTCCTCAAATTTGTTGGCCCTCCATAATGCAAAAGCTTTTGAATAAATCACAAGATATTTGCAGAGAGTAATGATTTCAATATACAGCCAGGCTGTATTTGATTGTCTTTAATAGTTACCTTCACTGGCAGTACAATAATTTGCAAACAATAACATCAGTCATATGTCAGTATTGCACTCATTACTGGCCAAGGTATAACCCGCAGAACCAATAATCTATACTACTAAACATCTCAATTAAATATCACTGTGCACTAAGTGCAGGTTACTCATTTGAGGCTGAACTTTCGCAACTATAAGATGTATTTTGAATTATCTGAAGGACATTGTCCCTTGAACTCCTTTTCTGTTAATAAACAGAGAAGTGGAAATAGCTCTAGCATTACTATGAAAGGCTGCCCAAATAGAAAATCAAATCTCTGTTAAAGAGACAAGAGTAAACAATTTATTTTTAGCCATCTTTACAGAACACATAAACAAGAGATAAAGGGTCTGACTCAAGTGTTTCAAGGTTGTCACCACAGGTATTCAATTCGACTCAGCAGCACATATAATATTTAGATTGCATTTTTGGATGAAGCTCCTACACCTTTCTATATTTTATGAAAAGCTGCAGATTTTAAGATAATTTTTGATAATTGTACACTGTACATCATTGCTGAAAAACAATCAATTAGCAACAACAGCAATTCCTTCTTTGGTTTTATATTCCATGCTTGTTTTTCTTAATGGAGGTGGAACAGTGAAGACAGAGGGTTTAATTAATCTCATGGGCTTTCTGTCTCAACGGGAACAAATCTTTCATGGGCCCAAATTATGAATCCACAAATCCATAAATCTAATGAAACACATGAATAAAAGAGAAATGGAGACAAATTCATTAAATTCCTTGAGATCCTCTAAAGAAAAATATTATCAGTATGCTGAGTGAAATGTTAATGTATCATGGAAATCCAAGACATTGGTGAAAATCTACAGGCAATAATGACACTTGATGGCAAATACAGATAGCCAGTCCTCTGACAAATGGTTCTAAAATATTAAACTGAATATATCCTTATCTAACTGCTAAGCGAATTATTATTGAGAAAGGTGAGCTCATGTGGAAACAGAACATCTTAATGTGCTAAGGGTAAATATTTCTTTGTAAGCAATGTTTGTTACTAAAGACAAAAGAGCTATAAATAATATTGAGCACATTAAAAGAGAACTCCTAAAGCATTCAAATTTCAGCCAAAAACTCTGAAGTAAAATGGAATCCCAGCACGTTAAGAATAGTTCGTGGATCACAATGATTGTGGCTGATAAAAATACTCTCTGGGTTAGGGGAATTTACATCCACTTATGAGCAATTTAGGAAGTCTGCAGGTCCAAACAATAATCAAAGGATTATATGTATGATCTACTCATAGCCACTGGCTTCTGCTTGGTGAAAGATGAGAGCTGGATTTGTGCTTGATTTGGGGGATATTTACAACTTGTTCCAAGTCAATTGCTAACTCAGCCCATGCAGGATTCTCAAGCCTTGATGATGGCAATGTGAGTGGGTGCCTGTCTGTGTCCCAGAGACTTAAAGTCTCTTGAGGCAAATAATAAAATGACACAAAGCAAAAGATATTTGAAAATTCTTTAATGTTTCTATTTTAATTACTTGGTAGACTGAATTCATTTCTTTTAAATGTCTAAGAAGCATATTCCAGACACTGGATTTTTTTTTTTATAAATTCATCTTTAATCTTTTTCTTTCTTTTTTTCTCTTCAATTACTGGTCTTATTTCTCTTCTTATTCAATATGAGGTTACAATTTAGATAACTGGGAAGAAAATGTGGTCTTTTATCAAGTACATGAATACAAAAGTATCTTAAAGTTTTGGACTCTGTTTTCTTTTTGAAAATTTTTTAGGAACTTTCTTCTACTTTTTACCTGGTATTATGCTGATTTATTGAAGTTTCACATATCTTCTGTCAGTGGCTAACCTCAGGGAATTGACAGTGCTTGTTGCTTAATACAAAGCTTTGTATATAGTGGAAATTAAATGATCACTCACTGATTGGATGAAAAAAATGCCATACCTTGTATTGAATATTGGAGAATTTAATATCTAAAACTGCTCAGTAGTGTCCATGATTGGACTAAGCATTTCCTTATGTATGAAAATATGAAAGGTATAAAAATGACTCCATGAGTAGAAAAGTGTTTGGTAAGTAAACATTTTATATGCTGGCTCATGTTTTATAGATTGTCATGAATTCAAACACAGCCTATATAATATTAAAGCAATACTTATCTTTATGATAGCCCTATGGTAGCCAGATAGTAAAATGACTCTCAATGATTTTATTTTGTAATTTTCTATCCTGGAAGGGATAATAACTCTAGACATACTACATGGTTTCCTCTTGATTAGGTCAGATAATATTAAGAAGTAAAAGACTTTTTAAATGTGATTAAAGAACCTAGCCTCAAATTGTATTAAGTAAAGAAACCAAAATTGAGATTATCCAGAATGAGTCTGGCAAAAACAAGTAAGCCATTTATAAAAGAATCTTGAAGAAAAGGGCCTAAAGAGGCATCACACACTCCTGTTATCTTAAGAGAGAAGAGGGAGGGAGCGAGGGATGGGGAGGGAGAGAAGGAAGGTGAAAGAGTAAGAAGAAGGAGGAGAGGAGAAAGAGGAGGAGAAGAAGAAAAAGAAAAGAAGATAGAATTTATTCAAGAAAGTGAATCTTGTCACAAACATCCTTAATTTACAGGTGAATGCTAGACCAAGATGAGGAGGCCCAACCCAAACCTACATACTCATTATATCCTTGTGAAACACTACTTAGGGACACATCGGAAAACCATTGAGTCTGTAAGACAACTGAATTATGGTTAAGCTACTAACTTCATGACTGATTGTTACACAGCAATAAAAATCTAGTTCAATCAAATTTTGTAGATTTTGTTGTTAAAATGCTGTTTCAGAGATAAGCAAATTAAGAGCAAGTCAGGTGTTAACTTTCCCTTATAAAAGTTGAATCATAAAACAACTTTACCAAATTTTTTCTCAAAAATTTTTTAGCCTGAATTAGCATTTCATGTTCATAAATTCATTTAAAGTTTAGAAGCCAAGATTTGTGACTGTTTTGCCAATCATCAGTTTATTTGCTCATTAACTAAAATAGTAGGCAAATATTATAGGATATATATCCTATATATATATATATATATATATATATATATATATATATATATGATATTGTATAGAACATGACTCATTAATTAACAAAATATACATAGATTCTCATTCCTGAGGATGTTTCTGAGGGTTTGAAAAGCTTATGAAAATAGAGGCAAAGACATAATGACATTCTCTCATAAATTTACATCCAGCAGTACTTCTATTTAACATGTTTTTGTGTTTAGGGAAAGTCAAGGGAAATTGAAGGCGAACATTAATTAGCCCATGTTTTAATAACTGCAATTTCCAGTATGAAAATAAAATTTTACACATATACATAAGGTGTGATAGGTAAGTAGCCACATAATCAGAGCTGTAATCAATGAGAGGTAACCACTCACCTTATCAGAGTCATAATCTATGATATGTAAGCATTCATATTATGGGAATCAATGATAGAAAGTGATGAATTCTAGTATGCCATTAGGGAAGGTTTCAAAGATGATTATTGATCAGACAACGAAGCTGAGGTTGGCCTAGATTTGTAGATGCTCTCCTGATATAAAAAATCAAGCCAAGAAAGTTATGGCTGTTGTGGCTCTTTAAAAGAATATCTCATAAGGAATTTGGATTCTCTGCCAATAAAGAACACCGAGTTGTTTTTATTTTACTTTCTTTTTTATTTTTGGGGGGTAGTACCACATAAAACAGTTAAATATAAACATTATTATGTGAAATTGGCATTAAAAGCACAAAATTCATTTAGAATAGTTATGTCAGCCAAGTTCTTCAAGGGTAGAGACAGGAAGAGATGGAGAAGAATCCTCATATTTTGGTTAAGACTGAAGTAGGGAGCCCTTACATTATGAAATGGAAGAAAATGATAAAGACTCCAGTGGATAGAGTCCAAGATGGGCTTCACAGATATTTCAACGAGAGTGCTGAAATCAATGCACTCAATATCAACATTATGAACCCTGTGGTCCTAGGGCTTAGTCTGAGTGGCTTCCCTGGTGTTGAAAAAGCTACTATTGTCCCTATGTTCTACTCATTATTATCAAGCAAGGAATAGGAAAGAAAGAGAAACCACAGATGCAAGGTGAAAGCAAGCATCATGTCTGTTATTGGCCCATCATCATTTGGATAAATCTCTAGTAAGATTTGATCCTTCTCTTTCTAACCATGAAAGGGGAGAAGTACTCCAATATTTCTGTAAAATGAAGGAAGTTTCTGAATTTATTCTATTAGGGAAATTCTGCATGAATTTTGCAACTTAGTTTTGAGGTATAGAAAAAAAAAATTTGAGTAGTTCTTTTGAATTGTAATCTCTGCCAGGGCATAGGTTTGCTGGTTTGATTTACTCCTTTGTAATAATAAACTGTGAGCTCATAAAGAATTTTATAATCATGGTCACTTCAGGAAGAAGTATTGACGTTTTTGGTAGACTTTTGTTGGAGAATTAACGTATAGAAATACTTGCATATGATGAGATTTTTTAGGGAACTATTTGCCTTTAGATAAGTTGAAAGAATCAAAAATGAGGAAGCATAATTATGTAGGTAATTCATACCAAAAACCTCCTCTTAGAAGTCTATCAAAGACTGCCATTTCTTTTCTGGGTCTCATTGGTTCCTTGTGTGATGATTACTAACACTCTAACTTACTAAAAAAGTGTAATCCATTGGGTGAGACCTCCCACATCCTAGTGTTCATAATTTTGACCTTGACCAAGGTACGAGTATCTGAGTATGAAATTCTCTTTTAAAATCCTTAGTTGCTCATGGCCCTGGGATATTAATTCATTTGATTTCTTTCTAAAAGCAGATTTTTCACTAATGAGAGGAGAGGTCCTTGGTCCTGTGAAGGCTCTATACCCTAGGAAAAGGGATAATGTTTGAAATGTAAATAAAGAAAATATCTAATAATAAAAAACAAAATGTAAATATTGGTTGTGAAGGAATGACAGTGTTGCTATCATTTATATGTGTACTGTGCTCTAGCCATGAGAAATAAATCACTCTGATCCTGCTCTTCTATTTCATTGTATTTTCATAATAAATTATGAAAACTTTATATATGGTATTCTATGCCAAATATGGTCAAAGACCATCTTTAAATTTTAAAAGGCTTTCATATTCAATTTTAATAAGAAAATTATTTATCCCTTAAGGTACATATTGCATGTTCTCAATCACTCTAGATTTACTAAGTACTAAGTACAAAGCTTTAGGATTAAAAAATAAATAAATAAGACACAAGTAAAATAAAAGGAAAACATGAGAGGTTGGTATCTTGGAGGTACTTGCTCCATGGTAAGTCTCTCTGATAATCTATAACCTATTTCACATTGATATGAAGGAATATTTCATGAACTTATAATAAAAGGACAAATTGAATTATTTTAATTAATTATTTTTTAACTTTGTTTGTAGTTGCTTTTATAGCTCTCTTCGTTGGCATGGTTTGTAACAAATGTTTTGCCTTCCAAAATTTTGTTTTGAGAAAATTGACAGAAATATTTCCCTTTCTTCTGAGTCCTGCTTAGCTTATGCTGATCGCTCTGCTCTTCCCTCACACATCAATCATTCCGGACTGACCACCAAGAACATACATCTTGTGACTTTGTCCACTAACATCATTTCTCTTCTTTGAAATGAAAACTCTGTTATTTAACTTCAGTTTGTTATTTGGAGAATGGCTTAAAGTTTGTGCTATTTTTAAGATTTGTGGTTCACATTTCAGAAACATCTCTTCATCAGTGGTAACATCTTTTTTGTTTTGTTTGTTTTGTTTTGTTTGTTTTGTTTTGTTTTTGAAAAAAATAATTTTGACTTTGAAGCTGCTTGGAACCTTGGTGTAGGACTTTAATCCCTTTCATTTACCAAGTGACTTTTCAGTCTTCTTGTTAAAATTCCAAACTATATTTCCCCATCCCGCCTCCAGCTATTGGTCTGGCCATGAAGCTTCCATTAATCAAAAACAAGGGTTACACATGGCAGGCAGATAGCACTAGGCCACAACATTAAGTACCTCTCTGTGTTGGCAGGGCACAGCATGGGCTGAGTCAGTTCTGGTGACTCTGATTCGTGTGTCACTCATTCCCTGAAACCATAGGCTAAAGCTGATATTGTTGTGATCTGAAAAACATTAAGAGGATGAGTAAAAACAAATTGACAAAGAGAATGAGGAGAAATTCAGCCTTTGAGATTCCCTGCCTTCTGTAGCACTGTTTGCCAACTATGAGTTCCGTGCTGAATGTGACATACATTTGTGTTTGATCTCAGAATCCGGGTAGGAACGATAATCCATATGCAGTCCTAGCTTCTTCCACACATTTTATCTATACACAATAACCATTGACAAGGTCGCCAATGAAGGGGTCTGAAGCCCCATAGGAGGAACATCAATATGAACTAATCAGTACCCCCCAGAGCTCCTTAGAACTAAACCACCCATCAAAGAAAACACATAACGGGCAGTGGTGGCTCACACCTGTAATCCCAGCAATGGAAGGCAGAGACAGGCAGATTTCTGAGTTTGAGGCCAGCCTATTCTACAGAGGGAGTTCCAGGACAGCCAGGGCTACATAGAGAAACCCTGTCTCGAAAAAACCAAACCAAACCAACCAAACAATAAAAACAACAACAAACAAAAACAAAAACAAAAACAAAACACATGGTGGGACAAGTGGCTCTAGCTGTATATGTAGCAGAGGATGGTCTAGATGGTCATCAATGGGATGGGAGGCCCTAGGTCCTGTGAAGGTTCTATGCCCCAGTATAGGGGAAGGCCAGGACTGGGAATGGGAGTGGGTGGGTTGTGGAGCAGGAGCAGGGGCAGGGGGAGGGGATAGGGGGTTTTCGGAGGGGAAACTAGAAAAGGGGATGACATTTGAAAGGTAAATAAAGAAAATATCTAATAAATAAAAAAATTAAAATTTAATACTAAAAAAAGAACAAAAAGAATAGAAAAGAAAAGAAAAGAAAAGAACTGCTGCCACTTACTACTGTCCTTTGTCCTACTCAGTGTGTCCAGCTCAGTATCCTGATCCATAAGAGATGTGTTGACATCCTATACCTGTTCTCGTCAAGTTTTCAAAAGAGTGAGATTACAAAAACCAACCAAACAACCAAACAATCAAACAAAAACCAACCAACCAAACAAGCAAAATCCACCATAATGGTATTGACACAGAAGCAGCGTATATACAAATAAAATAGGGACCTAGATCCTAAATTTCATATATCTATTCAAATGATTTTCAACAATATTATGAAGTCCATTTAACACAGACTATTTAAATAATGGTAATGAAAATTTGATAGCTATGTGAAAGGAATAATATTGTATTTTTACTTTATGCACGTACAGAATTCAATTTGATATACCTCAAATTCCTAAATATAAGAACTAAATTATAATACTCATAGGAAAAGTCATAATGGGAAAGATTCATGGCACTGGATTTAGAAATTATTCCCTAGATATGATTCCAAAAGAATAGGCAATAAGAAAAATAGATAAACTAGATTTTATCAAAAATAGCCCCCTCTCCAACGTCTGTAGCTCACATACCAGAAGCACAGAAAAGGACAGGACCAACAGAGTAAAAAGGCTTTTCCCAAAATAAATGAAAATGTTGGGAAAAATAAATGCCAAGAGATGTATCTATTATTTTAAGATTTCTATCATATAGTAGATTGTAAATGTAAAACAAAATAATCATATTATAACTAGAATGAAACTTGGAATTGACATTTCCCCAAAGAAGATAGATGAATGGACTTTAAGCATGAAAAAGAATTCAATATCTCTAATCATCAGGGTAAAGCCAATCAAAATTATTATGAGATATCAATACTTGCTAGGATGGCAGACATGCATGGGAGAAAGATAAATTGAAAAAGTAAGGAGGAGAGAGAGAGAGAGAGAGAGAGAGAGAGAGAGCGCACAATGGGGTTAGAGTGGCGAGAAATAATAAATTGTGATAAGGATGTGGGGAAGATGGAACCTTTGGGCTCTGGTGCTGAGAAGGAAGTCTTACTATCAAAAGTTGATGTGGAAGTGACACTAAAGTATTTCAAATATTAAGTATACACTCATATACATTGAAGAAATTATATTTTTAAATAGGTACCCAAGAGAGTTGAAGGCAGAGACTGAAACAAATAAATACACTGATAAGAGCAACATTATTTACAATAACCAAAACCCAGAAACTATGTATCCAAGCATTTCTCCATTAACATATAGGGAGAAAATAAAAACCTAATGCAGATATAAAATAAAATAGTACTATAAATCTCTCATGTCAGATGGGACTTTTGACATGCTATAATATTGCTGAACCTTTAAAATTTGCTAAGTGAAATACATCCTTTACAGAAGAAAAAAATATTATATGATTCCACATACATTAAATAAATAATCAGACACTATCATAGAGTTAGAGAGATGGGTGGCTATCAAGGACTTGATGTTCATTGATCTTTAATGGAAATGAAGCTGTAGTTGAGAATAAAAATATAGTTCAGAAGTTAGATGTGGGCAAGCAATGCACAATGGCTTAAGAGTTCTTGCTGCTACGTAATCAACTGTACATCTAAAATTGTTGTGTGAATTTTTCTTTTTGTAGAATGCTTGGCTATTCCTTCAGAAATGACAAAATCCTCTAATGCGCTGGTTTATTATATGTCCTGCGAATGGAAGGGTGAGAGCCTTGAGATACACAAAATACTTCTCATGACAACTCTGTAATATCATCACCCATAAATTCCAATCACCAACAAACCAAGAGAGAATTGCCTGGTGGCTGGAGCTGGCACAAGTAAACTCATTGGTTGATAAACCTGGACTTAGAATGTATTTGTTTGTTTTTGTTTCTCTATGTTCTGCTATTTATTCAAAAGTATCAGACAAGATCTCACAAGATCTCAATAAAATATTCAACAGTCACAAATAGGCAAACAAACTCATTTTAGATCAGTTAGGTGCTTAGTTATCCACATTTCTTTGTCAATAAATAAAACTTAAGATCCTGAAGAGGTACTGGTAGGAGGCAGGCAGGCTAAAATTGTTAATGGGAATGTTTTTATCTAGGGTCCCCTATTTTAGAATTCTAGGTGCACTGCCTAGAAGCAAGGGGGACAGAATTGCGAGTGTGTGTCTGATGGAGCATTTCAGTTGGTTCTGGTAAGCGGATGCTTCCTATTTCCTGACTTGATCTGGATAGGTGTCTTAGTCAAGGTTTCTATTCCTGCACAGACATCATGACCAAGAAGCAAGTTGGGGGAGGAAAGGGTTAATTCTGCTTACACTTCCATGCTGCTGTTCATCATCAAAGGAAGTCAGGACTGGAACTCAAGCAGGTCAGGGAGCAGGAGCTGAGGCAGAGGCCATGGAGGGATGTTCTTTACTGGCTTGCCTCACCTGGCTTGCTCAGCCTGCTCTCTTATAGAACCAAGACTACCAGCCCAGAGATGGTTCCACCCACAAGGGGCCTTTCCCCCTTGGTCACTAATTGAGAAAATGCCTTACAGTTGGATCTCATGGAGGTATTTCCTCAACTGAAGCTCCTTTCTCTGTGATAACTCCAGCTGTGTCAAGTTGACACAAAACTAGCCAGTACAATAGGTATGCCTAGTTTCCCTGTGTTTTTCAAGATCTTCAACCATAGAGTAACTTTGAAGATCATCTGCTATATTCCTGAAGCAACATTACTGATTGAAGCTCAGTAGCTGTCCAGACAGGGAGTGAGATGTTACCTCGCCTTTAATATTGTCTGTAATTTTCTTTAATGTACTTCAGGAGAGACAGTTCCATATAATGAACTCTCAAGTGCATTGAACATGTGCTTGAAAGTGAGGTTTGCTTATGAGCTAGTTCAATCGGAAATAGATAGTATAAATATTAGTTAGCTTGCATTTGCAGGTTTCAATCATGGACTGGCAATGTTAAGTAGAACTATTTTCAATATACCTGCTTAAGTGTTCCTAGAGGGTTTAGGCCTCAACATCCCCTCCCCAAACACACACACACACAAATTATAGGTGACTAAGGAATCCTGAGAGCATTATAAATAGTCTTCTTGGGTAGTTTAAATGTGAATAGACCCTATAGGCTCACATGTTTGAATACTGAGCTCCAGTTGGTGAAACTAGGAAGAATTGGGAGGTGTGATCTTTTTGGAGAAGGTATGTTGTGGGGACAGGTACTGAGGTTACAAAACCCTACACCATTCCACTCCCAGAGGGTAAGTCTTTCTGTTTCTCTGTCTCTTTCCCCTTTGTGGTTGTGGATCTTGCTGTAAGAACTCAGCTACTACTCCAATGCAGTTCCTGCCTGTCTGCTGCCATGCTGCCCACCATGATGTCTCAAACCTCTCTGCAACAATGAGCTCAAAAGGAAATGCTTTCTTTCATAAGTTGTCTTTGTAATGGTATTTTGTCAAGACAATTGAATTATATAAGGTATATATAAATACACACACATATATAATATATATAATAAACATTTCTAATAGTGCTAGGATTGTAAGGAATTTGAGCCCCATCTCAGTCCATACTATAATACAGTGCAAACTCTACATGTCATAGTTGTTGCGTGATTCTATCACTTGATTGCACTAGAAAATTAGTCGTTCATGCATCAGACAGACTGTTTTGACAAAATTTCATTCAGATACTTCTTAAAGAAACTTGGAACTCTTTGAGCTTACAAAGAGAGACCAGAGGCTTTTATTCTGTATTCCTTGAGAATAATTACTTGACTACACAGCAAAATTTGTTGAAGTCACATAGTAGGTGAGAAGTAATTCTGAGGAAATAAATAAATTTAATAATACCCTTCAAGATGCACTATTTCATATTTGCAATGTAGGTAGTAAAATTTGACTTGGAACTAAGCAACCAGAATATTGTAATTATAAAATGGAAATCTAATACAAAGAAGAAAATAAGTATTTAAAGGATGTCTTAGTCAGGGTTTCTATTCCTGCACAAACATCATGACCAAGAAACAAGTTGGGGAGGAAATGGTTTATTCAGCTTACACTTCCACACTGCTGTTCATCACCAAGGAAGTCAGGACTGAAACTCAAGCAGGTCAGGAAGCAGGGGCTGATGCAGACGCCATGGAGGGATGTTACTTACTGGCTTGCTTTCTTATAGAACCCAAGACTCCAAGCCCAGGGATGGCACCACCCACAAGGGGCCCTCCCAGCTTGATCCCTAATTGAGAAAATGCCTTGCAGCTGGATCTTCTGGAGGCATTTCCTCAAGGGAGGCTCCTTTCTCTGTGACAACTCCAGCCTGTGTCAAGTTGACACACAAAACCAGCCAGTACAGAGGGAGTTCCATGAGGAAAAAAATAAACAAATGGCCTCATTGTTATGATGTTCCTTTATATTTCTCAAACTGTTCATCTACCTTTGTATTTATTTTCTTAACCTCTTTGAGTTGGGAATAATGCACACTCTTATACCACCTTCCAGGGGACACCAAGTTAAGTGCCTGCCTTGAGCCCAATTATACTGTCTTCCGAATAGGATCCCAGTTTCTCTCACAAAGACATGGAATCTCAGAGGGATAGCAGCTGCAGAAGCAGCTGTAACGCTGAATAGAACCTTAAGTAAATAGCCTAGAAGGCCAGTGAACAATGAATTATAATAAACCAACTGTAATTAGTAATAAAAGCCTTAAAATAACTGTACTCATGAGATAGGACTGGTCACATCCTTGCTGTGCTCTAGAAATAATAGAATCATTTTTTCTTCACCCATTGTAACTACAATGGTAATTAAAAGCTGATTTAAGATCAAAGGTAACCTCAAGGTTATAAATACAAGTAGCTGGCTCAGAAAGTGTAAGTAGCTAGTTCATATTCACATATTCACTTTTTAAAAGTGGAAAGGAGCCTTTGGAATCTATTTTTAAAACAAGCCTAGTTTTAAAAAAATTGCTAAGTAAAGCAAATTGCTCAATCAATACGGGATTTTTCTAAGTATCTAAAAGAACTTATGGAAGGGGAGACACAAGTAATCATGTGTGGGAAAAGCTATTTATTTATGTGTATTTATCAATACAGAACTGTTTTAATGGTGGACATAATTTGTAAGACGTAAAATAAACTTAAAATTTGTAGTGAATTATTGCAACTCAATTTACTTGAGTTGAACACCCAACGGATTCTACCAACACTAATAAAATCCTTAAAAACAAAAACCTGTATTCACAAGATAGGACTTTCATAGCCTTGTTGTATTCTAGAAATAAAAGAATAAAGTTATGAGGGGATTCAATTTGTTTTATTTCTCATCTAATATAACTATAAAGGTTTCTAACAAGAGCTAGAAAGTTTCTGGGTCTTACTAAAGTCGCACCTGTTGCTCTGTAGTACAAGTACCTATTTATTAATTTAACTATTCAGCCTTTTCACAATTCTTTATAATCGTAGATTAAAATGTTTATATATTGGAAAAACCATCATGCCTATATTCCAATACAGAAAAGCAACACAGAGAATGTACTCCCATCATTGAGACAATGTTAGAAGGTTGCATTTTCTACTCAATTTGATGCTTAAGGATGGAGGTCAAAAGAAATGAATAGGGCATCTCTAAGGAAAACACTATGTTCCCTAATAGCTGATATTGGGAATAGGACAGTCAGGATGTAGAGGAAAAACTGTCCTTGCAGAGGATGCAATCCAGACTGATGAACATAAACCGTATAATGACATGGTTGTACGTAGTGTAAGAATACTTCGTGCTATGAAGGGGAAACTGGAGTGAGGATGGGAGGTACTGAAAAGAGAGTAGTAGAATTCAGATACTGAAGGAAAGGTGCAGACAGAGCCAGAGTCTAAAGGTCTGAACAGAGGAGGTTATTAAGGAAAGCTTAAAGATGGCCATTTCCAAAGGAGCTCTGTAAGGGAGGGAAGATTATAAGTGGTGAGACCCAGCAAAAATTCTTTGGCTAAAAACTGCATGACATATACAAGTATATTACAAAATAGCATATAAAACCATTTTGAAAATAGTTATCTTTTCAGCTTACAGACATGCCAGGAATATGACACAAATATTACCTTCTCACCAAAGTGGATGTTAAACAGCCTCTCCCAGGAGGAGATATAGCTTTCAACATCTTCATACAGGCTACACCAGGAAGGAACAGCACATTTTTAGACCATGTTATGGAGAATTTATATTCTTTCCCAGGCTAGGTATCATTCTGAATCGAATAGCTCAAAGCATGAGAGGCAAGCAAGAATCATTACAAGATTAATTCTCTTGTTATATGTTGGACTCCTCCCAATGGCTAAAACTTTTCTTTCATCTTGGAGGTAGCCCCAAACAAGACAAAAATGGTCACTTGTTCCATTAATTTATATATTAAGCTCAAAAGTGGCCACATTACAGTGATGAGATAAATAAGCAAAACCAGCATATAGCAAGAAATGCTTTCCTAGATAATACAAATGAAGAGATAGCAGAGTAATTTATTTATGAATCAGAAAAGCTAGTTTGGATTTGGTCATACATGAGTTGAGATATAGACAAATTTATTTTGGTAAACACTGGTAATGAAGTCAGACCCAGAGATACTAAGTTAAGGACAAGACTAAAATAAGTACATGGAGGGAGAGGGAGGAGGGAGGAGGGAGGAGGGAGAGGCTGGTTTGGCAGTTGGTGTCAAGTATGAGAGCAGTGTATCATGGTCCTGGACAGTTAGACAGCAGCAAGGGTATGATGTATAAAGAGTTTCAATTATTTTGAAACCAATAAAGAGTGAAGGAGGCAGGGAAGAGAGAACCACCTTTGGATAAATGCTTAATAAATGTAATTTTGAATGATTGGTGGAAAGTAAGTTAGTTTTAGGCAAGTCTTAACATAGCCTTAACATGAATATAGATGCAGTATCTGTTGATGAAGGTCTTGGATGAAGAAAGCCATTCTGTATTAACTATGATGGAACAAAGAACTTTAATCAAGCAAATGTGTCAACAAAGCTACAGTGGTAATGTAAAAGTTGAAAGAAAAAGTCATGGGATAATAATTTTATCTAAGCAAAAATAGTGAATGAGTGAATGAAAAAATCTAGAAGAAATCAGTCAATCCCAAATATGAATTGAGACACTTGTGAATAACAATACCTTCATCATTTGTGTGTAGATTATGTAATACCCATCTTCAAACAAAAGCTAAATTTGAACTACTGTTTCCATTTTGAGCTTAGCTGACAGACAAGTACTTCTTATGTGGCCATATGTCTTTGGTTTTTTGTTGTTGTTGTTGTTTGTTTTCTTTTCTTTTTTTCTTAGATATTTTCTTTTTTTACATTTCAAATGTTATCCCCTTTCCTAGTTTCCCCTCCGAAAATCCCCTATCTCCTCCCTCCTCCCCCTGTTCCCCAACCCACCTACTCCCATTTCTGGTCCTGGCATTCCCCTATACTGGGGCATAGAACCTTCACAGGACCAAGGGCCTCTCCTCCCATTGATGACCAAATGGGCCATCCTCTGCTACAAATATAGCTAGAGCCACAAGTTCCACAATGTGTTTTCTTTGATTGGTGATATCATTCCAAGGTGCTCTGAAGGTACTGGCTAGTTCATATTGATGTTCCTTCTATGGGGCTTCAGTTCCCTTCAGCTCCCTGGGTACATTTGATGGAGCACAAGGTCCCCAATGAAGGAGCCATATGCCTTTGAAGGCAATGATCTCTATTACTAGAGTCAAAAATGTTGATGACTCAGCTTCTTTGTTCTTTGATTCCAACACTAAAGAAAACTCTGCTCCTGATTTCTCAGCTAGCTTCTAGGAGCAAACGCCAATTCATTAATTCATATCTTCTGTGACTATACTGTTTCCTTTCTTCCTTCCTTCCTTCCTTCCTTCCTTCCTTCCTTCCTTCCTTTCTTCCTTCCTTCCTCTCTCTGTCTTTTTCTCTGTCTCTCTCTCTTTTTCCTTTCTTTCTCTCTCTCTCTCTCTCTCTCTCTCTCTCTCTCTCTCTCTCTCTCTCTCTCTTTCTTTCTTTCTTTCTTTCTTTTTTCTTTCCATGTGCCCTAAGCCCTGTGGCCAGGATTTGACCTGGATGGCTTTTTTTTTTTTTTTTTTTTTTTAACCTTGTCCATTGAACCTTTCTATTTCTTACCTGGTGTTGTCTTGCTCCCACCTGTATTTTGATTTCTGACATAGGCTTTTTCTCGTTAGTAACAGCTACTGAGAACTCCAGTTAAAATAGAAAGGAGACCTTCTATCTCTTGCCACATTTGAGTTACCCTCCAAAGAGAAGTAGGATCAATATTCATTAACAGTCTTGTCATCAGAAAAGGAAAATCTATGTGAGATACATCTGGTTAAGAAAGCAAGATCAGGAAGCATTTGAGATTTTATTTTCTACTGCATTCTCTACATGGGATTGGTCCAACATTACATACATTCAGTATACTTGGGATATCTGGTTTAGACATGTTTATGTGTTTATTTCCCATTCTGAGTTAATCTTCATGAATAAGTTAATAAATGAGTTCTAACTTTAGTCCCACTTTCCAAACTGGAAAACCAGGACTTGATGTTTTCTAGCCTTGCCAAAATTTTACAGGTAGAAAAGATGATCAAGACAGGATTGAACTAAGGCTTGCATTATTGCAAAGCCTTCAGCATTGTGTGACCAGAGTGTCTTCCAAAACACTAAAACACTAATTCTTCTTGGCTAAATTATATGCTTTATTTATTATTGTACTTTAAAAAGGCTCAATTCATCATAATAGTAAAAAAAAAAAGATGCTTTAATAAAAAGACATTGTATGCATTGAAAATTACCTAAATTTTCAAAATTAAACCAGGCATTGATAATACCAGATTATTTAAACAAAAATATTTAAAATAGTCACAGTAACATTAATTTTCTTTATAGATGATTTTGGTATTGAGATAATATCAAACAGCAAGGTAGATATTCAAACTCTCACATCAATTCTTTATACTTTTGTAAATCCCAAGGCACATCACAATATATTCAATAGAATGTTAGTGTTATGGGTAATTTTTCTCATTCTTGAGAACATCCTTTCTTTCTTTTTTTTAAGCAAAAAAGAAGAGGAAATGCGTATTTCCAAACAAGATGCTGTAAAAAAAAAATTTAGGATATTGAAAATATTCTGCTTCAAGGTTGGAAATCTTGGTTTCTTTAATAATTCAAACCTCTGTCTTCCTAGGTGTGCCTCACAACTACAGCAAAAGTTAGGAAACGTGAGACTGCCTTCCCTAGGAAGTAAACTTCTTAGCATACCGATCAGAAGAGTTTCCTCTTTGTCTTCAATAGATCAATACCACTAAAGCTTCCAAAGCATCTATGCAACAGAGGGCTCCATTTCAGAATTCACCCATGGGTTGGCTTCAAACACACCGGTCAATACCTGCAGCTCATCAATTTCACAGGTCCTCTGACCATACCTTACATGGATCTAATATCAAGAGCTCTGTCGTAAGTTTTTTTCACATTAGATCAGTTTCCTTTGAGATTATATTTCAGGAAGTAAAATGCTCTTTGGGAACTATTTAGTTTTTTTGCTCAGCTTGTTCTTTTTCCTTCCATCTACTCTCATCCCTAAAAATCCATGAACTTGTCATTTTTAAAGTTGAAGTCTCAGGATTATCTAAAGTTTATTCTCTGTAGGGAAAAGCATATGAAAGCAAGATGAAAGGATTATATTGGAGAACACACACACAGAGACACATACGAATATAAGAGGGGGATCTTTAGAAGCCGTGCTGACAAAAGATAATCTTTTGTAGAAGAAATAAAATAAAAATAATTTAAATACTCATGAAATCCCAACAAAAGAGGCAGAAAAAGCCCATACAAAAAGCACAAAAGTTAGATATTTGCATCTGTTGACTTAAAGGGCAGAGGTTGATAATTAATTTTTTAAAAAAGATATTGTACATTACTTTTGGCTGCAAGATTCCTAATAGTTTTCAAAGTACTGTTCAATGTTGTCATATTGCCTTCTTAGGAGTTTAAAATCATTTAACATAATGTGTGATCTGTCTTGATGCTATGTCATGTTTCTGTTTTATAGGAGAAAACTGTAAACAAGGTCAGCTATGCAAAAAGCAAAACAAAGAGTTCTCAATATAGAAAAGGCGTCTGTGAAAATAGTAGACTGTCAAGTCTCAAAGAAGCACATAATTAATTATAGTTTGGAACTCTTCCAATATCAAATTCACCAAATGCTTAACACTTAGGCTGAAGCAGGCTGAGTGACAGGAAGAAGCCTTGGGGTAACAGTTGCCAGCTTGGAGACAGGCAGCCTCATTACAGTGGACCAGGCTGCCCCCCTGTATGGGCCTTTCCTCCTCTAGAACAATACATAGAGCAAAGGGAATGAGATAGTACCATGGAATCTCTCATAGGAATACCTGGCATTATAAGACACAGAGTGATATATATATATTGTGCTAAAGTAAAAAAGAAAAACAGACAAACCAACCCACAGTGTAAAATGTGGATTATATGAAAGAGAAACTAGAAGTCATTGAGTCTCAGTAAGAGATTTTATATCCAGGGTTTCTTGTGTATATTAGTCTAATCCAGTAGTTTTTTTTTTTTTTAATGTGATAATTAGTTCATAAGATTAGCTCCTTCATTAAAGTAACTTTCTTCAATCACTTCAATGTCAAGCAAGTGAAGGTTACAATGGATATATGAGGATAGGATGCTCCGGGTCAGCAGCAGTTTCTAACACAGAGATGGAATCACGGAGTGAAGAAAATTATTGCTAGTGGTGAAAGAGAATCGGGAGGGATCCAGATAACTAACCTTGAGTAAAATGAGAGAGGAAGAGCTGTTTTTTTTTGGAAAAACAAAAAACAGAAAATAGCCAAACAAGCATTTTCTTTTCTATGTGTGTGAGTCCTCAGATAAGTTTGTCTCATAAGAACAAAAATTGGCCTTAAAAAGGTCATCCTTGATTTGGACATTCCATTATATGGTGTGTGATACAGCATGGGGGGTCGGCACATCACAGTAACAACTCTTTAGGTTTATAACGCCTAAGCTGTCCTTCACAGAGTTTACCTACAGAAGGGCTTCACCTGCGGCTGCACTCAGAACATCTCGCAGAGCCGTCTGGGTGCCATCCTTGAATCCGGAAGACAGAAAAAGGCATCAGGTAAAGCTATCAGCTTAAGATACAAAGGTAGCTCTGAGCATAAGTGATAGGCACTATCCACACACCGGAAAGATCTACCCACAGAACACAGGTTGCTGAGGACAGGGGTGGATTAGCAGGTTTATCTCAGAAGTGACAGGTTTCTGCATATCAGAAGCAGCGTGATAGAGTGGGTGACGGGAAAGCTTTATATGAATAAACCCAGAGCCCCATTCACTGGGAAAACTTGGTTTTCTTTTTTGATCTAAACCCAGAGCCCCATTCACTGGGAAAACTTGGTTTTCTTTTTTGATCTAAACCCAGTTTGGAAATCCTAGATTAACCCGACAGAGGCAGTTTTCCTTCAGTCTCAGTTGCTACTTCCTTGAGGGTTTGAGCAGATTTTGAAAAAGCAATGCCTCTCACCAGAGCCATTAACAAACGTGACAAGGCAGAGAAGAGGAAACCTTTAGAAACTAAACAAAAGCTAAAAATCCCAAAAATTAACTACATCTGCTTTGAACAGTTTTTTTACAAGCTATTGATTGTCTTTGTGTGGGGTAAAAGTTTTCACTTCATCTTGTTGTTTAGAGAGACATCAGAGGAAGTCCTCTTTCATCAGAAGTGTGGGCTTAATTGAACTCTGCGAAATCTCCTGGAGGAGCCTCGAAATGAGACTCACACTCTATTAACCCTCTCCTCTCCTTGGAGTAAGCCTTTCTATTGGACTCAAAGTTCTGTGAGAATCTTAGAGAATTTACAACACACAACGTTATCTTTTGAACTTGGCGGATTTGCTTGGATCTTTTCAGCACAAGTCTGAAAGAACAAGAAATACATATGGGTCTTCTCCAAGCATGGGGTAGGGTTGGGGTGGACATAGGAGGGTGTGGGGGGTGAGCAGAGCCGAGGTGAATTACAGCATGTTCAGAACAACTCAATAATCCCTCCTCATCCCGGACTGCTCTGGGACTGTTCTCAGAGTTTTATCAGGCGATCAAATGAAAACTGTTAATTGTGATAATTAGAAAATATCTGCTTCAGAAAAATCTGTTGTCAGGGCTCCAAAATGCTTCTCTTTCGATTCGCTTTAGCGTTTCCGGAATCACAAGAGAAAGCAGAAATGTAAAGACAAACGTTTCAGCCTCCATTTCTTTTTCTTTTTTTTTTTTTTAATAAATTTTTTTTATTAGGTACTTATTTCATTTACATTTCCAATGCTATCCCAAAAGTCCCCCCACATGCTCCCCCACCCACTCCCCCACCCACCCACTCCCACTTCTTGGCCCTGGCGTTCCCCTGTACTGAGGCAGATAAAGTTTGCACGACTAATGGGCCTCCCTTTCCACTGATGGCCAACTAGGCCATCTTCTGATACATATGCAGCTAGAGACAGGGAGCTCTGGGGATACTGCTTAGTTCATATTTTTGTTCCACCTATAGGGTTGCAGATCCCTTTAGCTCCTTGGTTACTTTCTCTAGCTCCTCCATTGGGGGCCCTGTGATCCACCCAATAGCTGACTGTGAGCATCCACTTCTGTGTTTGCTATCAGCCTCCATTTCAAAAGAACCTGTAGCATCCACTACTTTTTAATTAACTAATTAATTGATTTGCATTCCAAATGCTGCCTCCCACCCTAGTCCGGCATACAGAGTCCCTCCCCTCACTAACCAACCATTCTTCTCTGAGAAGGTAGACCCTCCTCCCTTAACCCTGGCACATCAAGTCTCTGCACCATTAGACTCATACTCCCCAACTATCACCAGATAAGGCAGCCCTACTGGGGAACTGATTCCACAGTCAGTCTATAGCTATAGGGACAGCTCCAGCTTCAGTTAGTTGCTGGGGGACCTCTGTTCAGCCAGTGTATGTTCTTTGGTTTGTGACTCAGTCTCTCAGAGCTCAGGTTAATTGACCAACCACCAGTTTTTAATGACTATCACCTCCACAGAGTTTTGCATTTTGAGTCTAGCTTTTGAGAAGGGTCCTAAAATACACTGCATGAAATTCTCATTTCATGGATATGGTGGCTCCGTTAGCCTCTAATAATTTAAGAAATATAGCTATGCACACAAAGCCTGTACAGCTTAGGTTTCTCTCCTCCTTCTTAAAAAGCAATCATGAAGCTCGTTATGAACAGAACCTAATTAATATAACTAGTTTCATTATAATTATCAACCTCTTAGCACAAATTGTCTTCCTTGATGTACAGTCTGCATAGAATTACCTAAGTTGTAACTATGAAAAAAGATATTACTGGCCACCAGAGTTTACCAAATGTCACTATAAAGAAATACTAACCCCACTGGAGTGACAGCTTTCATTTACCATAAGATATTAAAACTCTGTCAATGTGATTTCCATCAAAAAGGTTTTCACTGAAATAATAAAAAATGAATGAAGGAAATCAAATGTAGTCATCTAGTTAAATATTCATTTTCTAATCTTTAGGGAGCTGTTTACTATACTTTGAACACCTGGCCTCTACTAGAACATTGTCTGATTTTAAACTTGTTATCATGCCACAGAGAATTCTAACACAGCTACCAGGTAAGGCCCATTTATTAAGGCAAAGTAACAAAGAATCCCCTTGATACTGAGAATGACAGAACAAACTTCTGGACCTAGGGGAAACAGTTGGGTATTTCTTCCAGTACCTGAGATGGAGTGAAGTTAAAGATTCAGATTTGAAGAAACCCTTTCTGAGATGTGGGGGCGACACACAAAATACGAAAAGGAAGGTACTCCTTCAGGAATCCATCCCAGGCAACTCAGCACTGGGGAAGTGTCCTAGGCTTTCCTGGAACCTCACCTCCATCCCAAGGAGGCACTGAGGTGAGAAGCTAGAAAGAATTCCAGGAAGAAACAAGTAGAGAGGTGGAAGAAACCAGAAAGAAGCAGAACATTGATAAATCAAGGAATCCAATCTAGGAGGTGAGGGACATAGTTCCACAGCCCAACGAGTTCCTCTGAGGCCACACAGAAAGTCAACAGTTTGGCAAGCCAGAGCTTTACATCTTTAATCAAACCACAGACTTGTCATATTAACTGATTGTAATTCTTTACTAATACATTTAAAGTTACCATAAAAGTAATTGGTTGTATCATATTTTTACACTTGCCTGTGTGTGATTGTGTGCTGTCTAATTTCTCCCACTCTCTCACTTTCATCTGCCTCAGACACTCTGAGTCCCCTGAGTCCCCATTTTTCCCTCCCATATATTACCTTCTTACTTCTGTGTCCTATGGATTTCATCAGCCTTGGGTTTCTACCTCCACTACAATCTCTCTCTTCTCTCTTGATTCTCTATTTTCATGAGCTCCCCACACACATATACATAAACATATGCACACAGACATATACACATACATATTCACAAATACACACATACAGAATTAGATAGATAGATAGATAGATATTCATCTACCCACCAACTGACATACAGAAGTTTAAATCTAGATTCAGCATATGAGAATAAATACAGTTCTTTTCAAAATTGGAGTTCTTTCACATAAGAGAACAATATCGGATTTTATCCACTCTTCATATATCACGAGATTTTTGTTTTGTTTGTTTGTTTCTTTGCAGAGGAACAAAATTCTATTTTGTGTATATGCTACATTTTTTAAATTAATTCTTAAATATGTGGTTACATTAGCTGGAAATTTTAAACAAGTTAATTTCTATGTAGCATAGATTCTTCATTTACTGAATAAGAGTGATGGAAAGAATATTAATAACAAAATCAGACTTATCACAGCTACACTGTGGTACTTCCTATGTTGCAAGCATTCTGAACTGACATTATCTAGTGTTTACTAAAAATAAAGTTCAGATAATGGTGCATTAAAGGATATATCAGAATAATATATCTCTATGTATAATTTTAAACACCAGTTTTATCAGAATGACATTGATAGAGAACATAATGATAATGTCAGGCACCAAATAACCCACAAAGTACTCAGCAAATGCATGGACTTCAAGGGAGAATTGCCACTGTAATGGTGGATTTTAAATAATTTCTGAATGTTCTTTTAATGCAAGTAAGATTTAATAAGCTTCCTATTTGAGTCATCTTAATTTATTGGTTCATAATATTCTGGATGCCACTTGTTAACATTAAGAGAAGAGCCATAAGAGCCAATAAACACCATCTCCAATTACTCACAAAGGGCACAGCTAAATCCTAGGCAGGAAGGTCCCAAGGATTTTGTTTTCTATGAATCAGAGAGATTTATTTTTAAATCAGTATTATGTTTTCTTTTTTTATTAGGTATTTTCCTTATTTATATTTCAAATGCTATCCTGAAAGTTCCCTATACCTCCCCCCACCCTGCTCCCCTACCCACCCACTCCCCCTTCTTGACCCTGGTGTTCCACTGTACTGGGCCATATAAAGTTTGCAAAACCAAGGGGCCTCTCTTCCTAATGATGGCCGATGAGGCCATCTTCTGCTACATATGCAGCTAGAGACATGAGCTCTGGGGGTACTGGTTAGTTCATATTGTTGTTCTACCTATAGGCTTCCAGACCCCTTCAGCTCCTTGGGTACTTTCTCTAGCTCCTCCATTGGGAGCCCTATGTTCTATCCAATAGATGACTGTGAGCATCCACTTCAGTATTTGCCAGGCACTGGCATAGTACTACTCATCTTTTAAAAACAATGAATCTATGAAATTCTTGGTCAAATGGATGTATCTAGAGGACATCATCCTTAGTGAGGTAACCCAATCACAAAAGAAGTCACTTGATATGTACTCACTGATAAATTACTCACAAAGGGCACAGACCTTTTAGTTTAGTTTAGCCCAGAAACTTAGAATACCCAAGATACAATTTGCAAAACACAGGAAAATCAAGAAGAAGGAAGACCAACGTGTGGATACTTCATTCCTCCTTAGAACAGGGAACAAAATACCTATGGAAGGAGTTACAGAGACAAAGTTTGAAACAAAGATGAGAGGATGGACCATCCAGAGACTATCCCACCTGGAGATCCATCCCATAATCAGCCACCAAACCCAGACACTATCGCATATGCCAGCAAGATTTCGCTGAAAGGACCCTGATATAGCTGTCCCAGTGAATCTTTTAACATTAAAGAACACTGTATCCTCAGAGTATGAAGGATAGGTATGAAGAATGGAGGATGGGAGGGACCGGAGGATGGAGATCTCCATGACAACACAGATGACATGCTAAGAAGCATCGAGTGGCAGCAGTTGTCATACTGTCAGCAGGTGCACTCTTGCAAGTAGCAAATCTAACTTCCAGGGGCAGAGTTGAGAAGTGAAAATAAAATAGACCATTCCCATCCTATGAGCAAGACAGCTGTCTGGATAGAGTCAACAAATTTCTCAGGAGTTTGGGAGGTGACAAATAGAAACCAAGTTGTTTTCGTATCATTAGTACATGTTCCACAGACAGCTCAGTTCAAGGTAATACTTTAGGATAAACAAGCATTCTAGATCTTAGAGATGAGTGTTTAGCTGGATGCTGCCTAGAAGACTTACCTTTCCATTTACCTTCCACTAGATTTATTAAAAGAGCTGATGCATGTGCCCATTCAAAAGAAAAACTTAGAGTCATGAGATGTGTTTTTTATATAGATAAGCCAGGGATATCCACAAATTAAACAAACTTCACAGCAGGCACTCAATGAGTTAAAGACATTATCTTAGATGGTGTTAGAGCTGATGAATGGAGAGCCTAGATTCTTGTATTGAAGTTATAATTTGGTCTATGGAATTGAGGCAAGTAAGAAAGGCCTCCTTTGGGCCATGCCTATGTATCCAATGACAATAAAGGAGAAAATACCACTATTCATTTTGTCTTAACTAGTCTCAATGTAAGACACATTATTTATCTAAGTATATTTGTAGTAGGCTATCTATAACTAGGCTTTTCTTTAAGTGAAAATCATATATCAGTTATAGAAGGGGTTTGGTATCATGGGATCATGATAATCATGAAGATCATAAGATAATCTTGAGATTTGAGCTATTGCAAAACTCATCTGTTTCATTATGGAAATGATTGTACCCATAGGCTTTCTATATTAACCCTAATATTAAAGCCTGGAAACACTTAATTCTAGTATATTATCTTGGTTCTATTTTCAATATAAAACCTAATCATCATGAAAGTGTGTTGCTGGTTGCTATGTAGTAAATTGTTCGACGAGAACTCTGAGTTTTCTATACTTTCTAGTACCATAGGGCAAGGCAGAGGGGGAACTGCCAAACAATCAAGAAGCAATGTAAGAGACAATCTAGTAATTTAAGTGCAATTATATTAAAGCATGCATCAGATATGCATATATTAGTGTGTGTATGTATATTTGTATATCTGATGCATATATTTATACACACACATACATTGTACATATGGGATATAAAATAAAATGAAGATTCATGTAGTTACGACTAACTTAATGACTTTGAATTTGATTCTCTCTCTCTCTCTGTATGTATGTATGTATATGTGTATGTGTGTGACTGATTGTGTTAGATTGATTCACTGAAGAGCTGATTGTGTTTTATCGCACTAAATTTTAGGCATGTAAAAAGAAGAGGAAAGTAAAAAAGGAAAAGAAAGAAAAGAAAAGGAAAGAAAAGGAAAGAAAAGAAAAGGAAAGAAAAGAAGAGAAAAATCCTGAAAAACAATAGTGGGAGAAATACAGTAACAGGGATGAGAAGGAAGAGGGAAAGAGCCACTGAAGGCAAAAGAAGGTGAAGAAAGGTTAAAATATGTGTTTTAAGGAGACTCTAAAACAAATTAACTTCTTGAAACAACATCATAGTTAAAATAATTTCTTGGTTTATTTGAAATGTCCTTTAACAAACTGAAAATTAACAGAAAATGTCAGAGGCAGTTAATAGCAGGATGCTCACTTTTATATTTTTCAGATTCTTAAAAGCTGAACTGGTATATACATATACACACATATATGCACGCGCGTGTGTGTGTGTGTGTGTGTGTGTCTGTGTGTGTGTCTGTGTGTATGATAGGCATCTTATGTATTTGAAATGTGGATAAAATTATGTGGCATTGGTGTTTGCTGGTCAATATTAACCAGCAGAACAAAATAAGCATTTGTCGAATTATGTTTCCTTCTTCATTTATGTTTGGAAAACATATATGTATATCAGAGTAGGTTAGCAGCATCTTCTGTTTTCCACAACTCTTTTATCATTTCCATATTCTCTATAGTGCACTTTACTATTACATACAATGAATTTCCCTATAAGATCTCTAAGACTGCTATTTAAGTTGCTCTATGGAGGGTAAGTCTAGGTAAACATGAGAGCTATGCATGCTGTTATTATAGACCAGACACAAAATCATTTTTGAAATTAGGGGACTTTTTTTCAGTGCTCATGCAATTTATTGTTTTATCAAAAGCACTTGAAATAATAATTTCTTTGACTTATGTTAGTATTATTTGTGTAATACACACATGACAGTGTGTTTGTATTTTTTGGTTTGAGGGATTTTTTTTCCAATAACGGGAATATTTTCAATTGTTAAAGAAAAAAAAAACAATAATAATAATAAAAAAACTACACCATGGCCTTTCTTGCTTTTCTCCTGATAAGATAATGTAAGGAAAAAAGCCAGATAATCTAAACAATAGTTAACACCTTTAGCATCTGTTGGGAAGCAAAAATGAAGACTAATGTTCTCCTAGATAGCTCATTCAATGTTTATCTTGATGACTAGAAAACAAGCAACCGAACAGCCATTGAACTGAATTACAATAAAATATACGTTTTTCAGAGAGAACAGCACAAAATCAGTTTTCATTTGGCATGCTAAGTATGCTATATTTGAACAGAATGTTACATATTCATTTCATTCATCATTTAAAGGCAGATAATCAGGAAGTCATTACGTGGCCTGCATTGGGCAGCTATTCGATTAACGTATAATTGAGCACTCTGTAATTCAGCCAAAGCTGACAGGCTGGGAATGCATAATAGCCATCCTAGGTATTTGAAGTGTAGAGAAAATTATGGGGCAAGTGGTGGTGGCTGGTGAATACTGGCTACCAAAATAGAAGACAGTACCTGAAAAAACACACATTTGTTGACTTATATTCCCTCCATTAAAAAAAATAAACATCTTAGTCCTCTCATTTTACAAACCAGCCATGTATAAACTTTTATATCTTACATGGAAAATCATCCTTGCTTCATCTGATGATTTGACCTGACATTGTGGGATGCCATAGCATTGCTATATAATATCCCAGACAGATCCCATATTCAGTATCACGAAGGTGGCAATGCAAATAAGTCAAAAGTCCACTTGCCTCCAGTTCTGGAGTTGGAATTTATATTTAAGAGTTAGGGGAATAACATGGATTATTCAACCAACATTTGGAACTGACTTGTCCTTCAAAGGCCCATGAGATTAAGGTTTATTCCCAGTTTAGGATGCTTTCCAGATATGGTAGGAGCTTCAAGAGCTTGGGCTTAATGGGAGGATAAGAGGATGGTAGGTGAGAGGAATTATGTCTAAAAAGAAGATCTGGAATGAAGGCTGTTGTTTTGTTTTCTAGTGATACCATAGAAGAATAGTTTTGTGCAGAGATCTCTCAATAAGGTCCTGTGAGAATGTGATGGGAGTCCCTATAATTTGCAGCTATGAGAAGCTGGGCTTGAGTAGGCCATGAGCAAACTAATTATTGAAATATGGGAATGGCCACTTGGAAACAGTAAGCAAAAGAGAGGAAATGTCCTCAAACCATTTAGGTATAGCCTTTATGATTTGTTCTATTGATAGGTGGAAATGAGAGTGTGTATGAGAATCGGCGTGAGTGCATTGCACTAGGGGTATCGAGAAGGGGCATCAAGAGCTGAGCAATTGACAATAGAAGCTGTAAAGATCACATGTTCCCAGTCATTTGGGAAACAGCTATATGTGACAAGCTAGATATTCATCATATGCATATTTTTAAAAACATGAGAACTTCAGGTCAAGAAGGCAAGGAGCACACCCAATAATTTATTAGAAAAATGTTCTCAATTTACACCAAGAGCCAAAGAGTAGGAGATACCTCATAAATGTGTTAGCAAAATAAAACATTTCTAGTGTTCAGTTCCTCTGCTCTCTGTCTCCATTCTCTCTAAGACCTCTCACTAAAGCTTTCATATCAATAAATTCTTCAACACAGAGTAGATGAAGAAATGATTTACTCTTAGTCAAATTATATTATTTTTATTCAACGGGATATGTGATCTAATCATTGAATAAACCGTGCGTCTGGTAACTTTATATGGCATAGCTATTTTGATCATAAAAATAAATCAAAATGGCATGGTGTCTGCCTAAATTTGCATGGAATAGCTAAGGAATGAGCAATCAAACTGGTTAAAATTTATATCAAAAGTGTGATTCTATTTTGCTATGATTATAAACTAGGTAGTTTCCACAAAGAACCAATTGCTCTAAGTATGTACCTTTATTTCTCTCAAATTTTCTAACTGTTGTCATTACTCTACAGAAGGGATTGTAGACAAGTTGGTATGACTCCTTACAATATCTCCTGTCTATTAATGTTGAGCGTCAATAACTGAGGGAGGTGGTAAGGTTAGAACATGTGCTCAATTTGATTTCATTTTGTATTGTTTTGTTTTGTTTTTGACTCCTGTACCATTTTCCATCTGTAACAGTTACCTTACAGATGGAATTGAGTACAGGAGGAAATGGTCAGAATTGTATACACTTAACTAATTATACATCTTTGACTATTGAAATAATATAAAATGTGTTCAGAATCTTCATTTGTTCATGTTGTGCCTAGAGCATTCTGCTGTTAATAATGTCCACCCTACACTAGGTAACTTAACATCATTTTAAAAATAACTTTCACCAAAATAAGTAAATAAATAAATAAACAACTTTATAATGCTCATGAAGAATTTTTTTGACATTGGTATTATACTTAAGAGTTCAAAAATATTTTATAAAAATACACAATTAACAGTCAGAAGCATAGTTTTTGCAAATATTATTTGTTATGGGTGATGAATTAAGTAATATATTTGGTTCTAGGACATCTCAAGGTTACGTATCAAGACAAATATCAAGAAAATACTATGTAGAGAAATATAGAATGTTTTCTGCCTAGCTGGTGATGTCATAAAATAATGTATCAAACATGATAGAAAATTATATCCCTGATTTTTAAGGTATATATTATGGACTCAATTCAACTCATACAAAACCAAATACTATACTGAAGCATTATTTCCCAGTATTTCGGAATATAATATAATTATCTGAAAAATACAATCAAATCAAGCTCGGGTAATGGGAATTCATTGAATCTGAATAGATGTGCTAAGAAAACAAAGGAATATGGATACAAAGACACAGTTTTTAATATTCTTGACAACAGGAAGAATGCATAAAAAACACATTAGGGAGGATCTGGTCAGTAATTAAAGAGATGTGTTCATAAATAAACAGAGCTGTATAATTGTGTTCAAAGCCAACAGCTCCAAGAATCAAAGGAGGATGGCTTCATTGAGTCATCAAAGAGAACATGGCCCCATCACCATTTTCATTCTGGTTTCTAATCTCCAAACCTTGGTCAGAAAACTTAAATCCACAGCCTTATGCAACTCAACCTCTGAAATGATGCCAGAGAAACAAAATAAACTAATCTATAGATTATAAACTAAACTATACACTATATGATTAATAATTAAAAAGAATGTGTCATACAGTAAATATGTGCATATAATACATGTGATATATATATGTATATATACATATATATACACATGTGTATAATACATGTGATACACACACACACACATATATATATACATATACATATATATATATACACATACACATACACATACACATACACATACACATACACATACACATACACATACACATATACATATATTTGGTTTTGGGATAAGGACATTTCAGGTTTAAGTACCAAAACAAATATCAAGAAAATACTATGTAAAGAAATATAGAGTATTCTCTGTCTAGTTGTTGACATGGTAAAATTGTATGCCAAAGAGTATTGAAAAATGTATCCCTGATTTTTCAGGTATTTGTTATGGACTCTACCCAAAACCAAATATAATATTAAAGCATTATTTCCCACTACTTGGGAACATACTCTTATTTGAAATAAATATATACAAAACATTTTTCCTTGAATATTCTGTGTAGCACATGGTATTCTTCCCCTGACTCTATGCAAAATATGATCTTCCTTTATATTTATGTAAGATAGACATTTTCTACAAGAATTTTCTCCATCCTATACTTTCTGAATATTGAGATCACAAGTGTTTTGTAATTTTTTTCTTTGTTTGAAACCATTCTTTGTTCCCATACTAATTACAGATTTAGAGTCAGGGCATATGCTCTGCAATTACAACATGTAAATGTAAATTCTGCAATGTAAATTTTGTAATTTTATAGAAAATAGGTCATTCCTTTGCACATAGTTGGTGACCGGTGATCTAAGAGTTGATTGAGACTATCTTATTGGAACAAGATCATATACTAGAGCCACGCACACTTAAATATTCTTGAGTCAGCTCCATATTCTATTATAATACATTAGCTTGCTGCTGTTTTTTGAAAAGACCCGACATTTTAATTAGCTTTGATTAACAGTGCAAAGAGCTGAAGGAAAACAGGATCCATATCTTTCTGGTTTTTTAGTCAATATGTGGGGATTTACATTCACTTCTCTAAGTTTTTCACAAATCTCCAGGAGGATTGGGCCCCAAGCAATGTATTCATTTGCAGCCATAATAAATGACTCAGGGGACTGAAATGGTGAAAGTCTGTCATATGAAGAGTTGTAGTGATTTGGCTACAATAGGAAAATGAATTCCACAATGCCAACTAGAGTATGTATAATGAATCCTTTGCTTCAGTTATTACATGAACAAAATGCCAAAGGTTTAGTTCTCACATAGAAATCAAAACTCTCTGGTAATATCATGTGGAAAGCAAAAATGTTGGGATGATTAAATCCAATAGTTATAAGTGTGAAACTGCTCAGGTTGATCTCAAACCTGAAGAACCGAGACAAAGCCTGCACACCTGTTGAAGAGTCCTTGTCATGCTAGATAAATTTGCTTTCTGCTGAGTCACACTTGCCCTTTGCACAATCCTTTCGTTTTTTATTAGATATATTCTTCATTTACATTTCAAATGCTATCCCCAAAGCCCCCTATACCCTCGCCCTTGCCCTGCTCCCCAACCCACCCACTCCTGCTTCCTGGCCCTTGGCATTCCCCTGTACTCAGGCATATAAACTTCACAAGACCAAGGGCCTCTCCTCCCATTGATGATGACTAGGCCATCCTCTAATACATATGCAACTAGAGACACAGCTCTGGGGGGTACTGTTTAGTTCATATTTTTTTCCTTTTATAGGGTTGCAGACCCCTTTAGGTCCTTGGGTACTTTCTCTAGCTCCTTCATTAGGGGCCCTGTGTTCCATCCAATAGATGACTGTGAGCATCCACTTCTGTATTTGCCAGGCACTGGCATAGCCTCACAAGAGACAGCTATATCAGGGTCCTGTTAGCAAAATCTTTCTGCCATATGCAATAGTGTCTGGGTTTGATGGTTGTTTATGGGATGGATCCCTGGGGCGGGGCAGTCTCTGGATGGTCCTTCCTTCCATCTCAGCCCTGAACTTTGTCTCTGTAACTCCTTCCATGGGTATTTTTTAGCCATTCTCAGAAGGAGCGAAGTATCCACACCTTGGTCTTCCTTCTTCTTGAGTTCAATGTGTTTTGCAAATTGTATCTTGGATATTCTAAATTTCTGGGCTCACATCTGCTTATCAGTGAGTGCATATCATGTGTGTTCTTTTGGATTAGGTTACCTCACTCAGGATGATATCCTCCAGATGCATCCATTTGCCTAAGAATTTCATGAATTCATTATTCTTAATTGCTGAGTAGTACTCCATTAATTAATAAATTATAATAGACAAATATTTGTGCCAAAAATCACTCCAGAATCAAATTAATTTGTGCTTAGTATGTAACCAGGTTGGATCTAAATGCAGTCATTCTATTATGACCAGAAACCTGGGAAACTCATACAGAGCATGAAGTAACTTAACTGTAGCTGAAGGTATTCTGTCACTGTCTGAGATGGCTCGCCTCTTAGTGGCTAAGTCTTGGGGTAAGATTCAGTTCAAAATATAAGCAGAGAGCTCCTGTTGTGGTTCCTAACATGGATTTTACCTTAGAGTTGTACTCCTGAAAATCAGTTCACAAATATAAACTGCCTTATTGCAGAATTACAGTGTAAGTTTACTTTACATCTTCAACATGTCTCTTCTGGAAATACTTCTTAATTGACAGGGAGTGTAGTTATAAAGATTACAGTGAAGATCTCTGAGTAAGAAGGGTTAATTTAAAAAAAATCCAAATTCCTCTGACCCTTCTTTTCTGAGGAGGCTCAACATTGTTCTCTAAGGAACAATGGAAAGCAAACCAAAAACCTACAATGAGCCCAATGAAGTGGTGACTTAGCAAGAAGATGGAGGATTTGATTATATCAACTCATCTCTACTTACTACCTTGTAAAAACTCTAGACCCAGCTCCCTTCAGGCTATGGATTAAGCAAACAAAGTTGAGCCTATGATAAGGGGCTTATACATAAAATAAATTATAGGTGGTGCATAAATTTAACTTAGTAGACCCCTGAGTATTGCACATAGGAAGGTATTCCAAACTGACAAAATACAGTTATACCTTGAGTGTGTTATACAAGTTAGATGTAAGTAGTTTTGTGTGTGATTGAATAACAGGAATGATTCAGTAGCTGCTTGTATGTGACAAGAGATCCCACAGCTACATTAGAATGACTTTTAAGAAGAAAGCAACCACAAGGGAGGAGTGAGGGACCTGGGAGGGAAAGGTAATGGGGAAGGCAGAGAAGGGAACATGCTTGGGTATTGGGTTGGGGGAAAAGACTGAAATCTCTGAGGGCCAACAGAAAGAAGGGAAATAGGCAACCTCGGGAGATAGGAGGTTGTGATGACCCTCCATAATGTACCGGAGACCTGGGAGGTAAGAGACTCTGAGGACTCAAAGGGAGAGACTTTAGATTAAATGCCCTGCAGTGGGGAGAGGCAACTTGTAGAGCCCAACTCCAGCAGAAACACGGGGCATCAAGTGAAGGATGGGGTTGCCATCCCACAGTCACAACTCTGACCCATAATTGTTCCTCTCTGAAAGAACTACAGAGATGGAAATGGAGAGAAGTCTGAGGAAAAGAAGGTCCATCGACAGGCTCAAAGTTGGATCCAGCTCAAGGGGAGGACCCAAGACCTGACACTATTACGCAGGCTATGGAGTGCTCACAAAGAGCAACAAGCAGCTGAAAGAGTCAGATGCAGATATTTGCACCCAAGCAATGGACAGAAGCTGCTTACTCCTGTGGTTGAATTAGGGGAAAGCTAGAAGAAGCTGAGGAGGAGGGCGACCCTGTAGGAGGACCAGCAGTCTCAATTAACCTGGACCCCTGAGATCTCTCAGATACTGGAACACCAACCAGGCAGCATACACCAGCTGATGATAATGAGGCCCCCAACACATATACAGCAGAGTACTGCTGGGTATGGGTTTAGTCAGAGAAGATGCACCTAACCCTCAAGAGACTTGAGGCCTCAGGGAGTTTGGTGGTCTGGTGGGGTGGGGTGAGGGGTGGGGACTGAGAGGGGGGCTGAGAGGAGGTATGGGATGTGGAACAGTCAGAGGGTGGGCCAGGAGGGGAATAAAATCTGGAGTTGAAAACAAACAAACAAACAAACAAAGAATTCTGGGATGGAATTTTTTTTTTCCTTTCATTTTCGGTAGATAAGTGAATCAAAATGTAACTGATATTGAAAGTTTAAAACCCTAAGCAAAACTTCACAGCTTCAGAATGGCAATTCTAATGGAGATGTAAGAGTTTGGGACTAGACAAGTTTTTGAGGAGTAATATAGCTGCATGATATTTCACTTCTGAGTTCCGTAAAATAATTCATACATACAACTTTAAGAAGAAGTCATGGAGTTGAGAAGGTTAAGGGGATAGAGTGGGCAGACCATAGGAGAAGCTGGGTCTGGGAGAATTTGTATTGGAATAGATGCAGATGAAACACTCATGTATGAAACTCTCAAAAAAAATAATTAAATATTAACAAAAGAGAATAAAAGCTTAACTGGTAAGAAATGTTTAAAATTAAAAATATATTTATTTTTATTTTTATTTAAACCAAAAACAGAGGAGACAGGGAAGCTGTTCAGTGTTCATCAATTGTTACAAGCTGCTTTTATGCCCTTCATAGTCATCTAGAATGTTCTTTATTCATCATGCTCAAGACTGCTCATCTGGAAACTAAGGGTCCACCTAGTACTTTTTAGTTGCTGATCACTGGCTGGAAGGCGATTCTGAAAATTCTATCAGTGAAGGGAAGTTCCTGATTTAGTGAGGCTAGTACAATGAAAACCATCACATGGTAAGCAGGATGATACTTAGTCTGAAAATGTTGCAACCTAAAGGAAGTACGATTTGTATCCAACTTCTTTTCAAAATGACAGTAGAAGAGGCTCTGTTTCCCTCAGCACAATATTGGTATACTATAATAATTCATTCATTTAAATCAGTATCCCAAGGAGGTAAGGATTGTTTATAGGCCAGGATTCCTGAACATTCAAATATAGGTCCACACAGATGAATGCCTGTCTGTACTGCTAACTATCTCCCAAGGTTAATACTTTTTATTTAGCTAGTTCCAACCATATAAGGACATGCCTCTCAACATTAGTCGACACAGTTAATTTCTTAGTGGGAATTATTTGCTTTTGATCTCGTGCATGGACAAGAAACTGCAGCCAATATTAAAAGGACAAATTTATGGTATTAATATTTTGTGTCAAAGTAAAGGAATTGATTTTATCATTTAGGAGACATGATGTAAAACAGAAGAATTCATTTCGATGTATGTATGCCTCATTGAAATATTGTGTAGTTTGGGAATAAAACTTAAACATAATAATATTCACAAATTGTATTTATGAAACATATATGCATTATTTAACTTCTTGTTAGGGTTCATCTAACAATTGAAGTAATTGAACAGAAATGAGATGTATTAAATTTATACATGTACTTTGAAAGTCTGATTTTGTTTAACGAAATTTTTACATGAGATTAAACAATAATCAAAGGATCCCTTTAAGGTAATCACTTGAATTTGTTAAACTTATAAATAGAATAATAACTTTCATATGCTGAATTAAAAACCTTAAGAATGAATTGGGTTTGTTAATTTGTTACGAGTGCATTGAATATTAATTCAAAGTAAGTTAACCCTGAAAATGTATTTCAGTACTCCAAAATCACTGGAATATACAAAAAATCAATTAATTGATAACCAGTCGTTTGTGGGGCTAACTGTATAATGCTTAGTATTTCCATATTATAAAGTTGTTTTAAACAAGCTAAGTATGTCAAATGGACCTCCAATAGACATTGAAAAAATACTTGGTTGTATTTAAATTACATGAAAATGATGGATGGAGTATTAGCATGCAACTTGGACTTTCCAAGGTTAATGTTGGCCCAGAAGCCACCTCTTTTTTCTTTATGTAAAATTTCTCATGTAAAAATAACTCTACTTGAAGAGGAATTGAACACTTACTCCTCAAATTCCAGCCTTGAAAAGAGCCTGGGACCTCATCAATTCTAATCCCTTCATTTTGTAACAAGGGAGTCAAACCTGAGAGATGTAAAATACCTCTGGGCACATTTCCCCACCGTGAAAAAAGTAAAGGCTCCTGACAGCCCTGTGACTTTTTATCTCTAATTGATAGAGCTTCCCATATCAGGTCTCTCAACATTGACCCTTGAGCCAGGTCATCATTTTAACCTCCAATTTGGTAAGGGGAATCGGGAGCTGAATGCCACATTATGCAGCGGTACCATCATTATAAGAACGAACCCAGCTGAGATCCTGGAGTTCCGTGCTTTCATAGGGCTCTGTTGCTTTCATTTCTCAACCCGGCACCTTCTGTTGCCACTAAGTATTCGCTTGGAGTTCTTTTAAAAGGAAAGTTTCACACGCTTCCCATGCCCTCTACTCTCTCAGAGAAGGAGTGACATTTGAGAATTCTGACAGTAAGACATCTCTGACTTCAATCACAGAGTGCAAAAATGAATATTTTCCACATGCATCTTTGAAGGTTGGTGCTCTTTTAGCATAGCCTTTCCGTTTTAGTGGAGGTGGACTGCAGGGGGATTGGATAGTAGGTCAAACAACACAACAGGATATTTAATAGTCAGTGCCCTGTGTAAGGAGAGGAAGAAGAGGCACCTGCTGAACCAAGCCAACAAAACTCCCATGGCGCTGGCAGAAACAAATGATCCCTAGATAGTCAGCACTTCCACAGGAGCCTTCTGTCCTAAACTGTGTAATCAAATTCTCTTCTCTCGCTGCCCTCAATGTTGTTCCCATAGTTTCTTTCACATTCCTACTGACCAGTGAATGCTGTATACTGGCTTCCACTCTGAATACATGCCTATTTACATAGGCATTTCAGCATAGACTATCTATGGTAATATAGTATATAATTCAACATAGAAAAATGAGAAATTAGAAATCAGAACATAGATGTTTAAGAAAATTAATGAGAAATAAAGAATTGATAAATGACCAACTCTTCTTGATTAATTCATAAGAGGAAGTTCTTTCTTGAGAGATGTTCAATATTATAATAGGTCCTCATTAAGTTTTACTTGTTGAAACTAGGATGGTTAAGTTTTGAGGCACACTAACATCCTCTGTGCTAGCAGCTAGCTTGTGGTTTCTTTCTTCATAAGCCCCAAACCCCTCCATGCTTTGAAGATTCTTGTCATCAACACGGCTCCTGCTTCCCATGCTCTGAGTTCACTTTTAGAGATCAGAGCACCATTTCTGTCACCCGTCTCTGTCCTTCAAGCACTTATTTGACGTGTATATTCCTAGAGATACTTCTCTGCTTTCATTCCGTCTTCCTATTTGAAGAATAATTTGGCTATATATGATTTTGTTTATTTTTTGTCATATTCTGTCTCTTCCTGATGATACTGCCTGTTTGCTGGCCTTCTACTCCAGATAAGAAGTTACCATCCCCAGACACTGTTACAAATGTTTCCCTATAGAAAATGGATCTTTGGCCCCTACTTAACTTTGCCTCCTTTACAAATGGTTTACAAATTGTTCCTTTACCTGTTTTGTTGTTGTTGTTGTTGTTTTGTGTTTTTGTTTGTTTCTTTTTCATAACATACTATATTATGACTTTGTGTATATTCAGCCGATCTCTCTAGGTGAATGTTTTCAAATATAACATTTTCATTGGATATTTGGGAATTTCAAATCATACACCCTGATAACACTCACTTTCCAGTCCTCCCAGGTCTATGCTCCATCCTGTGACTATGTTGGTGCCTGGAATCAATTGTAGAATGCTCCTTCTCATTTTCTTATTGTCTTTATTTATATCTAAGGTTCTAATTCCATGTATTTTAACCCTGTGATTGTTTTTCCCATGTGTCTGTCATAACATGACTTGTATTGTAACTAAATATTTATGTGGCAAACCTCACCTCCACTACCCCAGTAGATGTCCAAATTTGAAAGAAGAAACTTTGAAGAAGTTAAAATGAAGTCTTAAGTGTAGGCCAAATCAAATGACTGGTGTTCTTAGAAAACTTCGATGTAGCTACATTAGAGAACATCAGAAAGATCCTGTAGGGAGGAGTTACCTCCAAGCCTAAGACAAAGAAACAACCTTCCCAACAGATCAATTGTTGATTTTTAGCCTCCCATTTTAGAGAGATAAAGGAACCATGTTGTTGTTTAAGTTGCCTGTGCAGTACAATGCTGAGGTAGACCAGAAACCCTTACACTGCCTTTTTGTGTTTCAGTCTGGTCTTTTCTAGTGACCTACCTGTTATCTTATGTGTCTAGACTTTCCATTAATGTATGCCAGACGCCCTTCATTTTTCATTTTCTAGGCTTTCAATTATCTTCTCCATTGCAATAGTAGCCTCATTGTTGAAACTTCTCCCTTGCCAGTGTACATTTTTGTTCACCGAGTCCGCAAATCCTTCTATGGATTCTTCTAAATCATAACATTAGGTACTATAAAGCTTTTGTGTGGTTAACATACTATGTGGGCCTTTTCTGGATCTTTTCCCATTGAAGGTTTTCTTTGTTGACAAAACATTATTTATATTTTTTCACTTTACCTCTACTATAATTTCTGGCATGTTATTTATTTTGTACAAATGGATAGGAGAGATATAAGTTAATAATGACTTGGGAATATAGCCCATGGATATAGCACTTGGATAGCAAATTCAAGGTCATGGGTTCCATACCCAATATAGCACACATAAAATTATATTGTTTATATTTAAGTAAATGATATTTGCCTGAAACATCATGTGCCACTTCTTTAATGCCATAGTGAAGGGCCAAAGTTCAATCTCATCTTTAGTAGAACTAAGTCTAGAATTTGTTGTTGTTATTGTTTTAAGTATATATATCATTTTGTTTTGGATTTTAAATATGTTGATGATCAGTAGCAGTTGATACTCACTTTCTTCCATTCCACTCCCATTTTTCTTTACCTAAGAGAAGTTTTGTCCTTAATTTGATTTCTTGATGCAAGCCATATGCTTGCAGGATATCTGAGAGACTTCTGTGAAATCTCTCAGGTTCTTTGTCCAGTACTCATTTTGGGAATCCTCTGGCTTAAATTCACTGTGAAGCTGAGGATTCTAAGCAATTTCCTCTTAGCACCTTTGCTGGGCTCTCAGATTTTTCACTGACTTCCATTCTAAGAAGGCCTGTGCTTTTCATAGGGTACCTGCCTGTAGTCTTTACTCTTCAGAATTAAGTTAGTTTTAGGTACTATTTAGACAGGGCTTTTGGGTGGGCTTCTAACATTTTATGAGTCTATGGTTCATCTAGATAACAATATTTGTATATGATCATATTTTGAATCACTTGTTTTACTTTCTATATAAAGTATCAACCTCTGTTTATCATTAATTCTTAACAAAAAGAAAAAACAACTTAACTGTGATCTAAGAAAAAAAGTTTAGTCATATTTGATGCCTGAGAAAAGAGCCCACAGGTGCCAAAACATGAAGCACATATGAAAAAGGCCAGAAATTTCATCTTGGCTGAATTATTTGCTATAAGCAGGTGAATTTTGCAGATGAGTAGATGTTGTAGATATCTAATGAATTTGACAGCAGGGTGCTCTATCCTTCATTCTGAAGAACATTCTCTGCTTCTATTTACGGAACTTTCTCTTACCTAACCCAATTTTTTTTTTCTGACACAGACCTAGATGTGAAATCTCAGCCTAAGTAGCCATCATATCCCATATCCCAGTTAAAGGTGCAGTTATGAGACACACCCCAGACTGGATGGTGACCTGTGAGTTTGCATATGCTGAAAAGAATAGGAAATCAGCCAAATCCCTCTACCTATGGACCAAGGCTCGTCTGGAGACCAGTGAAGAGTCATGACCTGAAGACTAGGCTCAAGTCCCTTTCTCCTTGTTTCAAATGACTTCTGTTTTCAACTAACTAAACTTGGATATTATCTTAAAATCTTATATACTCCTAGGACATTTTGCTCTATCTGAAATAAAGTATGCAAGCTGCAATCATTCTATGGTAAGTTTTCAACCAGCTCATGACAAGCTTCCAAAGAATTCTTTCAGCTTATTATTTTAACCAATGTAAAAGTGATGAAAATAATCACATGAAGAAAATTATTTTACTGTTCTATGAACCACTTAATTTAATCATGCTATTGAAAGACCCTCAATACTTTCTGATTACCCTTATGTTATGGATGAGAAAGTCATGACATAAAAGGACATAATGACATTCCTTCAGCTATATAAATTATGCCAAATATTAGAAGCATGCATTTGAGTTTTCAGATTGGTAAATTCTGATAACTTTACTTTTAATAGTTTTGAAGTTTGTGCAGAAAGTGATAGATTTCATCATATCATTAGATTTCATTATATCATTTTATATTCATATATATATATGTATATGCCATGATACTATGATACTATTCTTTGTTTTTCTTTATAGAATACATTTATCCGGAGAAGAACCATGTACTTTACTTATGAAATTCCAGTGGAACTTGCTTTCAGCCTCTACTTACAGCCTTTAAAATGCAACATAAGATTACAAAACCACTGGAACTTAATGATTTAAATTTTAGTGGAGCCAAGATTTCATATGATAGAAATGATTAAAAAGATTAGTCTATTGATATAACAAAACACTGTTTGATTTTTTTTTCTGTCTTCACAAACATACAAACATGCCTGATGCTTTCTGTGATCTAAATACTATCATTATGATTGGCTTATTCACAGTTGAAGAAGAATCTGTCATGAAGATAAAAGATACATAAAATAGTCAATCCAGTAAAATGATACTTCATGAGTTGGTGTGTGAAAAATGCCACAGATTAAATTATAGGGTTCTTCTAAATTAATTTTGATCTACTTTTTGAACTGAAGGTGCTACAGTGCCTAGAGCTACATACCATTTTCATAGTCACTGTTTCTGAGTCTCTACTTCATGGCCCATATTATATAATTGACATCCAATAAGTATTCTGAGGATGAGTATATAGACAACAGATACTCCTGAATTTACTCAGAATCAAACCAGAGCAGGGTTCCTCATTGCCAGCATGATTAAGGAGGGCTCTTTGCAGCAGACAGCATTTCACCAGGGCCTGCAAGGCTAGTCAGGATTTGAATGAGATTGGGTCTGAGGCAGAGGAACTGCATAAACAAGAGCACACAGGTGCCAAAATACGCAGCACGTGGGCAGAATGTCAAACAGCTCTGTTTCATTGAAGCATTTGATATATGGAGGTGAGTTGTAGAAAATGAGGTTGGAAAGGAGGTTTGGGACCAGAGGGCCTTTTATTTCAATCTAAGAAGTTTTACTTTTATTTTGTAGACAATGGGGAGTCAGTGAAGGATAGTGCCCTGGAGAATGAGCCCAGCCAGGGAACAGGATGATTAATCTGGGCAATGTCTGCCGACTGGATTAGAATGTGCAGAGATTGGAGGTAAGGAGACAACTTCACTATAAATTGCAGGTGAATAACAATGAAATCTGAAAGCGGGGTTAAGGAGGCAGTACTGGAGGTAAGCTGACACGCAGTGCATTTTCTTACTGTTGACTATGATAATAGCCCCAGCAATCATTTGCTTCTGTCTCCACCACTGCACAGGGACACTAGCATATTCTTTTTTATCGCCAAGAGGCAAATCCCATTGAGTCCCCCACACTATCACTACTTTGTGCTTTAGAATCAGCATGCAGCTTGCTATACCCAGCAAGTGAGCCACTGTTTTAATCTAAATAACCTGACTATTTTTTTTATCTTGGATGCTGGACAGTGAACCTAGCACCTTATACATGCTAATGCACACTAAAGTAACTTCTCTCCAGATATGGGATAAACGAAGGAAAAGAACATCCTTCTATGACCACGGCAAAGAAGAGAGGAAACCAGAAAGTAGAGTTGAGGGCCAGTAAGATGAATGAGATCTCAAAAAGACAGGTGATGTCATGAATTCAATTGTGTCCCATAAAACCAGGTCAGAGTCTTAATTTCCAGTAACTCAGAGTGTGACCTAACACAGAAGTAAGATCTTTACAGCTCTGACTAGGCCAAGAAAAGGTGGCATCTGTGAACCATAATCTAATATAGCTGGTGTTATCATAAAAGGGGAACTTTAGATGTGTGCACAGAGAGAGGAGGAGATTAAAAGACACAGTGGAAAAAAACAGCCATGAGATAATAAGGCATCTTTAAGCCAAAGAACTCCACAGATTTCCAGCACATACAAAGATAGAAAGAGCAAGAAGCACTTGCCATTAGAGCCTTCAAAATTACTAAGACATCACCAGCACCTCAGTTGATCCTTGTAGCCTGCAAATGTCGAGGCAACAAAATGTTCTTTTAGGCCACCTGTTTTTAGCAGTTTTATGGGAGTGCCAAAAAATAAATATCAAAGATAAATTGAGAGGCTTTATATGCATGGACATGCACACATATGCATAAATAGACACTCATGTATATATATTTATATAAATGCTCACTCATTGAAATGGATGAAAGTCATCAGAGGACCAATGCAGGAGGACAGAAGGATGAGATTGGACAATGGCAACTTCATTTACTACGAACATTGAACATCAGGACTGGGAAAGACTACTAAGACTACTAAGTTTGCACATGGGCCTGTGATTGGATTCCCAGAAAGTTGATAAAAGCTGGATGCAGTGATACACATCTGTCCAACATAAGTAGATTACTGGAACCTATTCAGTTAGGTCCAACAGTCAGCTCCAGCATCAATGAAAGATTCTTCCCAAAAAATAAAGGGTAGGCTGGTGGAGTGATCAGCATGTAAAGAAATCTCATGGAAAGACTGAAAACCTGAGTTCAATGTCGGGCTAAGATGGTGGAAGGAGAGGATCAACTTTGGATCTTTTACTCTTCATATGCACACCATGATATGTGCATCTATAATGACATGTGCAGTAAATATTTTTAAAAGTATAGGCTGTCTAAGAAACATACCCACATCAACCTCTGGCCTCATCATGTATGCTCACAAGAACTCACATGCTTTTGTGAAATATATACACACAATACATACAATATGCACATATGTATATGCATATTTTGTATATCTATACACATACATACATACATACATACATACAGCAAATACACAAACACACAAAATTAACAATTCTATTTTGTTTAAAAATGACCTGCTGATTAGTGACCAACAGGGTTATATTTTAGTACTAGTGTGATTAGTATATTTCAAATTCAAATAATTATTGATAACAGTCAGTTGTATTAAGTATGAGAAATATTGGGCTGTAATAAATGATGAAAACATGAAATTTTGGCAAGTTCCAGAAAGTCTTTCTTTTGTTAACTATCAGGTTGGAAATGAAACATAATATCTAGTCCATAAGTACACATCCTTCATATTAGTAAATGAATGTGATAAGAAGGCAAACCAGAAAGAGAAGCCTTCAGAAGTTGCAAGAACAAAGGAAAGGGTTTCTTTTAAGAATGCTGTAGAGTAGTATAAACTTGTTCTACTCTGGAAATCAATTTGGTAGTTTCTCAATGGAAATAATTCTACCTCAAGACACAGCTATAGCAGACCGGGGCAATATAACCATACCACAAGGACAATTACTCAACTACATTCATCCAGCTTTACTTATAGTCAGAAACTCCAAAATACCTAGATGGTCCTCAACTGATGAGTGGATAAAGGAAACTCGGTTCATTTACAAAGTGGGACACTACTCAGCTACTAAAAACAAGGACATCGTGGGTTTTTTGCAGGAAAATAGATGGAATTAGAAAATATCATCCTCAGTGAGGTAGCCCAGACCTAGAAAGACACGTGGTATGCACTCACTTATGAGTGGATATTTGTCATAAAGTACAGGATAACCATGCTACAATTCACACATACAAAGAAGTAGACATCAGGAGTGGATGGAAGGAGGGAACTGGGTGGGACCCACTTCGGGGCCAAGGGTGGGGAAGACAGAGAGAGAGAGTGAATTAGAACTGGTGGTGGTGGGGCATCTCTGGCATGATCTAGAAAACCAAGGACAAGGGGAACTTTAAGGAACCTATGATGGTGACTCTAGCTAAGATTCCAAGCAGTAGGGGATATAGAACCTGAAATGGCCATCTCCTGTAACCATACAAGAATTCTGACCCAGGGATGGGACACCAACCCACCCACAAATGCTTCAACCCTAAATGTATCCTGCCTAAAAGATGTGCAGGGATAAAGATGGAGCAGAAACTGAGGGAATGGCCAACCACTGACTGGCCCAACTTTAGACATATGACATGAGAGAGAATCCATCCCTTTTCCCTAACAAGGCTGTTTTGTCTAAGCTTAATAGAAGATGTACTTAGTCCTATTTTGACTTAAAATGTTGAGGATAGTTGAGACTGCCCTACCTGTGGATCCATCCCATATACAACCACCAAATCCAGACACTATTGCAGATGATAACAAGATTTTGCTGACAGGAGCCTGATATAGCTGTCTCCTGAGAGGCTCTGCCAGTGCCTGGAAAATACAGAAGTGGATGTTTAAGTCATCCATTGGACAGAGCACAGGGTCCCCAATGAAGGAGCTAAAGAAAGTACTCAAGGAGCTAAAGGGGTTTGCAGCCCCATAGGAGGAACAATAATATGAACTAACCAGTTCCCCCAGAGCTCCCTGGGACTAAACCACCAATCAAAGAAACACATGGTGGGACTTGTGTCTCTAGCTGCATATATGTAGCAGAGGATTGCCTAGTAGGGTATCAATGGGAGGAGAGACCCTTGGTCCTGTGAAGGCTCTATGCTCCAGTGTGGGGGAATCCCAGGACCAGGAATGAGAGTGGGTGGGTTGGGGAGCAGGGAGATGGGGGAGGGGACAGGGGATTTTTGGAGAGGAAACTAGGAAAGGGGAAAACATTTGAGTGTAAATAATGAAACTATCTAATAAAAATATAAAAAAAGAAAAGAAAAGGAGGTGGGAAGTGAAATGGAGGAAATGAGAGAGAGGGAGGGAGAGAAAGGAAGCACGGGAAGCTATGATGTAAAGTGAATAAAAACATTAAATAATGCTGTAGAAACTATTTCTGGTTGAAGCCAAGTTTTCAATGTAAAAATAGAAAAAAGTGGTAAATATTTTATTATCATAACGTTAGTAATTTCAATTTGACATATATAGTAAACAACCTCATTTATATCTGATCTTATTTTTGTCATTTATGAATTCTAGGCATTTTTGACATATTTAGATCATTCATTTTTAAAACCTTTCCTCATCTAACATAGAGGTTTAGTGTTATATAGTTATATACTGTTTTAATTTTTCCCACTCTAACTTGTGATGCACAGTATTCACTTTTATTCAACTTATACATTATTCAGACAGACTCACTATGAACCCTAGCTGGCTGACTTAGAACTCCCCACATAGAGCAAGTTGGCCTCAAATTCATGGTACCACCTTCCTCTGCTCCAAAGTGATAGGATTAAAGGTGTAAACCACAATGTCTAGTTAATATAGCTCTAGTTTGCATTTTCTTTGACCTCAAGCTATTTAAAAGTACATGAGCAAAATTTTTAAAAATTGAGGATTTGCTCTTGATTTTTCATTATTGATCTCAGATTACCTTTCAGTTATTGTTTAAAAGTACTGACATTTTACTCTCTCGGACATATGAGATCTTGAAGTTTTCATTTGAGATCTTTTGAAAATAAAATATACTATTGTAGAGTTTTGTTTGCATGGTCAACACATTCAGTTCATTGCTATTGTTCCTTACATCTCTCACTTCTTCCACACTTCGATTTTTAGCTCATCACTTAATAAGAACCAGATGTGTTGATATCTCAATTCTTCACATTTTTCTATTTATCCTGTTAACTTTTGGTTCTTCAGTTTTTATAATCATTTATTATACCATTCATATATATGTATGTATATATATATATGTATGTATATATGTATATGCTTATATACAGTGCTTTTTAAAATATGTGTTCCTGTAACAGAGGCAGCATAAAGTTGGATTTTTAGTTTTGTATTTTAAGATGCCTTCTCTTTCAAAGTGGTATTTAGGTCATGTAACAGTTCTGACCAACTCTGAAAAGGATGTGAGATAGTCACTGAGAACGGTTTTAAATAGAAGAATTACTGGCTTATGTGGACACTGCAACTTCAGCTGAAGTATTTCCGTGTAAAAGAGGTGATGATGATATATTAATAACTATACACGCGCACACACACACACACACACACACACACACACACACGCACACACTTATTTGCTTGTATCCAAATTTCTAGAGATCGGGTGGCAAGATGTAGTTCATGGGAAGCCAAGAAAAGGCATATGCCTCATATTTTTCTTCGATTACTTTTCACACAGTTGTTTCTGCCAGCATATGCACTTCACATTTGAAGAAAACTCACAAGACAATAAATATTTGTAAAGGTAACAGTCCCCGTGGAGCTGCGTCACAGTGGCTTCTGTGGGGTACAGCTGGTTCGAGATTTGACTGATGAAAATTAGTACAGTACTCCCAGTGAGTTCATTTGATGACATATTTTATTCTTCTAAGAGTTTTTATTATTAGCACATTGAAGGTTTCTGAGTAGGTACATTTTCCTCTCCAACATTAAATGGCTCAATTTGTTCAGTTCTTCTACTGTAGATAGATGGAGGTGGAGAGGGATGTAATATTGGACTTACTTGCTATGTTTTTCTATGCAGGAAATATATTAATTATCATCTATTGGGAAAACCATAATATGTGGGCAAAATACAAAATCAGAATTCATCAATTTGGCAGCTTAAAGGATATTTACAGACTACTTATTATATGTGTGCATTTAACTGTAACACTGCCAGAAACAGAAGGCAGTCCAAATCATGTGGCACTCATTAGGATGCACTTACCATTACAATGGGTTCTGTAAAATGAACTCTTATGCCCCGAGATCCTTCTTGCCATGGTGTGTGAGTCATTCTTGATTGTAGTTATGCAGCTCTTCTAATTTGCTTTATTGTTTGTGGTCTCATCAGAATAGGGTTAATTAATCCTAAGTGATTTTACCAACTTAGTTTTCTTAAACCAAACTCAGATCCTACTATTGACAATTTCCCTTTGCTCATGTATCCAGGTACTTCAAGTTGCCTTACTATATCCACACTTGCAATTCACATTCACTCCTCCAAGACCATAACAGGGCAATACTAGAACCCTGACTTAGATTGCTTGCACAGGTTTTCCATTTTGGTTCGTTTATCATTGTACCCTTTGATCCATACAGATGGAATATGAACAGGAGGTCCTGCTCAGTCTCATTTATCATTCTGTCTTAGGTCCATCATATTATTTTTGTCCAATTTATTTTGAAAATGAAACATTTGTTTATAAATATGTTACAGGTTTTCTGTTCCTTAAATTATCAATATGGAAAGCAGTATAAAAATCTTGTTTCTATACTAGGACTGGGCGGTTTAACTTGGCTCTTAATATTATAGCAAGCATTTAAACTATATCAAGACTGATGCTTGTTGTTACAAATGACATAGCGTAAAGGGACTGGAAACCAGTTTAGAGGCCATTATCTTTCCTTTTATGTTTAAATCTTACATGCATGCAAAATAATTAAGTATGCATATATGCATGCACATTGGATAATAAATGGAATAAATGCAAGTTCAGCACACTAGCTAGCTATAACAGACCATTTGTGCTTTGTGGATCTATAAAGATAGATTTAAAATGGAGTCAGATTTCTTCAGGGTTGTGACTCCTCTTAGGTTGCCCAAGTTCCAGTAGATATCCCTACATTCACAAGCATATGGGCAGCATTATTCTTAGGTTATAAGAAAATGAAGAAATGAAGTTCGAAGGGGCTATGGCAGAAGAAATCCAGGAGTAACTGGAGGTGAAAGTAAAGAATAGATATGGGCAATATGGTACCATAGTCTACATTTATGAACATTTCAAAGCATAAATAAAAAATTGACAAGCAACCATCTTCAGAGCTGGCTATATTTGGAACTCATATGACCACTCTCCATCTGTCATTTCTATGTTTTCTTTCTCCTTCTTCTCCCTCCTCTCTCTCTCAATTTTCTCTGAGTAAAAACAAACAAAACAACAAAATAATAGCTTCAATTTCTTAATCTGTTAATGAATGAAATTCATGGGGGATAAAGAAATGGTCTAATGGTTATGTGCACTCTTTAAATCTGCTATTTTAGAAGTCTTGAGTTCAAACCCCAGCAACCACATGGTGCAAGGTGGGTCACAACCATCTATCTTGGGATTTGATGCCTACTTCTGGCATGTAGATGTCTATACACATAGACTACTCATTTATATAAAATAAATATTAAAAACAAAATGAAATTAAAATGAACCCATTTATTTGCATAAGCTCCTTTTCTTTGTCCAGCTTTTAAGGAACCCTAAAATTTAAAACATTTTCTTTTCTCCATGACATCAAGAAGACAATTATCTTCGTATTAGTCCAGGGTTTGGCCTTTGTGTAACCAGATCCTTATGATAATACCATAAGGATATAGGTCTAGGCATATGATTTAATGCTAGCCAGTGAGACACAAAATTCAATCCTAGGTGAGACTGGGAACTAGTCAGGCTTTTAGCTGCTGAGAAAGAGAAATAAGAAGAAATATTGACTTTCCCTAGCCCTCTAGACAATGTCATGCCTGCATATGATGAAAAGCTCTGAGATTGCCATCGAAATAATGGCCTAAGCACAACACCATCACGCAGAAAACATGGCTAGAGCATTGTAGCAGAGTGAGCTTGCCAGACTGGAAATTCTGGATTGATACAGTACAGTCTCTTTCCATCCATACATTGAAGATACAAAATTCTTTACTGTTTAATCAAATTGTATATAAGCTTTGTTCATTCAAAAATGTATGTGTCTTAGTCATTGTTTCTATTCCGGCACAAACATTATGACCAAGAAGCAAGTTGGGGAGGAAAGAGTTTATTCATAAACTTTACACATTGCTGTTGATTATCAAAGGAAGTCAGGAAGCAGGAGCTGACACAGAGGCCATGGAGGGATGTTACTTACTGGTTTGCTTCCCCTGGCTTGCTCAGCTTGCTTTCTTATAGAACCCAAGACTCTCAGCCCAGAGATGGCACCACCCACAAGGGGCCCTCCCTGCCTTGATCACTATTTAAGAAAATGCCTTACAGCTGGACCTCATGGAGGCACTTCCTCAACTGAAACTCCTTTCTCTGTGATAACTCCAGCTTGTGTCAAGGTGACACGCAAAACCAGCCAGTACAACATCTTATTTATGCTTTTGGTGTTTGTGCCTCAGAAAAAAATGGCTGAATACTGCTAAAATACTCAGGTTACTGACACAAATTTTGTTATAGCTATGCCAAGAAGGGAGAGCCCACACAAAATAATGTAGGCTTTGGTCAGATAGTTGTTTGCAGATTATAAAATTTGGGGTTTGAGAAACATGTTCCTTCTCACAGAAGGATAAGTAAGTATAATGAAAGCATCATTCATTGATGACAGACTCAAAATTCTTGTTTAGAGTTCCATTGGATGTGAGAATAAATTGAAAGAAATCCTGTTTCAATAATAACTTTAAATAGAAAATATTATTTGCAGTTGAATTATCTTTTGGTGACGAATAATTCAATTGCACTCTAAAGATTGATGGTATTCTATTTGAAAATTCAAATGATTAAAATACATTTTATATAATATGGTATAAAATTATTCATGTAGTAAATATGTGAAAAAAACACTTAAAATCAAATACTTTTTTGCTTTATAGAAGCTTTTAGTTTCAAGAGGTCCCATTTATCAATTGTTAATATTAGCGCCTGAGCCATTTTGTTCTGAAAACTTTCCCTTCTGCCAATGTTTTAGAGGCTATTTTCTACTTTCTTTTCTACTAGATTCAGTGTATCTGGTTTTATGTTGAGGTCCTTTATCCACTGGGACTTGAGCATTGTGAAGGATGATAAATGCAGATCAATTTGCATGACTCTACATGAAGACCACCAGTTAGACCAGCACCATTTGTTGAAGATGTGTTCTTTTTTCCACTGTATGGTTTTGGCTTCTTTGTCAAGGAACAAGTGTCTTTAGGTGTGTGGGTTTATATCTGGCTCATCATTTCTATTCCATTGATTGACCTGTCTGTCTCTGTACCAATACCAAACAGTTATTATCACTATTGCTCTGTAGTACAGCTCAGTTCAGGGATGGTGACTCCTCCAGAAGTTTTTTATTGTTCATGATTGTTTTGGTTATCCTGGGTTTTTGGTTTTTCAATATGTGACACTAAAATTGCAAGCACTGGCACATAGTGCTCATTTCAACTCACTGGCAGAGTTAGCGAGTCGGGAGACAGAGCCATTAGGAAGACAGAAAGAAGGAAAGAATGGTCAAGTAAGTGAAAAAGGGTGAGAAGGCAAATGGACTTTTTTTTTTTAAATCTTTGCTTTCCTTTCTTCTTTTTTTAAATGCATTTTTATTAGATATTTTCTTCATTTACATTTCAAATGTTATCCCCAAAGCTCCCTATACCCTCACCCCACCCTGCTCCCTAATCCACCCACTCCCACTTCCTGACCTTGGCATTACCCTGTACTGGGGCATATCATCTTTGCAAGACTAAGGGCCTCTCCTCCCATTGATGGCCAACTAGGCCATCCTCTGCTACATATGCAACTAGAGACACGGCTCTGGGGGGGGGGGGTACTGGTTAGTTCATAGTTGTTCCTCCTATAGGGTTGCAGACCCATTTAGCTCCTTGGGTACTTTCTCTAGATCCTTCATTTGGGGTCCTGTGTTCTATCCAATAGATGACTGTGAGCATCCACTTCTGTGTTTGCCAGGCATTGGTATAGCCTCACAAGAAAGAGCTTTGCCAGGGTCCTTTCAGCAAAATCTTGCTGGCATATGCAATAGTGTCTGGGTTTGGTGGTTGTATATGGGATGGGATCCCCAGGTGGGGCAGTCTCTGGATGGTCTTTTTTTCCATCTCAGCCCTGAACTTTGTCTCTGTAACTCTTTTTTTTTTCCAGAGAAATGAAAAAAATTTATTTTCCACCATGTTTTAGCCTCTAGTCCAGTAATTTTCCATAGTAACCCTCGTATATCAAGATGAGGGCCATCAGAATATAATCTGTAAAGAGCAGCGATGTGTAATCTTATCATGACCCAGAATTATCTCACTGACTGATAATACACAAGTGGAGTTACTGTTACTACTATTACTACTACTACAAATCCTTTCTTCTCTCCTTCCATTTTTCTCTTCCTCCTATATCTCCTTTTTTTTTCTCTTTATCTTCCTTTTCTACCTTACTGGTATTTTATCATTTACTCAAATTACTTTCAGTTGTTGTGATACATCATTTAAATACTCAAATTATGTGTCATATTTTCAATGAGTTCACTTTTTATTTTAACCAATATTGCTACATGTTTTACAAGCATGCAATGGCTTTATCTATTTATCAGTAGTCCTTTGTCCACATTTACTTTGGTCTTTTATTGTTTTAATAATTATAAATCTAGCCTTCCGCTCGACTCGTGACTCGAGCCCCGGGCTACCTTGCCAGCAGAGTCTTGCCCAACACCCGCAAGGGTCCACACAGGACTCCCCACGGGACCCTAAGACCTCTGGTGAGTGGATCACAGTACCTGCCCCAATCCAATCGCGCGGAACTCGAGACTGCGGTACATAGGGAAGCAGGCTACCCGGGCCTGATCTGGGGCACAAGTCCCTTCCGCTTGACTCGAGACTCGAGCCCCGGGCTACCTTGCCAGCAGAGTCTTGCCCAACACCCGCAAGGGTCCACACGGGACTCCCCACGGGACCCTAAGACCTCTGGTGAGTGGATCACAGTGCCTGCCCCAATCCAATCGCGTGGAACTTGAGACTGCGGTACATAGGGAAGCAGGCTACCCGGGCTTGATCTGGGGCACAAACCCCTTCCACTCCACTCGAGCCCCGGCTACCTTGCCAGCTGAGTTGCCTGACACCCGCAAGGGCCCACACAGGATTCCACACGTGATCCTAAGACCTCTAGTGAGTGGAACACAACTTCTGCCAGGAGTCTGGTTCGAACACCAGATATCTGGGTACCTGCCTTGCAAGAAGAGAGCTTGCCTGCAGAGAATACTCTGCCCACTGAAACTAAGGAGAGTGCTACCCTCCAGGTCTGCTCATAGAGGCTAACAGAGTCACCTGAAGAACAAGCTCTTAACAGTGACAACTAAAACAGCTAGCTTCAGAGATTACCAGATGGCGAAAGGCAAACGTAAGAATCCTACTAACAGAAATCAAGACCACTCACCATCATCAGAACGCAGCACTCCCACCCCACCTAGTCCTGGGCACCCCAACACAACCGAAAATCTAGACCCAGATTTAAAAACATTTCTCATGATGATGATAGAGGACATCAAGAAGGACTTTCATAAGTCACTTAAAGATTTACAGGAGAGCACTGCTAAAGAGTTACAGGCTCTTAAAGAAAAGCAGGAAAACACAGCCAAACAGGTGATGGAAATGAACAAAACCATACTAGAACTAAAAGGGGAAGTAGACACAATAAAGAAAACCCAAAGCGAGGCAACGCTGGAGATAGAAACCCTAGGAAAGAGATCTGGAACCATAGATGCGAGCATCAGCAACAGAATACAAGAAATGGAAGAGAGAATCTCAGGTGCAGAAGATTCCATAGAGAACATCGACACAACAGTCAAAGAAAATACAAAATGCAAAAGGATCCTAACTCAAAACATCCAGGTAATCCAGGACACAATGAGAAGACCAAACCTACGGATAATAGGAATTGATGAGAATGAAGATTTTCAACTTAAAGGGCCAGCTAATATCTTCAACAAAATAATAGAAGAAAACTTCCCAAACATAAAAAAAGAGATGCCCATGATCATACAAGAAGCATACAGAACTCCAAATAGACTGGACCAGAAAAGAAATTCCTCCCGACACATAATAATCAGAACAACAAATGCACTAAATAAAGATAGAATATTAAAAGCAGTAAGGGAGAAAGGTCAAGTAACATATAAAGGAAGGCCTATCAGAATTACACCAGACTTTTCACCAGAGACTATGAAAGCCAGAAGAGCCTGGACAGATGTTATACAGACACTAAGAGAACACAAATGCCAGCCCAGGCTACTATACCCGGCCAAACTCTCAATTACCATAGATGGAGAAACCAAAGTATTCCACGACAAAACCAAGTTCACACAATATCTTTCCACGAATCCAGCCCTTCAAAGGATAATAACAGAAAAGAAGCAATACAAGGACGGAAATCACGCCCTAGAACAACCAAGAAAGTAATCATTCAACAAACCAAAAAGAAGACAGCCACAAGAACAGAATGCCAACTCTAACAACAAAAATAAAAGGGAGCAACAATTACTTTTCCTTAATATCTCTTAATATCAATGGACTCAATTCCCCAATAAAAAGACATAGACTAACAGACTGGCTACACAAACAGGACCCAACATTCTGCTGCTTACAGGAAACCCATCTCAGGGAAAAAGACAGACACTACCTCAGAGTGAAAGGCTGGAAAACAATTTTCCAAGCAAATGGACTGAAGAAACAAGCTGGAGTAGCCATTTTAATATCGGATAAAATCGACTTCCAACCCAAAGTTATCAAAAAAGACAAGGAGGGACACTTCATACTCATCAAAGGTAAAATCCTCCAAGAGGAACTCTCAATTCTGAATATCTACGCTCCAAATGCAAGGGCAGCCACATTCATTAGAGACACTTTAGTAAAGCTCAAAGCATACATTGCACCTCACACAATAATAGTGGGAGACTTCAACACACCACTTTCTTCAAAGGACAGATCGTGGAAACAGAAACTAAACAGGGACACAGTGAAACTAACAGAAGTTATGAAACAAATGGACCTGACAGATATCTACAGAACATTTTATCCTAAAACAAAAGGATATACCTTCTTCTCAGCACCTCACGGGACCTTCTCCAAAATTGACCATATAATTGGTCACAAAACAGGCCTCAATAGATACAAAAATATTGAAATTGTCCCATGTATCCTATCAGACCACCATGGCCTAAGACTGATCTTCAATAACAACATTAAGAATGGAAAGCCAACATTCACGTGGAAACTGAATAACACTCTTCTCAATGATACCTTGGTCAAGGAAGGAATAAAGAAAGAAATTAAAGACTTTTTAGAGTTTAATGAAAATGAAGCCACAACGTACCCAAACCTATGGGACACAATGAAAGCATTTCTAAGAGGGAAACTCATAGCGCTGAGTGCCTCCAAGAAGAAACGGGAGACAGCACATACTAGCAGCTTGACAACACATCTAAAAGCCCTAGAAAAAAAGGAAGCAAATTCACCCAAGAGGAGTAGACGGCAGGAAATAATCAAACTCAGGGGTGAAATCAACCAAGTGGAAACAAGAAGAACTATTCAAAGAATTAACCAAACGAGGAGTTGGTTCTTTGAGAAAATCAACAAGATAGATAAACCCTTAGCTAGACTCACTAAAGGGCACAGGGACAAAATCCTAATTAACAAAATCAGAAATGAAAAGGGAGACATAACAACAGATCCTGAAGAAATCCAAAACACCATCAGATCCTTCTACAAAAGGCTATACTCAACAAAACTGGAAAACCTGGACGAAATGGACAAATTTCTGGACAGATACCAGGTACCAAAGTTGAATCAGGATCAAGTTGACCATCTAAACAGTCCCATATCACCTAAAGAAATAGAAGCAGTTATTAATAGTCTCCCAACCAAAAAAAGCCCAGGACCAGATGGGTTTAGTGCAGAGTTCTATCAGACCTTCAAAGAAGATCTAATTCCAGTTCTGCACAAACTATTCCACAAAATAGAAGTAGAAGGTACTCTACCCAACTCATTTTATGAAGCCACTATTACTCTGATACCTAAACCACAGAAAGATCCAACAAAGATAGAGAACTTCAGACCAATTTCTCTTATGAATATCGATGCAAAAATCCTCAATAAAATTCTCGCTAACCGAATCCAAGAACACATTAAAGCAATCATCCATCCTGACCAAGTAGGTTTTATTCCAGGGATGCAGGGATGGTTTAATATACGAAAATCCATCAATGTAATCCATTATATAAACAAACTCAAAGACAAAAACCACATGATCATCTCGTTAGATGCAGAAAAAGCATTTGACAAGATCCAACACCCATTCATGATAAAAGTTTTGGAAAGATGGGGAATTCAAGGCCCATACCTAAACATGATAAAAGCAATCTACAGCAAACCAGTAGCCAACATCAAAGTAAATGGAGAGAAGCTGGAAGCAATCCCACTAAAATCAGGGACTAGACAAGGCTGCCCACTTTCTCCCTACCTTTTCAACATAGTACTTGAAGTATTAGCCAGAGCAATTCGACAACAAAAGGAGATCAAGGGGATACAAATGGGAAAAGAGGAAGTCAAAATATCACTTTTTGCAGATGATATGATAGTATATATAAGTGACCCTAAAAATTCTACCAGAGAACTCCTAAACCTGATAAACAGCTTCGGTGAAGTAGCTGGATATAAAATAAACTCAAACAAGTCAATGGCCTTTCTCTATACAAAGAATAAACAGGCTGAGAAAGAAATTAGGGAAACAACACCCTTCTCAATAGTCACAAATAATATAAAATATCTTGGCGTGACTCTAACTAAGGAGGTGAAAGATCTGTATGATAAAAACTTCAAATCTCTGAAGAAAGAAATTAAAGAAGATCTCAGAAGATGGAAAGATCTCCCATGCTCATGGATTGGCAGGATCAACACTGTAAAAATGGCTATCTTGCCAAAAGCAATCTACAGATTCAATGCAATCCCCATCAAAATTCCAACTCAATTCTTCAACGAATTGGAAGGAGCAATTTGCAAATTTGTCTGGAATAACAAAAAACCTAGGATAGCAAAAAGTCTTCTCAAGGATAAAAGAACTTCTGGCGGAATCACCATGCCAGACCTAAAGCTTTACTACAGAGCAATTGTGATAAAAACTGCATGGTACTGGTATAGAGACAGACAAGTAGACCAATGGAATAGAATTGAAGATCCAGAAATGAACCCACACACCTATGGTCACTTGATCTTCGACAAGGGAGCTAAAACCATCCAGTGGAAGAAAGACAGCATTTTCAACAATTGGTGCTGGCACAACTGGTTGTTATCGTGTAGAAGAATGCGAATCGATCCATACTTATCTCCTTGTACTAAGGTCAAATCTAAGTGGATCAAGGAACTTCACATAAAACCAGAGACACTGAAACTTATAGAGGAGAAAGTGGGGAAAAGCCTTGAAGATATGGGCACAGGGGAAAAATTCCTGAACAGAACAGCAATGGCTTGTGCTGTAAGATCGAGAATCGACAAATGGGACCTAATGAAACTCCAAAGTTTCTGCAAGGCAAAAGACACCGTCAATAAGACAAAAAGACCACCAACAGATTGGGAAAGGATCTTTACCTATCCTAAATCAGATAGGGGACTAATATCCAACATATATAAAGAACTCATGAAGGTGGACTTCAGAAAATCAAATAACCCCATTAAAAAATGGGGCTCAGAACTGAACAAAGAATTCTCACCTGAGGAATACCGAATGGCAGAGAAGCACTTGAAAAAATGTTCAACATCCTTAATCATCAGGGAAATGCAAATCAAAACAACCCTGAGATTCCACCTCACACCAGTCAGAATGGCTAAGATCAAAAATTCAGGTGACAGCAGATGCTGGCGTGGATGTGGAGAAAGAGGAACACTCCTCCATTGTTGGTGGGAGTGCAGGCTTGTACAACCACTCTGGAAATCAGTCTGGCGGTTCCTCAGAAAACTGGACATAGTACTACCGGAGGATCCAGCAATACCTCTCCTGGGCATATATCCAGAAGATGCCCCAACAGGTAAGAAGGACACATGCTCCACTATGTTCATAGCAGCCTTATTTATAATAGCCAGAAGCTGGAAAGAACCTAGATGCCCCTCAACAGAGGAATGGATACAGAAAATGTGGTACATCTACACAATGGAGTACTACTCAGCTATTAAAAAGAATGAATTTATGAAATTCCTAGCCAAATGGATGGACCTGGAGGGCATCATCCTGAGTGAGGTAACACATTCACAAAGAAACTCACACAATATGTATTCACTGATAAGTGGATATTAGCCCCAAACCTAGGATACCCAAGATATAAGATATAATTTGCTAAACACATGAAACTCAAGGAGAATGAAGACTGAAGTGTGGACACTATGCCTCTCCTTAGATTTGGGAACAAAACACCCATGGAAGGAGTTACAGAGACGGAGTTTGGAGCTGAGATGAAAGGATGGACCATGTAGAGACTGCCATAGCCAGGGATCCACCCCATAATCAGCATCCACACGCTGACACCATTGCATACACTAGCAAGATTTTATTGAAAGGACCCAGATGTAGCTGTCTCTTGTGAGACTATGCCGGGGCCTAGCAAACACAGAAGTGGATGCTCACAGTCAGCTAATGGATGGATCATAGGGCTCCCAATGGAGGAGCTAGAGAAAGTAGCCAAGGAGCTAAAGGGATCTGCAACCCTATAGGTGGAACAACATTATGAGCTAACCAGTACCCCGGAGCTCTTGACTCTAGCTGCATATATATCAAAAGATGGCCTAGTCGGCCATCACTGGAAAGAGAGGCCCATTGGACTTGCAAACTTTATATGCCCCAGTACAGGGGAATACCAGGGCCAAAAAGGGGGAGTGGGTGGGCAGGGGAGTGGGGGTGGGTGGATATGGGGGATTTTTGGTATAGCATTGGAAATGTAAATGAGTTAAATACCTAATAAAAAATGGAAAAAAAAAAAAAAAAAAAGGAATGGAAATCTCAATAGGAACTGACAACTGAAGAAGAAAAGGACGTTGCATTGGTTTAAAATAAAAGGTAGATGGGGGAGGTGGGGAGGATCTAGGAGGAGCTGGAAGAGGGGAAACTGTAATCAGAATATATTGTATCAAAATCTATTTCCAATAAAAATAATAGATAAATAACAGGAATAAAAAAAAATAATTATAAATCTAATTCTTTTTATTTCATATAGGACAATATTTTCTGTGTTTTTCCCCCCCTTGGGTATATTCTTACTAAAATTGTCTGTGTACTCATTGATGGTGATTTTGTTCCTCATGGGTTCATTTTTTTTAATAGATATTTTCTTTATATACATTTCAAATGCTATACTGAAATTTCCCTATACCCTCCCTCCTCCCTGTTCACCTACCCACCCACTCCCGCTTCTTGGACCTGGCATTCCCCTGTATTGGGGCATATAAAGTTTGCAATAACACGGGGGCATCTCTTCCCAGTGACGGCCGACTAGGCCATCTTCTGCTACATATGCAGCTAGAGATACAAGCTTTGGGGGTACTGGTTAGTTCATATTACTGTTCCTTCTATAGGGTTGCAGACCCCTTCAGCTCCTTGGGTGCTTTCTCTAGCTTCTCCAATGGGGGCCCTGTGTTTCATCTTATAGATGACTGTGAGCATCCACTTCTGTGTTTGCCAGGCACTGGCATAGCCTCATACAAGACAGCTATAACAGGGTCCCTTCAGCAAAATCTTTCTGACATTGTGCAATAGTGTCTGGGATTGGTGGCTAATTATGGGATGGATCCCCTAATTGAGTAGTCTCTGGATAGTCCATCCTTTCATCTTAGCTCCAAACTTAGTCTCTATAACTCCTTACATGGGTATTTTGTTCCCTATTCTAAGGAGGAATGAAGAATCCAAAAGTTGGTCTTCCTTCTTCTTGATTTTCTTGTGTTTTGCAAATTGTATCTTGGGTGTTCTATGTTTCTAGGCTAATATCCACTTATCAGTAAGTGCATATCTAATGACTTCTTTTGTGATTGGGTTACCTCACTAAGGATGATATCCTCCAGGTACCTCCATTTGTCCAAGAATTTCATAAATCCATTGTTTTTAATTGCTGAGTAGTACTCCATTGTGTAAATGTACTACATATTCTTCCATGGGTATTTTTCCCCATTCTAAGAAGGAGCAAAGTATCCACACTTGGTCTTCCTTCTTCTTGAGTTTCACGTGTTTTGCAAACTGTATCTTGGATATTCTAAGTTTCTGGGCTAATATCCACTTATCAGTGAGGACATATCATGTCTGTTCTTTTGTGACTGGGTTACCTCACTCAAAATGATATCTTCCTGATGCATCCATTTGCCTAAGAATTTCATGAATTCATTGTTTTTAATTGCTGAGTACTACATCATTGTGTAATTGTACCACATTTTCTGTATGCATTCCTCTGTTGAGGGACATCTGGGTTCTTTCCAGCTTCTGGCTATTATAAAAAAGGCTGCTATGAACATAGTAGAGCATGTGTTCTTATTACAAGTTGGAACATCTTCTGGGTATATGCCCAGGGGAGTAATTCTTCAGGCAGTAATATGTCTAATTTCCTGAGGAACTGCCAGACTGATTTCCAGAGTAGTCACAAATAATATAAAATACTTGGGTGTGACTCTAACTAAGGAAGTGAAAGATCTGTATAATAAGATCTTCAAATCTCTGAAGAAAGAAATCAAAGATCTCTTAGAAGATGGAAAGATCTCCCATGCTCTTGGATTGGCAGGATCAATATAGAAAAATAACCATCTTGCTGAAAGTAATCTATAGATTCAATGCAATCCCCATCAAAATTTGAACTCAATTCTTCAATGAATAAGAAAGGGCAATTTGCAAATTCATCTGGAATAACAAAAAACCTAGGATAGCAAAAAACCTTCTCAATGATAAAAGGACCTCTGGTGGAATCACCATCCCTGACCTAAAGCTGTACTACAGAGCAATTGTGATAAAAACTGCATGGTACTGGTACAGAGACAGACAGGTCTATCAATGAAATAGAATTGAAGACCCAGAAATGAACCCACACACCTATGGTCACTTGATCTTTGACAGGGGATCTAAAACCATCCAGTGGAAAAAAAACAGCATTTTCAACAAATGGTGTTGGCACAACTGGTGGTTATCATGTAGAAGAATTTGAATTGGTCCATTCTTATGTCCTTGTACTAAGGTCAAGTCTAAGTGGATCAAGGAACTTCACATAAAACCAGAGACTCTGAAACTTACAGAGGAGAAAGTGGGGAAAAGTCTCGAATATATGGGCACAGGGGAAAAATTCCTGAACAGAGCAGCATTGGCTTGTGCTGTAAGATCGAGAATTGACAAATGGGACCTCATAAAATTGCAAAGCTTCTGTAAGGCAAAAGATATTGTCAATAAAACAAAAAAGGCCACCAACAGATTGGGAAAGTATTTTTATCAATCATAAATCAGATAGGGGACAAATATCCAATGTATATAAAGAACTCAAGAAGCTGGTCTCCAGAAAATCAAATAACCCTATTAAAAATGTGGTACAGAGCTAAACAAATAATTCTCAACTGAGGAATACTGAAGGGCCGAGAAGTACCTGAAAAAATGTTCAACATCCTTAATCATCAGGGAAACACAAATCAAAACAACCCTGAGATTCTACCTAACACTGGTCAGAATGGCTAAGATCAAAAATTCAGGTGACAGCAGATGCTGGCAAGGATGTGGAGAAAGAGGGACACTCCTCCATTGTTGGTGGTATTGCAAGCTGGTACATCCTTTCTTATTTTAATTAGTTTATTTATTTTCATTCCAGTCATTGCTCCCCTCTCCACCCTCACAGTTCCTCATCCTATTCCTCCTTTCTATTGCCTTCAAGAGGCTGCTCCCCCTCCCACCAGACCTCCTCCTTCCTTGGGGACTCAAGTCTCTCCAGGATTAAGAGCATCCTCTTCCTCTGAGTCCAAACCAGGCAAACATCTGCTACATATGTTCCAGGGACCTTAGACCAGCCCATGTGTGCTACTGGTTCATAGCTCAGGCTCTGGGATTCTCTGGGGTTGAGACTGCTGGTCATCCTATGGGGTTGCACTCCTTCAACTTCTTCAATCCTTTCCCTAATTCAACCATAGGGGTCACTGACTTCAAGTCCAATGTTTGGGTGTATCTTCTTCTGTATCAGTCAGCTGCTGGTAGGGCCCTACAGAGGACAGCTATGCCAGGCTCCTCTCTGTAAGCATATCATAGCATAGCAGTGTCATGGTAGTGTCATTGATCACCATGAGATCGATTCCAAGTTGGGCCGGTCATTGGACCTCCTTTCTTTCAGTCTCTTTTCCATTTTTTGTTCCTGCATTTCTTATAGACAGGAACAATTCTGGGTAAGGAATTTTGATGGTGGGTTAGTAATACTGTCCCTCCACTCAAGACCCTGTCTATCTACTAGAGGTGAGCTCTTCCAGTTCCCTTTTCTCAGTGTTGGGCATTTTGGCTAAGGTCACCCCCAATGAGTCCTAAGAGTGTCTTACCTCTCTAGTCTCTGGTCTCTGGTACTTTTTAGAGGGTCCTCTCCCCTCCCACTCTCAGAGGCTGTATATTTCCTAGATACAAAAGTAAATCCATACACCAATGGATACTTGATCTTTGACAAAGAAGCCAAAAACGTATTTCCTATAGCGTGAAGGGTGCTAAGTATCTCATCAAATATATTCAAGATGATTAGGAGGCATAATAGAGGCAGGAGACCTATATAAGTTTTGTGTGTGTGTGTGTGTGTGTGTGTGTGTGTGTGTGTGTGTATCCCACTCCGTGACAGAGTTCCCTACAGGTTTAAAGTTCACCTTTCTGAAGTTCATTAAGTAATGAGGCTTTTTCCAGAGGTGACCTGTTCACATAATCGTGAGCTGTGATTAAGATGCCAGAGCCGGTCCACAGCTGGGGTCTAACCTACTGCTTCCCTCAGTAGGCAGTGTTTGGTCAGGCAATGATATTTCTCTGTTGACGCCACCTCACTGCCCTCTTTTCTCTCTCCTTCAAATGATAAAGTTTTCCTTGAAATGTCAAGCCTCACTTTGCAATCATATCATTCAACCTCTACATGAATAGGGTGATTACCCAATTAGGAAAATCCAGAGGTTCTAGCTGTTTGTCCCTTCCTAGCTCATCAATGATCCTGGCTGTATAAATGCACAGAGCCTTCTGCTGATAACAAGACAACTACTTATAGTAATTTTTTCCTTGGATCTGTCACCTCTGACATCTAATGTTTTCTGAATGCTGTTTCTATGATGCTACGGATTAACAAAGTATTTTCACAATGGGATATTTGCTACTATCTTATTTTGGAATGGCCTTTGCATTGTTTCTGCTTTTATTTCTTCAATACCGTTATCCAGTATGATCATTGGTGGCAATAATGTAAAGAACTCTATTTTAAATATAAAGAATAATTGCAAAAAAGCATGAAGGGAAAATGTGGCTCAGTAAATAAAATGGTAAAGATACCCAATTTTCACATCTGGAGAATTATGGGCCTGTAAACACATATGGGTGACTCATGGAAGTTTTGTAGGCGGCAATATCTAAGCCTTCAACAAAACAAGTGTTTGAGACATCTGGTCACATTAATCATCTAAAGAAATAAAATACGTAATGTTACTTGGTTAAAAAAATTTAAAAAGAAATTTAGGTTCTGTTTAGAACAAGAATTAATCAAACTTTAAAATATGGGAACAAAATTTGAATGGGGTATACATTCTATACATTCAGCTTTTTCATCCTAAAAAAAATCCCTTCCTTTGGAACCCAATTCATTCATTATTAACGGTAGAGGATTGTGACGAGAGTAGTTATGTATAACATATAGCACAAAGAAACAAAGCTGATTAGGCTTTGAAGGAAAAACTAAGCAAAAATAATACAGGGCCAGACCTTTTAGAGATCTGCATGCTCACCTATTTTGCTCCTTATTATTGAAGCAGAAACTCTTTACAGCAATGGAGCAAATCCATTGTAGCCCTTATATTGGCATTTTAGCTGTAACCCTCAGCTTTAGTGGTTGCTCTGAAGAGTATACTAAGTGTTCTAAACTTGTCACTGTGGACTATGTATTAATATGTGTTCCAAGTGTATACTGTGAGAACATGAAAGTGATGTAGCTTCATATATAATCTGCCATCTTTATATACTAGTGTAACATATTCTTAAGTGCAAATATTCCTTTGTGTGTATATATATATATATATATATATATATATATATATATATATATATATTGTTTGCTGAAAAAAAGTCCAACAAACTAATGTTCAAAATTTTTAAAAATAGACCCAAATTCTCTCATTTATCTGCAACTTTATTATTTCACACCTTTGAATGTTTGTTTTATATTGCTGGGGATTGAATTGAGGGCCTTGTGGATGTTAGACAAGCATGCTACCATTGAGCTATAATCCAGACATTTTTCATTCTTTATTCCTAGGTATAAGTATTTTTCCTTCATCTTAAATGACTGTGAAAGAAAAAAACTAGCTTTTATTACTTGTAAATAGCTTTAGTTCACCTTTAGTTTTGAAGGACATATTTTTATATGATGTAGAATTCATATGCTCACTGGCTCTTTAAGATGGTTTACAGAACCTAACCAAGCAGTATACACCTATAGTGTAGCACTGGAAGAGAGGACAATCAAGAGTATAAAGACAGCCTTGGCAACAGAGTGACCAAATCTCACAAACCATCATTCCATTTTTTTTCTATGACTAACATTTTTCCATCTATACCGTGGCTTTCTCCTATATGAATATTTTAATGTTTTCATTTTCAATCATTAACTTCATTAATTCATCTATGATTTGCATATTGAATTTTCTTTCTGAAGCAGTTATAGATTTAGGACAATATGATAAATGTATCAATGGCATTCTTCAATGAATGAGAAAGCAGAAACAAAGCAGGTAAACCTGACATTCATGTAGAAGCACAACCATTCCACATGAGCAATGATGTCTTGCATTAAAGAGAACAAAGTGGGTAGTCTCATAACGCCTGATCATAAGAGACACTGTGAGGCATAGAGGAATGAGCACAAACCCACACATGGACTAGAGATGCCACAATCACATGTTTGTCAAGTGACTGACAAAAACATAGGTATAGGCTGGATAAAGAGTAGACTGTTGAACATACAGTGTAGGGTAACCTGAATGTTCTCAATAGAAGGATGAAACTTAAGTGCTATCAGTTACCATGTGCAAAATTCAGCTGAAAGTATTGCAATGACATAAGTATAATTTCTAACACTATGAAGCCACTTGTATGAAATAAGAACAGTACTTCCTGAACTCAAAATCATCTATATTTGTAATGAATCCTTTCCATCTCTAAAGTAACACACAGTCAAATGAGATAGTGTAACACTACAAACCTTGTGCAGCAAAGATGAAAAGGGAACCCAGCAAAAATGAAACTTATAAAATTTTCAACCTATTTACTTGGTATAAGATTCATATTAGGAATCCATAAAGAATTTTGAAAAGTAACTATGATTATTAAATAAATAAGAAAAGTCAACTGAAATGGTGAGAGGATTAGACTAAATATTTCTGAATAAGAAGGCATTGACAAGTGTTTGAAAAACTGTCCGGCACCACTGGACACCCAGAAGTGTCAAAACTACACTTCCCATAGCTCCAAATGGCTACTATCATACAAGCATAAGATACCAAATTCTAGTATACCTCCTTGACACTGGTAGAAATGGAAACTCATATACCATTTAGGAGTATGCCACATGTGTCCCTCAAAACTAGACTACATGGACTGAATAAACTAAACTGGACCACCTTGAAAATTCTTCTTGAAGAAAATCAAATGAACTTATCAAAGAGTTAGTAACATCCCACTGTTATTTCAGCAATGATCATAGCTAAGGTACAAAATTAACCTATGTTAATAGATGATAATAACTGATAGATGATGAATGAATTTTAAGAAAAGATGATATGGATGGACAAAATGAAACAGTATTCAGCTCCTTTAAGGGAGAACACCCTGTCATTTGCAGTCAATGGATAGAAGTGGGAAACAATACACTGACTTCAATGAGGCAGACTCAGGGCTTGCATTCCTAAGTGTTCAACTCAAAACAGAGGAGGACAGACTAGTGCTTAGTGGACACTTTGAAAAGGAAGAGGAAGAGAAGCACACCTGGAGAGGGGTAAATTCTTATGTCACAAGAAGGAATTGGGTCTCTAAACATGAAGGACTGAGATGGAAATGCTAATTACACTTAATTGATCACTACACAGGACAATGCATGTATTCAAACCTACATTGCCTCATGAATATGCACAAGTATTTAAATTTAATTAAAGATAAAACAATGAAATTATGCAAATATAAAATACAACTGTTATCTAAGCAAAAAAACCACAAACTCTTAAAACACTATAGGCATGCATTGCATTATTTCTCTGAAAATCATCATACACATATTAGGAGGCAATTATTAGTGGACCTTTCAGATTGTCACCCAGGTGGGAGCACACTTTCATTTTGAACTCTTTTTTCAAGGACATTTGAACAGAAAGATTATCGAAACCACAAAGACAATTTTTTTTTTTCCGGCAACAAGAAGTCGAATTCTTTAGAACCTTCGAAAACAGAGGTAATATCTCCCTTTGGAGAAAACTTAATCATGCTTACTTTCCATTATAAAATATTTTGGGTCTCTAACAGAGAGGCTACTGGCCTGTCACACACCTTATGTGCAGTAATCCTCTGACAGAACTGAGCCTATGGCTGTCATAGCTGGCTTCAGAGAGGCTCATGTCCTGTTCACTATAAGGCTAAAACATTTTTTTCTCTGATTCAGGACTCTTTGCCTCTTACCATAACACACAAAGGCCAATCTGACATTTCTCGACAGTAAACAGATAACTTTCTGGAATAATTGGATATAGTTCAGCCTAGAGATCTAAAGGCAGAGTTCATAAGACCTCAAGATATTATTTTTGATGTTGCTCAATTATCCCCTACTAATGTAATAGGATTAAAAACACAAAGAATCAAGATCTTAGTTTAAAACATTTAATTGCATTTTGTAACCAAAAACAGGCTAAAGAAGAGGAAGTAACAAGATTACTAAATTGGAAACTAGGCCCTTTTCAAAATACTTCAAGAAATTATGTCTTTATGGAGTTAAAGAAATCTTTAACCTCCGTGCTACTACATTTTATACAAAGAAAAATCTATGTGCCCTCCAAATTAATATTTAGTTTGAAAAAAACAAATCTGAAGTAAAAATAAAACTGTCAATGACCTTCAGATGAATCTACATTTCGCTACTGCTTTCAATAAATCCATACTTAGGTATTACATAATCTGACTGGAAACAAAAATAAAAACAACACAAATTATGTGTTATATACCTGATCTAGTTTTATAAACTACAAGCTCATAATTTTTTCTTTTTGCTAAGAGATTCCAAGTCAAAAATGTTGAGGTGTACCCAATTAGTGAGATCATTTAATGTATTGCCTTGTAGACATTATTTTTCTTTACTCCCTTACATTACCTAAAAAGGTCTCAAGACCTATAAACAATGCTTTGCACAGTCATCATTGCAATAGGCAACAAGAACATTGTTATCATGTTAATCATGGCAACATCTCATACAGCAACCTCACTTCTACACCCGAGGAGATTAAATTCTGTTGAAAAAAAAACATATATGGGGAACATCAGTTCTTATATGTTTCTCAGGGGGTAGGGCTATCTACTCATTATGACTGGAGTCATCAAGTAATCTGTTGCTTGGTTCCAGTTAAATAAGATTCAAACCAACTTGATTTTAGCTGAAGATCAAATTTGTGGCAGTGTGTCAAATAGGACAAAAAAAATTACCTTGTAGGTAAATGTAGTAGGATAAATTTCAGAAAACATGTTTTCTTAAACTTCTTTATATTAAGAGAGGGTCTACTAAAGAAGGGATAGGGCTACTTCCCAAATACTGACAGCAACTTTCTAAAAGTTATATTGGGGTATAAAATATTAATACTACTATACTTCTTGCCTTTCTGTGTCTTTCAAAATGTTCAGTTATTATAAGAGTTCAAAGAGCTGGGAAGAGGATTAGATTTTTAAATTTATTTCATAATCAAAAGTCCAATGTGTTCTATTTAACAGAATGAACTGAGAAGCTGTAATTTCAGTCAGATCTCTGAGTACTCCAATATGAAGCTCTATTGGATTTTCAATTATAATTAACAGAATAATAACTAAAGATGTAAACAGAAACAGAAATGACTGTACTATCAAACACCTGCTACATAATTATTTGAACAACAAAATGTTTTTGAGTCTCCCACTTATTTATAATTCTGGCATGTTTTTTAAAATTCCTGTCTATGTATCAATCTGCTTAATTATTTTACAGCTCTCCATGAGACAAAAACAGCTCAAAAAATAATTTGATCCAGGTGACAAACTAGAAGCAATAAATCTATTACTGGGAGGTCAGTTTATTTGATCAAGGAGAGTAGAAATATTAAGCTTTCATGAAAGTATTATACAATCTTATTAATTAAACCCTCACTTAAAAGGTATTTCAATGACCCCCCAAAAATACCAATTCATAACTTAGACTCTGTAGTCTCACAATAATCTTATCGCTGAAAGGTAAGGTTGATTTGGAAAACTGTCTTTAGATATCCATTGCTGAATAAAAGCAGGCGTCTGCCATCCTGCCATAAAGAAGGGTATGTACAATTTTCATTTGGCATCCTAACAATCTTATATTTGGTTTGAGCAGTACATTTTCATTTCATTCATCATTTAAAGACAGATAATCAGAAAGTCATTACATTGGCCGACACCAGACCCTTCGCTCGATTGTATCGTAATTGAGCACCGCAGAGCGTGTGCCAGATCTAATGGATAATGAATATATTATGTCAGTAGAACCGCCTCTGTGAAGCTCCAGGGGAATCGACGGAGGGGGTTGTGGTAGTGACACGCGGGGTCACAGATGTTGTGCTGATCTACTGATGGGATGATTGTGTAATTAGGTAATCAATGGTGGGTACTGTGCTATTGTGGACATCTCAGCCTGAAAATGGAGAGCATGGATGACAGACAAGTCAGCATTTATCCAAAAGACTTTTCTTGGGCTTGGGCCTATAGTTATTGTTAACCATTACTGGGCATATTGTCTTGGGATAGAATGATTAAGATGTAGAAACATGTCTAGTTATGGAATAATGAGAATGTTTAGCATAGCTTTTCAATTACCCTTTCATCACAGTCTGGTCAAGGTCTGTTTTCTTTCTATGGAATGATGAAATCAATGCAAAATGTAGAGATAGAGATTTAAATCCTCTATAGTCAATGTAGAAAATCTTTTTCCCCAAAAATAATAGCATATATTCGTTTGCTTGGCCTAAGAAATTCTTAAGCACACAGTAATATTAATAATAATGTTGATAATAATAATAGCAGTCTTCTTTAAAATTAATGAGTTGTTTGATGTTTCAGGCATTCTTATTTAATTAGCATGAATTATCTCATTAACTGCAAGCTCCTCACAGACACATATCCTTATTGTTTTCATTTTAAACATTTGAAATTGAAAGCATTTCAAACTCTAATTACTTTCCAAAACCACAGTGCATGATGTGTTCAAATTAATGTTCATAAGATACTGAAAGGTTAGGTGTGATAGTGTATGCATGTGATCTTAGCACCTGGAAAGCTGGAGCCAGAGAAGAAAGACCAAACAACTCAAGAGCTTTCCATAATCTTAGCCTGATACAGATCCAATAGGGCATTTTGATTTCGTTTCCCATTTTAAAGTCAGTGTTATATACTAAATTTATGAAAGGTATGCATGAGAACATGCAATATCAGAGACTGAGAAGTAAAGAGACAAAAATGTCCTTTTCTAGAAGAATAGAGAAAACAGTGTCAGAGGTGTGGCAAAAATAAAGAGCTTATAGGATGTGGCATTCTTTCTGACATTTCATTGTTTGGGACAGGCATAAAAAAGGTCTACCCCTCATCCTAAAATCCCAGTGACAAGCATTGAGAGAAGCCCAACAGAGTTCATCAGGGTAACCAATGGGTGCATTTGGCTTGCTTAAAGTAGCATAGGTAAGAGGGTAGCTGTAGGTCACACAGGTGACAGTAAATTCTGTACTCTCAAGAGAAATATCTTCTTAACTGTAGAATTCCAATTGTATCCCCACATTGTTTTCCTCTTATATTCCCCCAACATCTCACATAAGACCTCATGGGATTATTAGAAGAATTGGATACAACCTGTAGGGAGAGGTGAGTAGATAGTGGAAGATCCCTACACTCTCCATCTTTAAGTGAAAGGATTATCAAGAGGCCCAGCTGTGATGATCATTTTCCAGCAGTACCAACAGAAGTCATGACAGTGGAGAATAATTACTCACAACAGGCATCAGGCATTTACACTATGGTAGGTTTTTTTTTTTTTCTTCAAAATACAACATTGGAAAATGTGTGTGTGTGTGTGTGTGTGTGTGTGTGTGTGTGTGTGTGTGTTGTGAATAACAATTGGTACTAATTACAACATTCATAAATATCAATTGTATCCTACCTTCTATGCATTATGGTTACAATATTTGATTCAATCACCACAGTAGTGATTAAAGAATATATACTAATCTACAAACAATTTAACTCTAGTGATTTTCTTTTTTTTTTTTAATTAGGTATTTTCCTCATTTACATTTTCAATGCTATCCCAAAAATCCTCCATACCCAACCCCGCATCCCCTACCCACCCACTCCCCCTTTTTGGCCCTGGGGTTCCCCTGTACTGGGGCATATAAAGTTTGCAAGTCCAATGGGCCTCTCTTTGCAGTGATGGCCGACTAGGCCATCTTTTGATACATATGCAGCTAGAGACAAGAGCTCCGGGGTACTAGTTAGTTCATATTGTTGTTCCACCTATAGGGTTGCAAATCCCTTTAGCTCCTTGGGTAATTTCTCTAGTTCCTCCATTGGGGGCCGTGTGACCCATCCAATAGCTGACTGTGATCATCCACTTCTGTGTTTGCTAGGCCGCGGCATAGTCTCACAAGAGACAGCTCTATCTGGGTCCTTTCAGCAAAATCTTGCTGATGTATGCAATGGTGTCAGCATTTGGAAGCTGATCATGGGATGGATCCCTGCATATGGCAATCACTAGATGGTCCATCCTTTGATCACTGGCCAGCTATGGCAAGATTGTGGCTACTGCCAGTATCAGAAGGACTCATTCTTATGCTAAGTTTAAGCATGTGTATAATGGCAGTATGAAGGAGGATTTTATCCATGAGGAATCAGTACTCTATTAAAGGTACAAGACCCAAACAACAATTTTTGATTGAGAAGACTAATAATGAATAATAAAACCTCATTTTACCACAAACTGAAATTAGACGTATAATTCAAAATTACTCAGACTCATATTACTAATAATTAGATTAAATAGTGAAATTTTGACTTGGTAGACACAATATAAAGTGGTTAAATGGAAGTTACAGAACTCTGGATAGTTTTAGCTCCCTTGTCAAAGATCAAGTGACCATAGGTATATGGGTTCATTTCTGGGTCTTCAATTCTATTCCACTGATCTACCTGTCTGTCGTGGTACCAGTACCATGCAGTTTTTAATCACAATTGCTCTGCAGTACAGCTTGAAGTCAGGGATGGTGATTTCACTAGAGGTTCTTTTACTGTTGAGAGGAGTTTTTTGTTATTCCAGATGAATTTGCGAATTGCCCTTTCTGACTCAGTGAAGAATTGAGTTGGAATTTTGATAGAGATTGCATTGACTCTATAGATTGCTTTCAGCAAGATAGACATTTTTACTATATTAATCCTGCCAACCCATGAGCATGGGGGATTTTTTCCATCTTCTGAGATCTTCTAAGATTTCCTTCTTCAGAGACTTGAAATTCTTATCATACAGATCTTTCACTTCCTTAGAGTCATACCCAGGTATTTTATATTATTTGTGACTATTGTGAAGGGTGTTGTTTCCCTAATTTCTTTCTCTGCCTGTTTATCCTTTGTGTAGATAAAGGTCACTGATTTGTTTGAGTTAATTTTATATCCAGCTACTGCACTGAAGCTGTTTATCAGGTTTAGGAGTTCTCTGGTGGAATTTTTAGGGTCATTTATATATATTATCATATCATCTGCAAATTGTGATATAAATTGACTTCTTCCTTTCCAATTTGTATCCCCTTGCTCTCCTTTTATTGTCCAACTGCTCTGGCTAGGACTCCAAGTACTATATTGAATAGGCAGCCTTGTCTATTCCCCAATTTAGTGGGATTCATTCAAGTTTCTTTCCATTTAGTTTGATGTTGGCTACTGGTTTGCTAAATATTGTTTAGGTATGGGCCTTGAATTCCTGATCTATCTAAGACTTTTATCATGAGTGGGTATTGAATTTTGTCAAATGCTTTCTCAGCATCTAATGAGAGGATCATGTGGTTTTTGTCTTTGAGTTTGTTTATATAGTGGATTACATTAATGGATTTCCGTATATTATACCATCCCTGAATCCCTGGGATGAAGCCTACTTGATAATGATGGATGATCGTTTTGATGTGTTCTTGGATTCAGTTTGTGAGAATTTTATTGAGTATTTTTGCATCGATATTCATAAGGGAAATTGGTCTGAAGTTCCCTTTCTTTGTTGGATCTTTGTGTGGTTTACTATCAGAGTAATTGTGGCTTCCTAGAATGAATTATGTAGAGTACCTTCTGTTTCTATTTTGTGAAATAGTTTGAGGAGAATTGGAATTAGGTCTTCTTTGAAGATCTGATAGAACTCTGCACTAAACCCATCTGGTCCTGGGCTTTGTTGGTTGGGAGACTATTAATGACTGCTTCTATTACTTTAGTGGATATGGGGCTGTTTAGATCTTTAATATGATCCTGATTCAACTTTGGTACCTGATATCTGTGTAGAAAATTGTCCATTTCCTCCAGGTTTTCCAGTTTTGTTGAGTATAGCCTTTTGTAGTAGAATCTGATGATGCTTCGGATTTCCTCAGGTTCTGTTTTTATGTCTCCCTTTTCGTTTCTGATTTTGTTAATTAGGATACTGTGCCTGTCAACAAATGGTGCTGGCACAACTGGCAGTTATCACATTCTTCTATGTGAATTGATCCATTCTTATCTCCTTGTACAAAGCTCAAGTCTAAGTGGATCAAGGAACTCCACATAAAACCAGAGACTCTGAAACTTATAGAGGATAAAGTGGGGAAAATTTTCGAATATATGGGCACAGGGGAAAAATTCCTGAACAGAACAGCAATGGCTTGTGCTGTAAGACTGAGAATCGACAAATGGGACCTCATAAAATTGCAAAGCTTCTGTAAGGCAAAATATACTGTCAATAAGACAAAAAGGCCACCAACAGATTTGGAAAGGATCTTTACCATTCCTAAATCTGATAGGGGACTAATATCCAATATGTACAAAGCTGGACTCCAGAAAATCAAATAATCCTATTAAAAATGGGGTACAGAGGTAAACAAAGAATTCTCAACTGAGGAATACAGAATGGCTGAGAAACACCTGAAAAAAATGTTCAACATCCTTAATCATCAGGGAAATGCAAATCAAAACAACCCCTAGATTCTACCTCACACTAGCCAAAATGGCCAAGTCAAAAATTCAGGTGACAGCAGATGCTGGTGAGGATGTGGAGAAAGAGGAACACTCCTCCATTGCAGGTGGGATTGCAAGCTGCTACAACCACTCTGGAAATCAGTCTGGTGGTTCCTCAGAAAATTGTACATAGTACTACCTAAAGATCCAGCAATAACTCTCCTGGTCATATACCCAGAAGATGTTCCAACTGGTAATAAGGACACATGCTCCACTATGTTCATAGCAGCCTTATGTATAATAGCCAGAAGCTGGAAAGAACCCAGATGCTCCTCAACAGTGGAATGGATACAGAAAATGTGGTACATTTACAGAATGGAGTACTACTCAGCTATTAAAAAGAATGAATTTATGAAATTCTTAGGCAAATGTATGTATCTGGAGGATAGCATCATGAGTGAGGTAACCCAATTACAAAAGAACACACATATGATATGCACTACCTTATAAGTGTATATTAGCCCAGAAATTTAGAATACCCAAGATACAATTTGCAAAACACATGAAACTCAATAAGAAGGAAGACCAAAGTGTGGATACTTCGTTCCTTCTTAGAATGGGGAACAAAGTACCCATGGAAGGAGTTACAGAGACAAAGTTCGGAGAAGAGCCTGAAGGAATGACCATCCAGAGACTGCCCCACTTAGGGATATACCCCTAAACAGCCACCAAACCCAGTCACTATGCAGATGACAACAAGAACCTGCTAACAGGAACCTGATATAGCTGTCTTCTGTGAGGCTCTGCCAGTACCTGGCAAATACAGATGTGGGGGCTCACAGTCATCCACTGGACAGAACTCAAGGTCCCCAATGAAGGAACCAGAGAAACACCCAGGGAGCTGAAGGATACTGAAACCCCATAGAAGGAACATCAATATTAACTACCCAGTACCCTCAGAGCTCCTTGGAACTATAGTACCAATTAAAGAAAACACATGGTGGAACTTGTGGCTCTAGCTATATTTGTAGCAGAGGATGGCCTAGTTGGTCATCAATGGGAGGAGAGGTCTTTGATCCTGTGAAGGCTCTATGTCCTAATATAGGGGAATTGCCAGGACCAGGAATGGGAGTGGGTGGGTTTGGGAGCAGGGGGAGAGGGAAGGGATAGGGGATTTTCAGAGGGGAAACTAGGAAAGGGGATAACATTTGAAATGTAAAAAAAGAAAATATCTAAGAAAAAAAAGAAGAAAAATCACACTTCAAAAACAAACAACCCAAAATAACTACCTACCTACCTACCTACCTACCTACCTAAATAAATAAATAAATAAATAAATGTTTTCTCTGAAAAAAAGAAGAAATTTCAGAACTCTAACATGGAATAATTAACACTGTATTACATATACAATAAGGCATATATTAAATTTATATATGGAAGAAAAATATTCACAATTATACATGTAGGAAATTAATTGAAAATAACTCAAAGAAAAGAACAGTTGAGACACAAGTAAATAATTTATTCAATATATAGATGGGAAATATAAAAGAAAAGGGAGTATATTGATTATATATTTCTGTGTAAAAAATTACTGTGGCACTGGATATTTTAATATAACAAGTATTTATTATGTCACAGTTTCTGTGGCTCAAACTCTTTCTGAGAACCACTTGAATACTTATATTTCAAGGCTTCTAACTCATATTCTCTCATCTTGACAGCTAGGTTGTCAGTGTTATCTGTATACTCAACTGGGGAGGCTACATTTCCAAATTCATTTGCAAGGCTGTTGGCAGGATTCCATTTCTCATGGACTTTCCAACTCAATAATTCTGTTAACATTCTACTTATTGACCAGAAGCCTTGTTCAGCTCCTTGTCACACAGTCCTCTTCATGGCCAACCCATGTATGGCATCCAATACAACGATCACACAGAAAAGGGGCAGATAGAGTGCAAAGGGAGAAGAGATGGAAGACACTGAATGCCCAGCTATGACATAGAGTGAGTTAAAAGTGTTCAACAGCAAAACAGAGTCTATAACCTAATTAGTCTCATCATTTAGAATTCCGGAAATCACTATTCCAATCATTAGAAGCCATTATTATGAACAATGTATACCAAAGGGAGATTATTATATAAGATCAGGAATGCCAAGAAGGAGACAATGAGAACCACCTTACAAGCCTCTTTCTCTCTCCCTCCCTCCCTCTCTCTCTCTCTCTCTCTCTCTCTCTCTCTCTCTCTCACCAAATGTGCAATTGGCCATATACTTAAAGGAGTTTATCACCATGTTGGTGCCAAGGCAACAGTCTTTAAGCAGGTAGTCTGCATAAAATCCAAGGAGTTTGTACTTACACAGGAGAAAAGTCTCCTCTAGGGGATGCTGAGCTAGCTACTGTCCAACAGCTTTGGCAAGTCTTACTTATTCCTGCATTTTTGACATCTCAGTAGACCAAGGTCCTCCTTTAGAAATTAATTGCTGGCTCAGGGTTCACTCACTTTTTCTATAACACAATACCTCAAAGACATTCACTAATATCCAGCAGTACTAAAATCATTTTCTGAGATCTAACACAAGATCCATAATGGAGATGGCTCAGCTGGGACTACTGCTGTGAAAGGAAGAATAAATGCATATATTACCTAAAAATTTTAATGCATTTTCTTAAATCTATTTGTGCTTAGATGTGTTTGCATCTGTGTATGAATACACTCTATTCCAGGTATGCATAGAAGCCAGAAGATAACATCTATTTTTTCTAAAAGGTCAAGGATGGTAAGCTTTCTTAATGATAAACCTATATCTCCAGGCCTATATTTAAGAGAAATGATGCATCTTTTGTGGCAATGTTATGACTACTGTAAATGCTAAGTGAAATTAATTATATGCCGAGTTACCACTACCCACCAAACACAAATCATATTCAACAATTAGAAAAAAAAAGAATATTTTCAAACAAACACATCTGAAATCTTGTGACCAACAGTCTCTCTCTGTCTCTCTGTCTCTCCATCTCTGTCTCTGTCTCTCTTACACACACACACACACACACACACACACACACACACCCCACAGACATACAAATGCCATTTATACTAACAACCATAAAGGAACATGATCCCAGAAACAGATAAATGTAGGAAGTGAGGGACTTTAAAACAGAAAGCATTTGCTTAAACCTAAAAAGGAATTTCTCTCTTTTAATGGAAAATAGAATTTTTTTTCTCTTATATAAAATGCCCTGATCACACTGTCCCCTCCCTCAACTCCTTCCAGACCCCCAACCTCCCCTAGCCCAAGCTAGGACAAGGCAACAGCTCTCATTAACAAGGCTGGAAAAGGCAACACAATAGTAGGAGAAGAGTTTCAAGAGCAAGGAAAAGAATCATTGAAACGCCTGCTCCCACTCTTAGGTGCCCCACAAAACCACTGAGCTAACAGCCAGATCCTATGCAGAGGACCTGGTGCAGACTCATGTAGGCCCAACGTTCTGGTGCGTTTTAAAAGTTCAAAGAATTAAAATGCATGATAAAAATAGTTCAAAAAGAAAGGGGGGTGTGAAGTAAAGTATAAGGCTCTGAAAAGCAGGAGGAGAGAGGAAGACAGATCAGAGACAGTGTCTCTAAGATGGGGAGTTCAGATGGAAGAAAGTCAAGATGAAAGGACACTGACTGAGAAACAGGATAAAGAGCTACAGAAACAAAAGTAAGACTACAGGAGAGTCTCTCTCAATAAAGTGCCCACGGAGCTCCCCTAGGCATTTGAGTGGCCAACACTGAGTTGGGTTATACCAGGAAACTGTTTTCAAGGAGTGGAGTGCCGGAAACTACGAAGTCTGGGTGAGCTGGTTCACTCTGATGGAAACCCAAATCTGAGACTGAATCTGAGGCTGAAGAGGAAAGCAGAACACAGCAAGACACAGATGATACACACACACACACACACACACACACACACACACACACACACACACACAGACATACCACCCAACCCTCCCCCTGCCCCCACAAAGTCATCAGAAACCAGAAGTCTAAAGTAGGGAGATTAGCAATGCTAATCATCTCCCACCCTAACATACACACCACCAAGATGCAGAGGAGTAAGAGAATGGTGCTGCAGGGTCTGAATGTGCAGGAAGCTGAATTTAGTGTGCTATGACAGGAATCCATGGGACATAGCGCAATGCTCATGATATCTCCATCTATGTAATTGCCAAGAGGCAAGAAGGCCTGGAACCTTGGGCAGAACTCAATGGAACCTGGGACCATAGTGCAGCATCCTGATGGGATCCATAGACCTTAAGCATCTCAGGCTATGGAGAATGTAGCAGGCGATGGTAAGCTCAGCACTCTACTCCAGCCACATCAAGATGCTTCAGAGCTATGCTCAGCAAACCTGTACGGAATCGGGTGGGATATCCTGCAAGAGTAACAGGAGGTGAGCCTTCTCACTGCGGGGGGAAGATGAACTGTGTTCCCTGCCAATTTATGGTTTAGCGCTTGTACTTTTTATTCTTTATGATTCATATTTGTTCATTATATTAACAGTTATATTTTAATAATAATAACTATTCCAATTATTCTGCATAGATAATTTTACATGATATATCTATATCTATATCTATATCTATATCTATCTATCTATATATATATCACAAGTATTTATTTGCTATATATACTACACATACATATGTATTTGTTAAACACACACACATACATCCTATTGTTATCTAAATGGTAAGTTGCTGGGTAATGACTTATATTTTATTAGAAAAGGCTTCATTACTGTCTTTCCCTTTTTAAAATATGCAGCATTTTCTCTAGGTCATTTCATCATTACAACACATGTACTTGCCACCTCATGACAATTTCATCATACCTTCCTTACATCACTATTTAAATATTCACATTCTTATCCCCACAAAAAAATGTACTATAAGCTAATTTTTTCCCCAAGAAGTGCGCTAGTGCTAGGGTCTTTGAACCTGACAGGTCCAAAACATAGGCAGAAATCTATACAAGTATCTCATCCACCGGTCCACTCTGGGGTTGCTGTCCAATATCATACTTGACACTGTAGTAGGTTTACCACTGAAACACACATCCAAGTAAAGAGAATCCATAGGAATACACAGTTTAACTGAAAATATACAGCAAAATAAACCGAGAAATGGCAAGCATTACAGATCAGAATGCTCACCATGAGAAATTCAGAAATCCCAACAAACAACCAGAGAAAGCAACAGCAAGTACCCTATCACTAGTTGCCAACATCCTAAAAACACAAAACAAAGAAAATGGAATGCTATAAAGCACAAAAACTTATTTCAAATGCCGACTTTTGAAAATAATTATCAACCAAGGAGAGGACTTAGATAATCAGAAAAGGATGTAAATTCAGGATCATGACATGGAACTTATCAATATGGATGAAATAATCAGCAAATTGTGGGAAAAAACACCAACATGGAAAAAATTGCACAGGAAGATATTAGGGTAGCTGAAAAAAGAAATCAACAGATCTGAGAAATAATCTATCAACTAAAAAACAACAAACAAAAGAATTATCAACGGAGATATCAATCATAAAAACATGTTTTAAGGATAAAGGTAGTATTGAGACATTAAATATGAAGAAAATGAATAATGAACATGACCAAATCTCCAAGAAGTCTGGGGGCATACTGAAGAACCAATATCTAAGAACTTATGTAGTTGCAAGAGTGAAATGAAATCAGAAGACTCATGCAATCTATTTAAAGAGATTGGAGCTAGTAATTTTCCAAACTTAGAAAAAGAAAGACAAAACCAATCATAAGAATTATTTATAAGCAGAAAGATATATGAGCAGAAAAATATCATAATCTATATCCCAAAATTATAAACAAAAGCAATAATAATAAAAATTGTAAGGGAAAATCAACAGCTTAACATTCAGGGGCAGAAATCCCTGAACAATATCAATATCAGTGTTTACATCTGAATCCTTAGTAAAAGAAAGCTATAGAAAAAAGAAAAGAAAAAGAAAGACAATGTCATCAATGGAAACACATGAAAGAGTATATTTCTGGAGAGGAATAAATGGACAGAAAGAAGCTATGAAGAAACCTAGCAAGTCACAGAAGCATAGCAAGACTCATGGCACAGCAAACCAGAGAAGTTCCAATACTACAGGGAAAGAACTTCCAAGAAATGAGTCAACCAATCAGAAAAGCAACAAAGACTGTTGATAATGGAAGGACCCATTCAACAACAATATTCTTTAATGCAAATGACCATAATTTAGACAATAAAAGAAGCAGACTAGCTGAATGGATTAATAAAAGCTACCCAACTATCTATTTTCTCCAAGAAATCTATCAAATCCCAATAGAATAACAAACTGGAAATCAAGCACAAATGTGGCCTAAGAAACCACATCAAGATATGGAGATTAAATAATATTCTTTGGAATCAATATGCCATAACTGAAAACCTTTTTAAAAACTTAAAAATCATCCTAACAAATAAAAATTACAATGCAAAATATAGGAACCCCTGGGATGTAGCCAATACATCCAAAGAGGATAGTTTATAAGTACCTACATTGTAACATTATAGTGATCTCAACAGTAAGGTCATATCAGAAAGATGTAGTAGATGGAAAAAAAAACTAATAAAGATTAACATGAAAACACATGAAACTGAGACTGAAAAAAACATGTAAAATTGATCCATGAAATAGTTAATTGTTTTAAAATATTAACATGAATGACAAGAACCACACAAAATTAAACAAAAGAAAGGCAGAAAATGTATACTAGGAGAAACATGTACAAAATCTAGCTGTTACAGTAGGCTCTAACCAAGTCCAGATCTCAGGAAAACTTCAAAAATTAATATTCCAAAATGTTGGGAAACCTAGATGCTATGCATAAATTTTTAAATGCCTATAACCTTCTGAAATTAAAGTAAAAATCTATCAACAATTTAAACAAATTAGACTGATGCAGTCATTGATTCTTGATACAGTAAGAAGCCCAAGACTGCATTGATTACCGCTGAATCCCACCAAATTTTCAAAAGTCATCTATCAGAAACACTTCTCAAAACTCTTCCAAAAAACAGGAAGGGAAGTCATCTGTGGAAGAAGTTATCCAAAGATAGCAAAATGAGAGAAGGATAAACCGTCAAGAAAACAAAACTATAGACTCATTTCCTGATGAAGAATATTCTTAACTAGATAACTACAAATCAGATTCAGGAAGATAGCAAGTCATCCCAAGAACTTAAGGTTAGTTAAAGATGTTGAAATAAAAAAAAATAAGCAATATATATAGAATTAAGAAAGAAACTATAAGACCATGTGAAAGGGTAAAGAAAAGGCATTTGAAAAGTGCAATGCACCTTCATGATTTAAGTCCTAAAGAGGCTACATATGATAAGCCAGTAGGTGATGATATAGTAAATAGAGGGAAACTGGCAGCATTTCCTCTAAAATACGGAATGGAATAAGCATGCATACCATATACATTCAAAGTTTTGCTAGTATACCAAGATCAAGGAAGATAAAAGGACTACAAGAAAAGAAAGGAAGAAACAAAATTGCATTTATTATCAAATGGGATGATTCTCTGCTTAATAGACTCAATACCTTTCAGTAATATACAAAGTCAACATAAAAATAGTGAGCTTTTCAAACAGACCAATAATGAACTTGCTCAGAAAGTTACTAGAAAAAAAAATCTCATCCACAAAAGCTTTTCAAAATACCCAGGAAGGAACCTAATCAAGGAGCTAAAATCTCTGCCATAGAAACTTTGAAACACTGGAAATAAAGAAATAGAATAAGACACTTGACAATGAAAATTAGATCCATACCCCTCATCTTGCACAAAAATCAATTCTAAGTGTGTCAAAGAACTGAATTTAAAACGTGAAATGCTGAAAGTGCTAGATAAGAACATAGAAAAGACTTCAAGATATATGTACAGGCAAGAGCTTTCTGACTAGAACCCCAGTGACCCAGGCAATTACCCTAAGAAATAACAATTAAGATTACAAAAACACTCTAAAACTTCTACATAGCAAAGGACATTACTGCTGAACAGAATTGAAAGCCTACGAAATGTTAGAAAATACTGCCTTCGATAGTAAAAATGAGTCTAATATGTAGATTATATAAAGATTTTCCTACTACAAACATCACAAAGTCAAAACTGCTAGTCAGTAAAAGACCCAATGAACTGAATAGACAGTTGTCCAAACAAGGAAAAGTAGTCCCAAAATATTTTTAAGGTGTTCAGCATCCTTGGTCAAGAAAACACATGGCAATAAATGATGGAGAGGATGTGAAGGAAGAGAAATTGCTGTATTATCCATCAATATACTTTTTTAGTTATGCTTACTGATATTCTATTCACAATAGCTAGAAAATAGAATAGCACATCAAACAACAAACAAAAATTAACCAAACCAACCAACCAAACAAACAAAACCAGTGACAACAAAAACATGGTACAAATACACAATGTTCATCAGCACAGTGAGAATTTATTTACCTTTAAACCCAGAAGAAATTACAAAACATGCAGTCAAATGGATGGATCTAGAAAACAGGACATTCATTGAAGAACCTAGACTCAAAGGACAAATATTAAATGTTCTTTCTCACATACTGTTTCTAGCCTCTAATTTTCATATATGTGTATTTATGGAGGGAGCAAGAATATAGATCATAAAACAATATGAAGGCCACTAAGTGGAAGGAACAGGGTCTTAAGGTAGCTGAGATGCACTATCATGAATACCTGTGGCGTGAACATGAAAAGGGAAAGATTGGGGGTGGGAAAGTACAGATGGGGAAAGGACAGAAGATGGAGGGGAAGTGGAAGAGCATTGGAAGAATTAATCAAAACTACTCTTGAGAATGACATATGAAACAGGTTACACTGTTTAAAATCAAAATATACAATCAGAGCTAGAGAGATGGCTCACTGGTTTAGGCACTTGCTGTGCCTGCAGAAGACTTGGGTTTCGTTACTTGAATATATAATGCAGCTTACACTACCTGCAACTCCAGTTCCAGAGATTGGACATTCTCTTCTGGCCTCTATGGGCACTGCACACACTGGTTTCATAAAAATTCAGCAAATCCTCACACAAACTCTTTGAAAGACACACACACAGATGCATACACCAGTACACATACACAGATGCATATACAGATGCATACACCAGTACACATACACAGATGCATACACAGATGCACACACCAGTACACATACACAGTTGTATACACCAGTACACATACACAGATGCACACACAGATGCATACACCAGTACAAGCAGAGGGACTTTGTAAGGAGCTACTTAAAAGCAGATTTTGATAACTCAAGAGCACGTCTATTATGGTGCTATAGACAAAAGTCAAAGAAAAATTAATAAAAACAAGATTTTCATGCCAGGCAGTGGTGGTACATGCCTTTAATCCCAGCACTTGGGAGACAGAGGCAGGTAGATTTCTGAGTTCGAGGCCAGTCTGGTCTAAAAAGTGAGTCCAGGATAGCCAGCGCTATACAGAGAAACCCCGTCTCAAAACAAAACAAAACAAAACAAAACAAAACCTAAAACAAATAAACAAAACCAAACAAAACCCAAAGACAAAAAACAAACAAACAAACAAACAAAACAAACAAGCAAAAAAACCCCAAAAAACAAAAAAAACAAGGTTTTCAAAAGGGGAAGTAAGAAGGCAAAATGAGTAGAAAAGTTTGAATACAGAAAACAAATAATAAAAATATTTTATTCCCGCAAAATTAATAAAATATTACTGATCATTTTATATACAAATGACCTAAGAATTTCTATATAGAGTGAATAACTGAATGACACAGACAGATCACCATAGAACTTCACTAAAGTCCGGTAGGAAGCTGTAATGCACACTGACACATGAGGCATAAATGTCATCTACTGATTTTGTGTGTGTGTGTGTTCTGAGTATAGATGCAGTATTAACTTTGATGGCTGTGCCATTAGAGCATGTTAGCACATTTTTATACTTTCATAGAAACCATATCTAAATACTGTCGTGATGCTATTACTGTCTCAAGGGCTTGGAAAGGTGACTACGAGAAAAAGCAGCTAGGAGTTGAGATTTGTTAAAATGCAATCTAGTCTGGAAGGAAAAAATAAAACCCAAAAAAATAGCTCAGCTGAAAGAGTGAAGTATCACATATTTTGAAAATCATAAGGATGGATTTACAAGAGCACGGTGTCACGTATTAATTGAAAAGACTCGTTCAGGATGCAAGAAATGATATTCCCAACATCTGTTATTTTAGAAAGCATCATGGACCTGCCCAAAATTGTAAGGATCCAGCTTACTGTGAGTGGCTGATTTGCTTTCTATCACCATCACTACTTGCCTTACTGTAATCATTACATTCAAAACCCAAAATAAATGTATCATTCACCTGCCTAGTCATGACTTCTATTTCTGAGCCAGTTAGAGAATCTTTAATGTTACTCTACATTGCTATAGACCGAGGGGTAGAAATTTTAGTGAGATAAATAATAAAAATATTAATATTATACTAGAGCCTCTGTAATCAGAAATAATTTAATAGGTAGCTACTCATTCTATCAGATACATAAAAATAGCCTTGATTATTCCAGATGTGCTGATATAAGTGCTATACTTCTTGGATTATCAAATTCTGTGTCAAGTTAGAGATCAACAGCAAAAGGGGTTTTGCAGAACGCTGGTCATTCATTCATTATCCATCAATGGGGCTAGAAAATGTCTGCCCAGCTCGAAAATAAAACAATTTCAAGGGAGGAAATGAAATAACTAAACGTATACATTTTAGTAACACTGGTATATACTAAAACAACGGTTACCAAGCTCTAAAGTCTAGAGAAACATGGCAGCTTAAATCATCCCTTTACAAGGGCAAATAGGTTTCATTATACAGAAATTATGTTGAACTAATCCTTCCCTCATTTCTCCACTTTCTAAACAGCTTTGCCCCTGGTAGTGAAACTGACTATACATTATATATGAATGTGTGATAGAGGTGATTGTAATAGGATTTGCATTGCTAAGAAGAGAATGGCGTCTTAGTTTCACAGTACCAAGCTTTATTCTCAGGAGCAACTGCCATTCATTCATATCAATCAAAGAACTGCCTTCCCACCCACCCCCACCCCCGTACAGCAAAACTTTACATTTTCATAATTTGAAAACTAAAACACTGCCAACAACAAAAGGCCTTTGACAACTTTATTGTCTATCATAAATCAATCTGGCAAGATCAAGTGCCAAAATATGAAATGTCAAACTTATACTGCTGTCTATAAAAAATCATACAATTCTCTGTATGTTTAGTGCATGCATTTACTTTTTTTGTAACCAACCAACAAGCAGTATTTCTGGATGCTTAACATGGATAAAGTCATATTGCAGAAATAAAATTAAAACCTGTAGCATTGCCATCTTTACAAGAACAAACTGAAGAATTTCAATAATACCCCTGTATAGAATATCTTCACAACACAGTAAATTTAAACATTGCTTGTGATATCAAAATGCAGTTATCCTATATAAAGCTCCCATGCCCTCATATCCAAGTTTATGAATATATATATCATACCCATATCAGTATAATTTCCCTAATACTCATGCTTGCCCTGTAACATACATTCCCAGCATATTTTGTGAAATCTAATTCATGCATTTTGAAGTTATTGAAGACACATGTTGATGTTCAAAATGATGATAGAAGAAAGCTACTTTTCTTCCACATGAAATGCTCAAACAGCAGGACTAAAGGAATTCATGTAATCATAGTGCCATCCATCAGAGAAGGATTAGGAGAAATACAAATGGAAATCTGTCCTTCCATGTCTATGCACTAGCTCAAAGAACCCAAGTGCCCACATCTACTGAAATGAATCGCTGCATCTTTTGCTTCTGGTATCATGAAATAGGTAGCCATAGTACCCCTTTAAAATTAATAATATTAGGCCCTAACTTGTTCCTTCTGTGTCATTTCAGGGTAATAACTGTGTCGTTACTCTTCACCACAGCCTCCTGAATGAAGCTCTCTGAAGATGGACTGTGCTTTTTGTTCACTGAGTTTTCAAAATGAGTAACTTTGGCATGCACTGAATATATGACTCATTTTCTACTTCCTTTCAGTATATTTTCACTTCTATTTGAAACAGCTTCTCACTAATATGCCAGGCTGACACTGAACTTGCTCTGTAACCCAGACAGCCTTTGAACTTGTGATCTTCTTGCCTCAAACTCCTGAATAGCTACAATTACAGACAGGAACATAATGATCTTAATTCTTAAATCATGTCTAGTGGATTGGGTTAAGTAATTAATTAAGGGAAAATATAAAAATGAATAAAATGTGAAGGCAATAGTATAAGATGTGATTATACCAATTAATCAATGCTTTTAAAGCAAACACAATAACTATAAATGGAACTTAAATTAGCAGTTAAAATACAGAGAATTTCAAAATGAGCCAACACAAATTATTAACTCTATGCATTAATGAATTATTGAGCTAATTAGGAATGTGGAACAACTTTAGGAAATACGTGAAGATTTAATATATAATGCTAGTCAAAATAAAGTACAACTGTATTACAACAACAAATATTATGGTTAAAATGTTCTTGCAAATATCATTACACTTTAATTATTTTTAAATGTACCAATTCATAAAATGGTTTAAAATAGAACTTGTACAAATCCAGCAATAATTTGAAAATACAAACAAAAATAAAATTTGACAGATCCACATTCATACTCAGATATATAAATACATTTCTACTATGAATTTATTTCTTAATCAGAGAAGTAAAAAAAGAAAACAAACAAAGAAACAAATTAGGACAAGAAAAATTTGAGTTTCCTATTTATCTAGCTAATTCAATGGAAATTCTACTAAGAAAAAAATAGACATATGGGCATCATTACATTAAAGGTATTCTATAATTTTCTGTAATTCTATGAAATCAAGACCAGCTTTCTGAAAGATTTGAAAGTTTTAGTACACATTGTAAAGTATATCATGGTAATGTGAAAAATCAAAACAAAATTGTAGCACACTCAGAAATAAAGAATGCTGCTGAAGTCATATAGAAACAAAAGGCTGAAACCTGAGGAGAAAGACAATCTAAGCTGTTCTCTAACACCAGAAGTTGGTGAACACATACTAGAATGAGTTCAAAGCAAATCAAAAGACAATTATAAAAAACTAATTAAAGTATAAAAGGTAAGGGAATGCTAGATAAAGAATAATCAGCTAAAGAAAAAGTTTCTACTCCATCCTGCATTTCTTGTCAACAGGATAAATTTTGGGTCAAAAGTTTTTTGGGTGGGCTGGTGTCTCTCTCATTCTTCTGGAGTTCCTAACTGGAGGTGATATCTTCTGGTTTCATATCTCCAATGCTATGAGTCACCTCCATTGATTCTTGGGCACCTCCCTTAAATTTATCCTGTCAATAAGAAATACAGGGAAAGGGAATGGAGCAGAGACTGAGGGAATGGTCAACTAATAACCTGGCCAACTTGATATTCATCCCATGGGCAAGAACCAATCCCTGACACTATTAATGATTCTCTGTTATGCTTGCAGACAGGAGCCTAGCATACTGTTCTATGAGAGGCTCCACCCAGCAGCTGCCTCAGATGTATGTAGAAACTCACAATCAAACATTGGATGGAGCTTGGGGACTCTTATGGAAGGACAGGCAGAAGCATTGAGGCACTAGGAACTCCACAGGATGACCAAAAGAATCAATTAACCTGGACTCTTGGGGCTCTCAGAGACTGACCCACCAAACAAAGTACATACATGGGCTTGACTTAGAACTCCCCACACCTATGTAGGAGATGTGCAGTTTAGTCTTCATGGGGTGGGGGTGGGGGGCAGCTATCCCAAATCTGTTACCTAAACATGGGATATGATGATTTTTCTAGCTGGGCTGCCTTGTCTGGCCTCAGTGGGAGAGGAAGGACCTAGCATTACAGATACTTGAAATGCCAGGGTCAGAGGATACCTAAAAGGCCACCCTTTACTCAGAGAAGAAGGGAAAAGAAGATGGGGAAAGGATTGTGGGAGGGAGTGACCATGAGGTGGGCAGTGAGTGGGCAGTAAAGTGAATAAGGAAATTAATTAATTAAAAAAAATAAAAAGTTGCTTATAAAGCAACTCAACTTTCATAACACTATTAAGTTAGCAAATAATTTAAATGCAAAATAAATATTAGGAATAACAGCCAGTAGAGCTGAACTTAAAAGATTACAGCATGGAAATTTAGGAAAGAGACAAAAATAATCTTTCCTGTAGAAGTTTAACCTATTGAAAGTGACAAAGGTAGTAGAAAGCATAATAAATCCCTTAATTGTGAAAGGACTTTAATTAGTTTATTAAAAAATACATGGAGAAATATCATCAAAGCCAAGATATCAACACTCCAGGACCAGCTATTGACTAGAGTACAAACATTTTTAGAAATAACCAAGATAGTGGTGTCATTTATTGTAAATATATTCAACTTAAGCAAGAGTGTCACTTCCTTGACAATGTTGAGCCTCTCAACATTGGTTAAAACTCTCTAGTCACTATGTTTGGTGGTAGGCATCTCTACCCATTGCACCACCTTACCAGTTCTAGTATAACATCATTAATTCACAGATTTCTTATACAGTCAATCAAATATCCTAATAGTAATACTGAGTACTATATAAAAAAGAAGCTTTCCTCCAAAGAGAAGATGCCTCTAAAAATTTAGCATAAGAATAGGTTGTACTGTTAGATGTCCAAGTAATGAAGCAATATTCTTCTTGATATGGTGGTCCTTGGATAGTGGGAGAGGGTGCAGTCCATGAGGAGGTAAATTAGTGATAATAAACTTCTTGCCCAATAGAAACTAGTCAATGAATCTTTTGGTGAGGATAGTGGTGATATATGAGAAACCAAGGTATTATAAAGACTACTATGGCTAAAGTTGAATGTTTTCCTTCAATTATTGCATTCAAGTAGCTGTTATACATATTATATGAAGTGTCAGCACACATGTAAGAGAATATGCAAGGATATATTTGTCTTCAAGAAATGGAAAACAGTCAGAATTTCTACCTATTAAGCAAAACAACTATATGCATAAAATACACAGAGCAAGAAATGTTAGACCCAGGGAATTTCTTACCTATTCTGGTAAAACAATACCCTGATATAGTCACTTTAGAGAGAAATAGAACACACATGGTCAAATTGAAGAAACATATAGTTTGCCATCTAGAACACAGTATTCCAAAGAGGCTAAGAAAATATTTATATTTTATCCAGAAGTTAAAAGCATTATTTAATAGTGAAAGGGTGAAACAACCCACAAGTCCTCAATTAAGAAAGTGCAGTGCTGTTCTTACCATGGCTAAAGGACAGTGACAATCACAGATGATAGATTTATATATTGTCATCAATATATCCTACAGCTATACAATATAAAAAGAGTCCTACCGGAGAATGGTGCTATGAGATTATATTGGGTTGTATATACATTTGTTTAAGGTATGTACAAGTATATACGTTAATTATTTTAGAATGCTGGGCACTGACTTACAAAGAGTTGCTACTTTTCAGAAGATACAACAATGTCTTTAGACAAGAAGGAACACACAAACACACACACACACACACACGCACACACACACACACACACACCAGGTAAAGCTGCCTGAAGCTAGAATGAGGACAGATTCTACACTTCATCTTAGATAAGAGGCTGAGAAAGGATGAACAACATAAGTTCTGAACTTTCACTTTGCCTCCTTCTGCAAATTATACTAATTTTTCTCTCTGTAGGAGATTTTTTCCCCTCTGTTGGAGTTTTTTCCCCTTCAAGGGCAGAACAAAATACTAGAGTGTCCTTTATCCCTTTAGAACATCTTAAGACTAAATTCAAAAGAAAGCACTGGAAGAAAAAGAAGGAAGAAACAAAGGGAGGGAGGGAGGGAAGAAAGGATGGAGGGAGAGACTAAGGGAGGGAAGGAAGCAGAATATTAGTAGAGAGGGTTAGAAGATACAGTGTACTTCCTACTAAGGCCCGAATCATTGCAGTATTACTTTATTTCTGTTTTCAGATCTGTGTCTTTAATACAATGCCTTGCCTAACTGGACTACGACTCAAGCTTCAGTCCACTCTCGTCTCCTTTTACCCTCAATAAGCACGCTCAAGTCTCAGTTTCTTTATCCTAAAGTTTGCCACAACAAAATTGTATCTGAAATTATGAAATACATTATATGGGATCAAGCACTCGAAGATAAAGTCTTATTCAGTAGATGAAAGAACGCCTAGAGGCAAGGAGTCTTTACAAATCTCTCTATCATTTTTTCAGTAGAGGAAAAAAAAAAAAAAAAACCCTCTGCCTCGAATTGCTGCATTACAGTCTTAATTTCAGTATTACATGGCCGTCTAAAGCATTTCACAGGTGTTTGCTGGAACTCATTAGGCTATTTGGAGCTCCTTCATGCTCCCTAAAAGGCAATTAAAATGTGTCTGCAAATTACCTCATGTGGGCCAAAGCACAGCTGCCTCTTCCCCCAGTTACCACACAGTGTTTCCAAACACCAGAAAACTGCTTGGAAACCATCAGTTTGCAAAGGCAAAAGGGGGCCTTTGGGTGGCTTCCTTTCTTCCCATCCCTAGATAGGCCCATTCACTTGGGGTCGCTGCCAACACACAGACCAGGGCTGTTGAAAGGTAGAAGAGCTGATTACAAAGAGCTTCAAGGGTCTAAGGATACAATGAAGAAGTCACTGATCCAATGAACAGGGTGATTTCTAGACTAAAGCCTTGCCCAGCTCTTGTTGTAGCCACACAGAAGTGAGTATGAGCTTTCAAAGGCTGACTTGTAGGCTGCCATCCTCAGAGCCTGTTCACTATCTGTCCATTTCTTCAGGTGACTTTATCATCTTGAACATGGACTGCTAAAATATGTTCTACGAAAGTAACCAGTGATAGAGAGAACATTTCCCTTTCCTTACTTCTGGAAGCATAGAAGGGACATTATTCAGTAGACACGAATGTCTTTGTGGCAGGTTAGAGCTAATCCCATTGTGCTGGTGACAAACTGAATGTCAGAGAAGACAGAGTCAGATAAACAGGTTCCAAATCACAACTTAATTGATTAGAAACTATTCCAAATAAGCAAACCTGATCAAGTTTCACATTATTCTAGTCTAATTTTCAATTATAATTAATACTTCTGAACTGTAAGTACATTGGTTGGATTTAATTTTTAGCCTAGATTTTATTATTATTATTACTACTATTATTACTATTTTAGTTCAATTGTGACATCTCATGTACTATGAAATATATAACTGGTTTTCAAAAAAAATTAAAGCAATATAGATATGCTATGTATCTTTCCATAATTTTTTTGTCATAAAGTTAGCATGCCTAGTTATATACTTATCTAAATGTTGAATTACACTGAGAAGAATTCTTTTGTTTTTCAAAGTTTCTAATCAGAGATCAAATTTTAAACTTTCATTTGCACCAATATGATTTATTTGACATTCAAGTAATATAGATACTTGAGTATAAAGCACATAAATAAAAATATTATTAAATAAACCTGAATATGAACAAACAAACAAAAAAAGAATACCAGAAGAATCCAATATTTTCTCAGCATCTGTTGTATACCTTTTGCAGGTGAAAACTGATATCCAGGTAGTGCCCTGACAACAGACCAAGGAAACAGTGCCACCCAAGTCTAGTGTGATGAGCCAACGAGGCTGTTGAGGCTACTCCCAAGAACATGGCTGACCCAGAGGCAGCTAAACCACTGAAGAGCCCACCCCAACATGGGTGATGGCACAAGGGAGCTGCATCTCGGATCCCCACACAGCTTCATAGAATTCTACAAAAGTGTCTTTTCTCTCCTGGCAACTATATACTATTTACATAACTTAAAGGACAGACTTCCTGAATCCTGTAACTTTTTTGAGCTTCCCAAGTCTCGCAAATGCTCTTAGATTCCATGGTGCTAGGAGCAAGTACTTATTCAAGGGAAGCAGCTACAAAGGAGCATATAGGCACAGGCTCCCATTAACTCCATGGAATGGCGATAGGAATAACTAAATGATGACTGCAAGCTATTCTGTAATTACAAACTGCTAAATAATAAAGGTTGGCTAATTATCATTAAAAAATACATGGAGGTTTATTGGAAAGGGGAGGCTGGGACGATACTGGTGGGTTTAATATCTAAATTAGTGGTTATCTTAACTACTTTACTGTTGGCCAATTAAAAAAAATTGAGTGAAATTTTAAAGCAAATGCTTTGGGATGCCTCTCTTACTTGATATGCATTCCCAATTGCACAGGCAGCGGGAGAGGGAGCTAAGAACATCTTGCAGTAGCATAGTAAGGTAGAATGGCTTATGTTCATCTTAGTGTAGGATGCTTTTGTTTATAAGTAACTTCAATCTTTATTAGACCACTAGAGATGGTGTTTTAATTCCCTTTATCACATGAATCAAGCACCTTTCTTTAGGAAGCCCTTCTTAAGCATGCAGCAACTCCTAGTGAGGTTTCCCTGGCTCTGGACAATGAGATGCCTATCTATGTGTACTGTGTCTCCCTTTAGTTTCTCCTCTATAATACTCTTCACTATCTGGTATTATGTTTGATATTATTAAGCAAGGGATTCCATGTTTCTTTCCTCACTATTAATTCTCTATTTTCCATACTAGAATCAAGCCCCTTAAAGACAGGAATTTGAAGCCCCACCCTGCCCCTTTTATGGTCTCAGTGCTGGCCCTATAGATTAACTATTGTTTGGTTTGTATGTACCTACATGTTAACATGCTTGTGTACATTTGCGTAATGTATATGTAAGCCAGAAACCAGGCTCCTATATTGCTGCTCAGGAATGGCCAACTTGCTGTTCTTTGTTTGTTGGTTGTTTTTGTTTTTGTTTTTAGATTACCCTTCTCAGTAGATGTTAGGAGTGATGAGTTGGCTAATGCTGGCTAGCCAATATGCCCAAAAAACAAGCTTAATTCTTCTTTCTACCTTCTCAGTGATGGCATTGTGGTGGTGAGTCACCATGGCTAGGTACTTGAGTGCTGGCGAGTAAATTCAAGAGCTTATTCATGAGCAGCAAATACTTTAGCAATTGAGTCATCTCCTCAGCCCCCCAACACTTAATGATTTGTTGAAGAAATGAGAATATTTCCCTAATCACTTAATTAGTAGCAATCTTTCCTTGTCGGTCCTTTTCGTCCAGCAAGTCTAGAAACCTGGGCTTTTCTATAAAATCAAACTAGCATGACAGGATACTGCTGAATAAAGAGTGTGTCAAAAGTTAAGAAAGCTGAGAGCTCCCAGTGAAAGGAAAAAGTCGGTTAAGCCTAGGGGATCAGATAGGGCTCAAGTTACTTGTAGGCAGTCTTTCTAAAAATGCCATGGGCCTTTGATCTAGTTTGTAAATATTTTTATTAGTTTATCTCCTTAATTTATATTGAATTAATCTCCAGTCAGATTACTATATGTTACTATATAACATATAACATATATAGTAACTATATGTCACTATAGAGTTCCCTTTGGCATTTTATATAATCCTAGCTAGTATTCAAATCTCTACAAGCCCTGCCTTCCTCTTCTCCTCTCTTTGTCATTGACCACCAACAAGGCACAGATGATTACTCTGTGTATATTTTTAGTTAAAACACCCTCATATTTTCTTCTTGCATCCTTTGCTTGTTATCTTCTTCTTTCTACCTTAGCTATCACAGAGCAATGATGTACTTGAGGATGGAAGATTTGACTCATTTATTAAATCCACTAACATATATTATATAGAAATAAAATACAAATAGATAGCTTGTAACATGTTAAAAACAATAGTTGGATATTGGTTGCACATTTATGTATTTTCTTAAATTGAGATTATGATACTATAGGCGTGGGAAGGAAATTAAGTTCGTGTAACTACAGCACATAGACACAGGTTTCTATAAATGATGAATATAAAGATTAGCATCAAATACTAGTTGATTTCCATATTTTTTCAGATCATTGAGATGAAGACCCAAGTTGTCACAAACAGTTTAGGTAAAGTGTTTTTCTGAAGCCTAATCTGAGATCTACCACAAAACCCTAAAATAAACATTCTGTTTTACCCATACAGAAAAACCTCCCTTTTGAGCTTTTCTTTTTAACTGGTGTTTTATAAAATATATTCATCATTTTGAAATATTGATTAATTGCCCTGATTCCTTAACTTCCTAATTTAGTGTTTTGAAAAATGGTTTCCATTTTTGGCACTTATTTTGCAATATTTTATCTTCAACTGAACTTTACTTAGGTTGCAGTCAGAAGTTTTATGTGATGGAGTTAGCAAAAAAAAAGTCAATATTTGGCAGTACTAGTATGCACTACTTATAAATACACTCTCCTGCATCATTTCAGCAATCCATAACAAAAGATGAATGGCGATAGACTCCATTGTTTCATTATATTCACACAAGCATGGTGGGCTTTAATAGAAGAAATATACTCATTTAGTGCCTTAGACCAATTTGAGGTAAATATTCTCAATAAAGCACACTGATGTTATCAAGTGCATTACATACTGACACAAAAGGGACCTGAGAACTGCCCCAACCCTAAGACTGGATAAACTTCAACACTGATCCTTTGTTGGATGAAATACCATGAGTTTATGACAGATGGAAAGGCAATTGGATGCTCACACTACTCCCTGGAGTTCTTGAACCACAAATCAGAGCTTATAATGTCTGACCTCAGAGTCTTATCACCTAACAAAACCCTACTCATTAGCTATTGATCTAGAAATACCCTAGAAGCTGCACAGAGCTTGTGGCTACAGCTATTTCCCTTTCTCTATGAACTTCATCTGTCCAGCATTAATGACTGAGAAGTCAGGGCTGTGAGGGCCTGTAGTAATGTTCCTGATTCTGTCCTTGGGTATATAATTGTAAAGCATGGTACCCAGTTCAGGTTTAACTCAACATTTTTATTTACCTTGAAGACTTAAAAGTGTGGGTTCCATTGGACACAGACTTTCTCAGATGTGTATCTTAATAGAATAGACCTATGAACCTCACAATTTTACTTCCTTCCTCATTGATATCTGCTGTTTATGCTCACATTCAAGTGGGAATGTTTTGAAAATACAAATCTACAAGGCAATATATTCTTTTCTGGGTCCTGAAGTCCAGTATCTTAGACCTCTGGTTCAAATGTTTAAGAGGACATTAGTATCCCCTTTGGCAGGCTTTGAAATACATCGAAATTCAAAGACAATCTCTAATCCTATAAATTCAAAATCTTTTGGATTGACGTTTAGGGAATCCATACCTTAAGTGAGTCAAACAGTGGCAGTTCAGCAGAGGGAAATACAATGTAAGCTTCCTATGTATAACGTGGAGTCACTGCATGGCTAAACAGAAACAACAGTGGCTAGAGCTGGCGAAGAGCCAGGGAACAGAACACACATAAATGGATAGAGAGAATTTTGAAAGGCATATTTGGACACTTTTACTCTAAGCTAACCCCGTGTTATCTGCCTGAACACATAGATGATGGTTTGGAAGCTGTGTTCTTTCGAAGACTCCAGAGTTACCCAGTGAAGTAAGGAAAACAAACTATAATTGATATCAAACTAGACCAAGTTAAGGAAGACCCCTGTTCCTCAACCATCTGTATGTAAACATGCATACGCGTTTTACTTAAGAAAAAGTCATCAACAAAGTAACAAGCATAGAGAATTGATATAATTCATTTTCTTGATCTCTTTTCTTTCAAGTTTTTATATACACATATGTATATGTGTACATATATTTGTATGTAAACATACTTTATAGCTTCAATTATATGTATTTTATATTAACAGGTGATTATGCTACACATGCTATTTTGTGACCTAATTTCTGCATGAATATATTGTATGAGCTCAACTTAAATCAGCCATATTCTTATAACATTTTTGATTGATATAATATAAAGGTATTGTTAATATTCCATATTTTTAGCTTAAACATACAGAGTGCACACTGTGAAATCCCCACTCTTCTTATAGGACCCTTTGCTTTTCAATGCTAGATCTTATTTATGTCCTTTACCTACATTTTAAACAGCAGAAGGATGAGAATGTAAAGAACAGGTAGACAGGAGTAACTGGCATGAGCTATAAACATTTGTATTGTAACTTTGCTGTCTCTAAAACAGCATCCTTCACTAAAGTCTATTTTAAAAGGTATTTTCTTATACCATATAGAAAGGTTTTGAAATAAGACCATTTTCTATAACATACTTTACAGATCCCCAAAGACAACTAAATCAAAAGGGAGAAACTTTCTATTGTTTTGTTTTTTTTTCCAAAAGTTTTCAAAGAAAGAATAAAAGAAAAGAAGGTGGAAGATAGTGAAGATATTGAACAGTGTAGCAGAAAATTGTGAGACGAGTGTGGATCTCACACAATGCACTCTCTGTACCTCGAAGCTAAAAATACGGGATATGAACAATACCTTTGTCACCCTGCTGAACCCTGCTTTGCATAAGGAGAAGATCATCTGACAGTCCATGCATATTCAAAACTGGAAAAATGTTAATTGAGAGTGAGCATTCATAATTTCTTAATTTCCAGACTGAACATTCTATTGAATTGGTTGGCCTTTACAAACATCCTTATTCTTTCTTTGTGAAGTAAAATTTTAAGGGCATGGGCCACACTTTCCTAGCTCTTCATGGATATTTTAATGTTTAAGTAATACATATGGGCGGTTTAATTAAAATGATAATTTACCGATAAATTCCAATTTTTAGAGGAAAATAGAACTTTCCAAGCAAATTAATTTTATAATTATTAATTACATTCACTTCCAATGAAGGAGCATGGAAAAGAAATGTGTCTAAACCAATGTGAGAGCAACAGTCAAATTAACTAGTCATTTAAATATGATTTCTCATGTTCACATAATATATAAATTTTAAGAACCAGTTTTATAATCCTTTCTTCCACTACTAATTTGGATAAGGAAAAGAAAAGAAAAAAGTCATTTCCTTAAGCTTATAGAAATTAGATGAAGTGGTAGATGGCATAAACTTTCTTTTTCTGGACTACCGTGATGTATATATGTTTCTGAATGTGGATGTGCATGTATATAAAATTTGTGACATATATTGAAGACATAGTGTGGAACTATACAATGGGCCATATATCTCGTTGGCTTTAAAATGTTGGATACTCAAGCCTTTATGAACATCAGCAGTTGCAGTTCACAAAAACTAAATATAGTATGCAGTATGTTTGAATGTGTGTGTGTGTGTGTGTGTGTGTGTACTCAAGTGTATCCAAACGAAAAAATATTTTAAATTGCCATAACGTTCAGACTCTTAATCCTACCAATCATCTTAGTTTAACAAAACTCACATTTTACATCACAAACTTCCTCAAACTCATATTTGACTTCTTATCTATAAATCAGTCCAGTCTTCCTGATCTCCCATATCCCTAAAAAGATGTAATAGCAACCAGTCAAAATGAGTTTATGGTGACAAATGATTGAGGGTTTTTTGTGGGTCTGTTTTAACTGTAAGGCAGAAAGGTGAGCTACTCTTGCCTCAGAACACAAACACCATAGACTGAAGGAAGTGAGAAACTCCAGCAATCAATCGGAGAGGGGATTGACTAAGATTCAAGAGTGAAAAAACTCACACTCAGAAAAGGCAGAGAGAGAGGGAACCATCTGCAGCATAGGAAGTGGAATGAGTTTGATGACTTTAATTAAATGTAAAGGAAATAGTGGGCAGCAGAGAAAACTTCAATAGTACAAGCAGGAGACTGTCTCAGAAGGTTACAGAACTTAATCCTATCAACAGCTCATTTGCATAGCCATAGTAAAAAATAACAATGGTATTTTTGTGACCAAAAATATATGCAAAGCAGCCATTGTGATAGTTCAGTTGCTATTTTTGAAATGGAAATTTCCTTTCAATTTGAAACAGCTCCTTCTTCAAAACACCAAAAAGCATCAGCATCTAGTTTAGACTACAGAGGGTCTTTTTTTTTTTTTTTTTTTGCAGTATGATATGGAAGATTTAACTGTAACTGTAGTAATCCCTTTAGGGGAAAAAAACAAAACAAAAATCCCACAAAACCAAAAAAAAAAAAAAAAAAAAAAACAAAAAAACAACAACTTACACCTCTCTTTTAAAAATAGGATAGTTTCTTCCTCTGTGTATTTGAGATTATTATAAAAAGCTGAGAAAATAGTTTTTTTTTTTTAACTGCACTGGTACAATAAATCGATACAGCTAGATCAATTTTCTTTTTGCTCCAAAGAAAGAAAAATATAAGCCCTGGGTGGGGTAAAATATGTCTTAGGTGAAAATGTGAGATAATTTTATTATAGTACCATGAGAATAATCCATTTGTTTATTAGCAGTGACCCTTCTATGGATGCCTATATAAAGTCATATTCCTGACTGTGTGCTGCCATTCAGTACTAACATTTTAATAAGAAAAAAATGTTAAATATCAAAGTAATAGATGAGCATTCCTCTAAAAGGCAATTTCATTAAATACCATCGGTATTAATCTTTCTAAATCTTAATTACAGCCTTTTGACATATCACACCCTCATTTGACCTTTTCTGCTCCATTCTAGGAAAGAACTGGAGGACAGACAGGGATACCAGCCCCTGAACACCCAACTCAGAGCATCATTCTAATGCTATTGAGTAAATGGGGATGCTGACCCAAATTATATTTTTATCCAAGAGTCAAGGAGTTCACATTTTTCTAATCAACCATAATCTTTCTTTGCTACTTCAAAATTAAGGCATTCCAAGGAGGAAACCCAGAAGCATCAGAATATAAAGTCCTAAAAACTAGGACTTAAGCAAAAAAACAACAAAAAGTAATCAGAGCAAAAGTCCCTGAGCTGGAGATGTGCTACAAAATTTAAAAACAATTAGAAATGGCAGCCCACAATCGAACACGTTGAAGTTCCGTTGAGAAGAGTTGGAGTTGGCAGTTTCAGGATTAAAAAAGTAATGATTCTGCTATTAAGCCACACTTGCAGCAATCAATAGCTCCAAAGCATTGTTAGGTTCACTAGATCAGCAGTAGAAAGGGGGCTGAAGAACCTTGCCCCCCCAGGAACATAAAGGCGTTTTACTGCTGTGGATCAAAACTCAGACGGCAATTTCATCCGTGATCTTTTTCCCCACTTTTTGCTCTTTTCCTGAATATTTTAATGTGGTTCGTTTCTTTGTATCTGTTCAATGCCCCCTGCCTTTTGTTTTCTGTTTTTCAGTTATGTTGTCTGTGTGCTCTTATGTTTACTGAGCTATTTGCCTTTCATATTTCCATACCATTAAACAGACCGGAAAGTATATACAATAATAGCATAAAGCCATAGTTTACAATATAAGGAATTTTTAAATTAGAACGTATGATGCATCTCCTGTCGAATATCTTTAAGTGGAATGATGTAGAACCTTATAATGGGATGATAAATCACCATTATTAGAAAATTATGACAGCCTTAGAATTCGAAGTCCATCAGTAAAACAGCAACAAGGAGACAATCAGAAACTAGACTACCTGGGAGGAAGCCCATGCTTGCAGGTATACAAAATTGAGCCTTTGGGGGTATTTAAAAGATGCTTGTGATGGTGCCTTTTAAATAAAAGAGTGATTAATGACTTTCCTGTTTTCATATGGGATATAGGCAAAGAAGAGTTGCCAAGAAAAAGAGTAAAATCCATCATATCTGAATTTTAAAACTTACAAGGTTGGTTCTGTAAGCCTGCCCCAAAAGAGACCAGAAATCCAAACACAGAGTTGTGTTGGCAAAATGTTTCCTTCAGTTTTGGCAGCACAGCTACCTTTATTCGGAACTACCACAGCCTTAGAAACAGACATGTAAGAAAATGGCAAACACCAATCCCTAACACATTAATGATACTCTAGAATGCTTGCAGAGAGGAGCAAGTTGTTCTCTGAGAGGCTCCACCTAGCAGCTGACTCAGGCAGATACACACATCCACAGCCAAACAGTGGATGGACCTTGGGGACTCTCATGGAAGAATAGGAGGAAGGCTTATGGGCCCTTAAGGGGATAGAACTATACAGGAACATCAACAGAGTTGGAGCCCTTTGGGCTCTTGTAGTCTGAGCCAACAACCAAAGAATATACACAGCCTGTACCTAGGCTTCCACTCATTTATAGGAGATGTGCAGATTAGCCATGATATGGGTCCCAAACAACTGGAAACGGGGGCTATCCCCAAAAGCTGTTGCCTGTATGTGGGATATGTTCTACTCCCTGGGGTGCCTTGTCTGGCCTCAGTGGGCGAGGAAGCACCTAGCCTCCCCCAAACTAAAAGTTACAGAGGGGTGATACCCAGGGTGCCCCCACCTGCTGAGCAGAGAAGGGGATGGGGGAAGGATTGTTGGAGAGGGTGAGTGGGAGGTAGGCAGTGAGCGGGATGTAAAATGAATAAGTAAAAATATAAAATTAAATATAAAATAACTGGTTACACACTGGTTACATTAATTATATTTTCTTTTTTTTGTGTGTGTTTGATGATCATTTATCCGTCCATTTCGCTAAATAGATATGGTTTATATGCCTTCTGGTGTATCATTTAGTTACAAATAAGAGGACCTTAAAACATCTCATAAGTATGGAAATGCCACAAAGAAATCCACCATTGTATATAATTAAAACACACTCGTTGAGTATGTGAATACTTCAGGGTGCTATTATTAATAAATAAAGTTTATACTTTGGGTTGAAAAAAAAGAATAACATGCAGGTTTCTTGGTAGTTAATGGTCTAAAAGCAATACACTCTGATGTTTAAACACATCTACCCATCACAATATCGCCTTCCACTTATGAAGCCCTAACAGCTCATTTGTTTGATCTTTCTCATTCCCCAAGTTGTATCTCTTTAAGAGTGACATTCTGCAGACTTTTCCAAGAACTACTAACTAATTTAAAAATCCCAGGATTGCTGTGAGCTCTTCTAGATATTGTTGATACTGATCTGATATTAGCCTGTATTGTGTAAATCAATTTACAAGTACTATTTCATAGTAACTCTGAAGTGGGAAATGGTAAATTTTAATAGAGTTACTGAGGGAGACAGGAAGCATCTGAGCCCAGGTCCTCCAGATTCTCACTCCATGTGATAAAAACCAACTACTGTACTCTACCTGACACTGCTTTTAGTTTGGGTTGATTTCTTCCTGGCCCTGAGACCCAGAACCCATGAAACATTTATCTGGGGTCACTGAACTGCTGAGCTGGTTGCCACATTTGCCTGGCTTTTGGGGTGTTGTTGAGGGAGGTCATTGCAGAGGGTATTGTTCCCCGAGGAAGAGACTATTGAAAAAGCAGGCAAAGCCTGAAAATGAGTTTCAGAAAAATGTCTTGGGATCCATTGGAATGAAAGCACAGGAGGCGATTTCCTTGGGCTCCTGCTGTCCAAATTCTTCTTGCTAGTTCGAATGTAGAACATTATTTCCATAATGCACATTAATAAGGCAATTTTGTTGGAAAAATAAATCGGGCTGCATGTATAGCTCATTCAACTCAATGTCCATGGGAATTCAGTGTTCTCTGAAGAAGGATAGAGTCCTTCCCTGGCAAGGCTCTTAACTCAGAGGGTCATTGCTGACCTTTAACATACATTTTTATAAATTCCCTTAATCCACGGTGCAAAGAAAACAACCTTATGGCTCTGAAGTTCTCATGGGCTTATATGCTCATGTTGAACCAGTTATGTTACATTAGGTGTGGCTGCTAAGAGCAACTTAGTTAATCATAATGAGATACATGGAAGATGTGACAGGTGGGTCATGGGGAATCCAGCAACCTGAAGTTATAGACAAATTATTCTGATGGACACACGGTCCCCTCGACATACTGAAGTGGCAGGGCTTTGAGAGACTTCATTCTAAGCATGCACATCAAGTACCTGGAAGCTACTTTATTAGACAGATTGTATGTAAGAATGAACACTGAGCACTGATAATCAAGAGGGGAAGAAAGATACATATCCACAGAAGGGCAAAATAATTATTATTCAGTGTATCAGAGCATGAGTTTGGATTTTGACAGACTCAGAAGAGGGTTCTCTTGCTGCATTTATTAGCTGTGAGGCTATGACCAAGTTGTTTATATTGTTAAAGGTTTAGTTTCCTTACCTGGCAGATGAGACCAGTAAAACTAATTACTCATCCTACAGACTTCTTTGGACAGTGATTGAGAACAACGTCTGTTTCTTAATAACAACTGTACACCTGCACTAATACTTTTAGAAATAATATCAGAAAGGATGATAAGAGTGGAGGTGTGCTCATATTAAATGAGTGTATTATACAGAGCTTCAATTATAGGTGGAATATATAATAGAGAGAACATTTTTACTTGGGTCAGTAAAGAAGTCATATGAATTAGACAGAGTAGCACACTGAAAACTAAACTAAGAGGACAGGAGCTTAAATAGAAATGAGTGATATGAATGATAGAAAAGGAGGCAAAACCATATACCAAAGATACAAGGATTTCTGAATGTAAAGCTATAAATTTAAATGCTGGCTATAAAGAGGAAGGCATTCTACCATGAGCAATAAGTCACTTATAGTGGTCATATAGTCTACGAGGCTATGGACACTTACTGTCCTAAGTGGTAGGTGTTTCTGAGAATATGTTTTGAATATGGCAAAGTTTGGATAAAACCAAGTTAATAGATGTTTTAGTTGTGTCTTTCTATATGTTTCTTTAAGGTCAGTGCAACAGGGGTGTGATCAACAAAGTACAAATGAGATGGATTCCATCTCAATCACCATAAAAAGCACAAAGGACAAAAATCAAAGAAAATAAGTGACAATGCCATAGGATAAGGACACACAGAAAAGAGAACAGATACTTCAGGTGGGACTTTACAAAGGTACATCCCTGGGGAAGTCAACATGGACATTTCTCAAACAATTAACATAGAACGATGAAGAACACTAAGGCAACTTGCCACAGAAATACATGCTCATTCATGTTTATATCTCAAGCTTCTACAGTAGCTAAGAAACAGACCAAGACTAGATTATGTAGATGTCACATGGTGGTGATTTCAGTTTTCTTCTCAAACTCAGTTGGTCCATAATGGAACTCACCTGAGCTCTTGACCTTAGCTGCCAGAAGAAATATTGGCAGGCTTCTGAAATTATTCATAATTCTATATGATTTAGTAGCACTACAACCCAACCTACATATACATATGTGTGAATATGCAAGTGTATGTGTGTGTGCGTGTTTATCAAAAATTATAATGACCAAGTTCAGAAAACTTTGACTTGTACATATTTCAGCCTCTGCTAAGGTGCCCTCCTGACACACACGTGAGATCTAGTGTATGCTTTATATTGGTCACTATGAAAATGAGCTCAGGCTGCAGCTGCAGTGAAAGCTTTCTGCCTCCTGTGATTTATAATCATCTATAAATAAAAACCTATTTTAAAAAAGACATTTCCAATAAGAGCGAGAGAGAAAAAAAACATCTTCAACTGTCAGAAAACAGCATTGTGAAGGTAGACAGAGCACATTTAGTCTTAATGTGGAATGACCATTAAAAGCTAAGGGTCTCTTTTCATAATGCCGACTTTGACAGGCAGCTGTGTGAAAGAAAAGCTTGTTTTAATGTGAGCAGAGCGTGAGGCACTCTGCAGACTCTCAATCAATAATTGTGGAATGAATGTTGAAAGCCTATTTTTTTTGTTCCTACTGGTAGACAAGTGTTCTTGTTTTTATTTTCTTTCCTGTTTATTTTTGCTCCTTGCTTTTCCTGACTAGCACCCCTCTGCCCCCTTTCAGAAAAGCACACAAATTTAGTAGGAAATTGGTTCAGAATCCCTGGAGATACTGGTGTGGGTGGTGGCAAGGATGGACTCCAATCACCCACAGCCACTGGACAAGTGCAGGGACAAAGAACAGTTCCAATTTAGGACTTAGATCCATGAATAGAAATGGAGTATAAAAAAAAAAAGGGAAGGCACTTGGGGCACCAAATTCCTTGGAGTGGTAGTACTGTCTCACAGTAACAATCCACAAATCCTGTCATCTAGGTTAAGCAGAGACTTTCCAGAACATGCAGATTTTAGAAGTTTGGTGATTGACAGTTACCATGATTTTAATTCTGTTCCCTACCCAGTAAGTAGGTAAAATAAAGCCTAGATCTAAAATAGTACACCACCAAACTATCATATTTTTCTGTCTTAATCTTCTTATAGTGAGAAAACAAAACAAAAACAAACCACACCAAACCATACCAAGCCAAGCCAAGCCAAGCCAAGCCAAGCCAAGGAAAACAAAGAAACAAACAAAAACCCAGAACTTTGTAGAAGAACAATTTGAAACACCCTAGAAAACAAAGCAGTCTGATAACGCTGCTATACTCAAACCAGCATTGTGCATAAAAGGGGACCTTTCGGGATCCTTCAAGTCCATCATCTTTCCCCTTTTCAAGAGTTCATCCACAGAAGAGCCAGGTAGTGATGATGCTCCTCCTAAAAGGCCCTTCTGTAGCTATTTGCCTTTTCTGTATTGAGTGCTCAAATTGCATCCTCTGTGTTGGAATGCATCATCAGTAAACTGAAATAGATATTCCCACAGTCACTGGACTGAAATTCCTTGGCATGGCTCTCTTTGGTTGGGAGGTTATGTAATGGTACTTAGAAAGCCTTACCTCCTGGTTCTAAGACTCAGGACCAGATCTGGGACAAATGTTTTGAACATTTGTAATAATCCCTGATCCAGTCTGCTGCTGCATACTTTCTAAACATTTGGATGAGATTTGCAGTTGGTATGTCAGGACAAACCTTCGATCCTAGATCTTAGGGGGTAGGGGCAGGACTTCCAGATTGAGACTGGCCTGAGCAACATAAAGACACCGTGGATGAACAGAGAGACCTTATTTCAAAAAGCAGAGATAGAGATGGAAAGGAAGAGGGCGATGAGCCAGGAGAGGGAGCGGTAAGAGAGCAGTGAGTGGAGGGATAGCTAATAGAATAACTGAATGGTTACATGCCAATAAATCACTCACTGGTTTCCTTTGCTCTCTCTTTCTGAGAAAATAAGAAGAGTTATGTGGCTTGATTTTAAGTTATATATGAAGATTAAAGTGTCCATTCATAATTCCCCCAAGCAACATAAGCAAATTCTGGTAATATAGAACATATCTGGAAACTCTCCCTCCAATATCTGCATCAGTAAGATAGACATCAGATTGCAGTTTATAATTTCAACAGCCTGAAATATCTTGGTTCACACCTGCACCCCTGGATTCTATCCCATTCTGACTTAGTGAGCAACATAGAAACCAGTGCGTCCATCCTTGCCTATGTAAAAGGCTGCCCATTTCACCTTGAATCAGGCTTAGTTCTTTAACATTTTAATTAAAATCATGAGCCACCCAACTTGTGTTCAGTGGTCTAGGGTCTACTCTCAAGGAAAACACTTAACTCTTTGACTATCCAAATATATCTTAAACCAAACTCAGCCAAAATCTATTTGGTTTTCTTTGAATCCTACATATTATCTTCCTAATAGCTCAAGTAAAGTAATTCTGGATTAGAATTTAATTACACATTAATTACACACTATTTTCCTTTTCATCAGCACTACTACAGACTGGTTTCCACTGACTGTGGTCATCAAAAAGCCTGACTTAACAATAACATTTCTTTTCCTTTTCTTCTTTTAACATTGTTTAATGGATTAAAATGGTTTTTATAATCTCCACCTCTTTTCCTAGGGTGTCCTACCAAGTGGATTAGAACTTCAAATGCTACAAAGACACAAAAGCACTCTCCTAAAAGATCCAAGCAGGTATAATTATCACCCAGATTTTTCTTTTTCTAATGGTTAGACAGGCTGGACAATACATTTCCTTTTGAAGAGAGAATGAAAATATATATTCAGTGTACATGTGATACTCTTCTGTGTCTCATCTATCAATTTGCTTTGGATGTTTAAAAAAAAACCCTCAATGTGACTTAAACTTATGGAATGTGGTGACTGACATCTAAAAAGAAATGCGACAAATATATATATACTGAGTGTTGTGTGTCGACTGAGAAACATAATTGTCTAATGAAAAGCTTATCCACTGGTTAAGTCCATCACTGGCAGAGAATTTCTTTTACTTCTAAGAGAGCAGATTTGGCTGTATCTTCAAAGAGCTTGAATTTTATGTTGACTGGAATTTATCCATGGCATTACTGTGTTCCATTGCTAGATTATGGTGTCTAATGTATAAAGTCAATTTGCATGCAAAGCATTTGTATTCTTTGTCCTCCTTAAATTCCCCACGATACATTTATATTTCCTTTGTAAAATCACTTCCTCTCCCCCAGATATTCAACACATAAGTTTTAAACAAAAGAAACTAATTTAAATGGCTTTTCCAAATCAGCCAATTTTAATTCAGGAACTGTGGCCATAAAACACTTTTTTTTTTTAAAGGCAACAAAACAAGAAAATGATTCTGACAGTAGAAGAGATTCTTGGGGTGGGAAAACCTTTCATTTAACGCAACTGTTATTATATCATGACATCTAGTATCAACATGATTCACAGCAAGGTTAAGGGCCTAAGCTATGAGGCAAAGGATAGTGGAAGGACATCTGCTTAGTATAAACAGGTGTCCTCACTCACTCTAGTGTTAAACTTGAGTGGTTTTATTGCATACTGGACAGACACCTACAATTTCTTGTTCTTTTACACTGGTCCCATAACCGTACCATAGCCAGAGATGATTCTTATTTCCTTTCCCATCCCCTCCCTTGTGTCAGGAGCCTTTCTAATCATGTGCTCAGTTCTTCTTGCGCATTTATCAGCCTGCAAAAATCAACTCCAAAGTATGTTGTTCCTCTATGTGGGAGAAAGGATGTTGTCAAATATAGTTGAGCATGAAAATGTATGAGTAGCACTTTCAGAGGTCCCTACAGAAAAGTGTATGTATGTTATGTAAGTTGTTGCTTTCTGTTACCACAAACTGATGTCCGGAAAGAAAAGTGTGTGCTCTGGAGGAGGTGGGACATTGTGACTCTGTAGTCAGTTTACCTAAGCAAGAACAATTATCCAAAGCTTTCAAGGCATTCTCTTCCTGCCTCAATGCATAATACCAAACATGGTGTTGTCTAATGTTCTCTAACAGCAGTAGGCAGAGGAAGTAGAATCATTCATTTCAATGAGTATTTGATGTGACTATGTTTACTGAGAAGTCCCATTTATTTTAGGACACTCTAACAAACTTGCTTGAAAATCCTTCCTCCCAATAGAGGTGTCTAGTGAAAGGTGTGCTTTTCTCACCTATAGTTTCTGACAGATGTTATAAAACTGGGTCTTTTATTAGAATTCAAACTTATAAACATGTTTCAATTTTCAAGTATTCAAAATACTACATTTTCAGGAAGATTTTCCTCTTTATTATATATATATATATTTCTTATAAGTAAATTACTAATGAAAATCTGTTCACTTAGAACACAACCTTCTTGAAAAATCTCACTTAGGATCCAAATTTTATTTCAATTGAGATACCGCTTAAGGATCTGATAATCATTACAAATTATAAACAATCCAACTCTAGAAATTAAAGTCATTTGTGTTACATTCTCCATTTGCAAACTATTAATCACATCTGAGAATAATGTAGAGGACAATTTGCCAGTAGATGCATATACATTTTTTTAAACTTGAGTCAAACCTCTACTGATTTATCTGGTAAATTCAGGAAGGTAAGGATAGAGAAATGAAAGTTTTCCTAAATATACTCATATCAGCACAAAAAAATGAATTGAGTTTTAGTTCCTGCATATGCAGCCTCCATGGGGAGCATTTGAAGTTATTTCTGCTACTTCTTTTGTTTAATGACTTGGAGTCTGAAAATGAGAGTCAGGAATGCCAGTTTGGTTTATCTCTGAGCAATTCACATAACATACCTGCAGAATAGGAAAACAACTCCGTGCCTTGCAGATGATTTGATACGCCTGGCTTAGACCTTATCAAAGTGAAACGGATGTGAAACCAAATAGAACTGAAAATAATTAGAAACTCTGTTTCGTCCTATGGTGAAACACACACGAGGCTTTCTGAATCCTGAAAGGTATCCTTTCATGGGCGGCATGTTGGCAAGACATGATTGGGGTCGCTTCACAAAGTACAGCGCTCTAAGGGCTAGTGATTAAATCTACTCAAATACGGCCTTTGTTAATAAACACAGAGTGTTCTGTGGTTATACAGTAATGAAGGCTAAATATACTTGTAACTCAGTACAAAGTTAGGAAACAAGTACTCCTTTGCTTTTATATGATACAGGAAAACATCTTTTACTAGCTTGAGTAACACTGAATTAACAAGATAGAGAGAGTTGTCGGTAGTCACAGAGCAAGGAAACACATCAGGAATTTATTAGATTTGGATTTATCAGTGCATAGAAATTCATGATGTTTAACTTAAAGGCAAAAAGAGAAGAACACTTTGAATAATAGCTTGAAGTGGATGATTAGCTAAAGGGATGCAACATTTAATAGCCAAAATAAATTACTATAATTATTTTATTACCTATGCTAACTGATTCCATTGTTTTTATTGAAATAACAGCTCCCTGAGGAAGGGAAGTGAGCTTTTCAATGAATCTCTGCTCTAGGCTTGTGTATCCTCCTATAACAATCAAAAACAATGCAAAATAGGCTTTGCTCGTAGTATTTATAGTATCTGAATTTCAGCAGTTGAGGAAAACACCTGGAAATATCTGGAAACTTCCAGAAAGAGGAGAAAGTCAGGTTAACACATTAAGTTCATTTTTAGGCCATTAGCCCATCCCCATATTTGCATATGTACTATTTACAACTTTATTCTATAAATCTTTTCTCAGGCCCCATGCCAGCCTATCATAGTTTCTTGTGACTATCTTCTTGAGAATATTCAATATCTTGGAGATATGAGTGTATGGGCCTTAATTCTTAAACACACCTGTCTCAAAGTAGTTGTGAGGAGGTTCATTGTTGGGGTCAGAGGGCAGAAAGCCAAGAAGTGAGAACCCTGAAAATCTAGAAAATCGATTGTACTTAAAAACCAAACTTTAAATTTTTAGAGTAGTGTCACGTTTTGATTTTTAAAAAATGCATTGTGATTTATTTCATCATTTTCCGGGATGAATAGAAGTCTGAAATAAAATTGAAACTTAACTTACAGCAGACTTTCCCTCTTTATTTATTTATTTATTTATTTATTTTTTTATTTTTGTCTTTAGGGATACTTCATGAAAGGGATTAATAAGAACTTACAGCTCACTTTGTTTCTCTTCCTTCCAATGAAAGGTCATCTGTCACTGCAAGATCTGAATCCACAGAGATCAGTGTGAGGAGTGAATCCCGCTTGCCTTGGCACTATTTCCAGACTTCTATCTGCGAGATCCAACCACGATGATACAAAACAACTGCTCTAGGATTTGAGGAATGCAAGGCAGTGTAAGATGAACTAGTGTGTTAAGAGGGGAACCACAGGGCTAGAGTGATGGCTTAGCAGTTGAGAGCATGTGCTAATTTTGCAGAGGACCAAGATTCAATTGCTAGCATGCACATGGTGGCTCGCAACCATCTGTGACTTCAATTCCAAGTGATCATAGAATCCTTCTGACATAGAAAAGCACTAGGCATGTACACAGTGTACAGATGTAAATGTGCAGGCAAACTATTCATATGCATAAAAATAACTAAATAAATTAAAAAATCTAGAAAGGAGTAAGATCATAGAAACAATCCTATCTCCCATTTTTATGCTTCACCCAGACTTGCTCATAGCAGATCTTGATAATGTCAGAAGGAGATGTACCTAACAGGGATTTCTGAAATGACTCCAAACTTTATTTCTCCTTTAAAATGACTCTAATTATTACCCTTTCTAACTTACTAAACTTACACAATGTTTATTGCTTCAAATCACAACAGAGCAACCAAAATGCAAAATGCTGTCCTGCCGTCAAAATAAATCACTAAATCTTAGGTTGGAACAGTTAAATACAAAGTAAGATCTCTTAGGCATCTGAGGGCCCACTGAAGGGTCCTGGGCTACACCGAGGACCAGGTTGTCTCCTGCGACTTCAACAGCAACTCCCACTCTTCCACCTTTGATGCCAGGGCTGGCATTTCTCTCAAAGACAACTTTGTCAAGCTCATTTCCTGGTATGACAATGAATAAGGCTACAGCAACAGGGTGGTGGACCTCATGGCCTACATGGCTTCCAAGGAGTAAGAAACCCTGGACCACCCACCCCAGTAAGGACACTGAGAGCAAGAGAGAGGCCCTCAGTTACTGAGGATTCCCTATCCCAACTCGGCCCCCAACAGTGAGCATCTCCCTCACAATTTCCATCCCAGACCCCCATAATAACAGAAGGGGCCTAGGGAACCCTCCCTACTCTCTTGAATACCATCAATAAAGTTCACTGCAACCCCCCCCCCACCACCAATATCTAGGAATCAGTTACATCATGTTAATTTGGGGTCTTAGGGAGCAGTAACTTGTATCCATAACGGTAAGTACAAACCACACTGTGGAAGCTCTACTTATAAGGCTTTCCTTAAGATTTTAATATTTAGGGAATTTCATGTAGAATTCATGGCTACGTTGTAAATTAGAATGCCGGACTCCTGCCTGTAATAAAGTGGTGCACACACACACCCCTCTTCCCCAACCATGTCGAAGATTTTGCTTTCTGGGGTTTCAGTTAAAGCAGTCTAAATAAGGTCCAAAATATTAAGAAGAATAGAATATTAAGTAGGACTAATTCACCATTTTAAATAGAACTCCACTCTATCCTACAAGCCTCGGACCCACTAACTCCATCTTTTGACAAGCAGATAATATAAAGCACTCCTTTGTACAAAGACATCTGTGTTGTGGCTTCTCTCTGGCAATGGGTTCCAAGTTAGCCCATCAGCAGTGACATTCAATTTGTTTCTTCAAGTAGTCTGTCCTTTACTTAAATGTATCACCAAATGCAAGGATAGGGATGCCAGCCATTGTACACAATCTGTACATACCTACAGAGCACTACACATTCATATGTATGCACATAGCGTTTATAGCTGCCATTACTCTCTTACGGGATCTAACTTATAAGCCACCTTTATCCTAGGTAGCTCTGCTAGGTGTATGACAAGGCTTAGTGTGTCTCCCAGACAGCTTGGTACAATCTGTTTACACCTCTTGCCTCTGCTGGAGAGTTAGTGGATACATTCTTTTAATCCATACTTAGGAATTTCCACTAAAACATCGGTTAGCACTTGTTCAGCATGTAGCTAGGAGTAATTTATATGTATTGTCTGCCTTAATTCCAGGAACACCAGGATTTTTATGGAAAAGAGAATGGAGACTCAGAAGCATTAAGGGAGGCATAGAAATAAACAGCTAAAAGGAGGCAAATGGGATTGAACCCAAGCTTAACTAATTGCAAGGTCTCCTTTTCTCATTGTATGGTTTTGCTCATTCCTCTGGGTCCTCAGAGGAGACCGCATCTCATATCCTGAGCTCATTCTCATTCTGAGGAAGACAAATAAGGCTGAAGTGAATCAATAAATCATAATTTCTGTCAATTATGCTACTCATCCAGGGGAATCCTCGTGAAGTGTGAAACTTGAGTATTGACTGAAAGACACAGCTTTCTCCAAGTGTACCAACCAGGAAAAGAATTTACAAGGCAGACCATGTTCAGGGTGCTGAAGTCCAGAGAACCAGCAAAATCAGGTACCTGCAAACATCTTATGAACTGCATCCTACTGAAGAGAGGGATGACAAACAATATACACTAAAGAGAATTTCCAACCACATAAGGTAGGAATTGCTATCCTTATTTTGTAGACTAAACTACAGGGAGATTACATGAACCTTAAGGTTGATAAGCCCAAAGGGAAATTATTTTTTTTATTACATATTTTCCTCAATTACATTTCCAATGTTATCCCAAAAGTCCCCCACACCCTCCCCCCCCCCAACTCCCCTACCCACCCATTCCCATTTTTTGGCCCTGGCGTTCCCCTGTACTGGGGCATATAAAGTTTGCCTGTCCAATGGGCCTCTCTTTCCAGTGATGGCCAACTAGGCCATCTTTTGATACATATGCAGCTAGAGTCAAGAGCTCCAGGGTACTGGTTAGTTCATAATGTTTCACCTACAGGGTTGCACATCTCTTTAGCTCCTTGGATACTTTCTCTAGCTCCTCCATTGGGGGCCCTGTGATCCATCCAATAGTTGACTGTGAGCATCCACTTCTGTGTTTGCTAGGCCCCGGCCTAGTCTCACAAGAGACAGCTATATCACGGTCCTTGCAACAAACGTTTGCTAGTGTATGAAATGGTGTCATCATTTGGAGGCTAATTGCGGGATGGATCCCTGGATATGGCAGTCTCTAGATGGTCCATCCAAAGGGAGATTATTATTTAGCAATAATATGAGGGCTCATAGAAAGCTTTTCCTAACTTCAAAAACTAAAGTGCATTTTTTTGCTAATCTGATATTTTCTATATTACATCTGACTGGAAAAAATGCTCAATGCATCATTCATAAATAAATATCCTATTCCTAGCACATTCAAAGAAAGGAGACATAACATTGGCAGACCTTGCTTTAAGACAGGGTTTTTCCACCTAAGCACTCCAGACATTTTATGATATCCTTTTTTGTGGTAGGTAACTGCCCTCTGATGTAAAGGCTATCAGAGAGCATCTGTTGTCTCTATTGCATACATAGGGGAGTACCAGGGAAATCGGGATTCTAGTACCTATAATGGGGTCTCTATATTGTCAGGGTTGCATCTGGGCAGGGTAGGGCAAGGCAGAGGGTGCTCCTTCCTCAGCTTTGAGAACCATTGCTCTAAGGAGACTGGACTCTTTTCTACAGTCATTCACAACCACTGTCATATTTAGATGCTCTTGCACTTATACATTACCTACAAAACCCCAGGACATTATGACAATTTCGCATAGTCTGTAATTAGCATAGTCATCTTGGGTATGTTTGGCAGATGCAAAAGTCCTGTCCATAATAAAGGAGCACTGCTAATTAAAAGATGTCGGACTTTAATGATGGAGGCCATGGTGCATAAAACACACTAGGACTCAGAAGAATCCTTTCCTAAAAGCTATGAAAGTTCTAAGTCTCCATCTCTAGTGAGGGAGGAAGTTTTCTAGTTTTCTTCTGTTGCTATGATAAAACACTGACTAAAAGCAAGTTGGGGAAGGTAAAGTTTTTGTTTGTTGTTTGTTTGTTTGATCCAGCTCATAGGTTGCATAGCTCATCATGAAAGAAAGCCATAGCAGTCCAAGGCAGGAACCCAGAATCAGGAACTCTAGGAGAGACCATGGAGAAATGTTCTTACCAGGTTTGCTTCTAGGCTCATATTTAGCTAGCTAGCTTTCTAACACACCCTGGTCACACTTGCCTAGAAAGTTTGCCATCTAAACAGGACTAGATACTTAGACATCAGTTAGCAATCAGAAAGTATTCTTACCAACATTCTCATAAACAAACTGGATAGAGATAATTCCTTTGGTGAGTCCCTTGCTCTTAATGTGTAGAATTAACAACTGCAGCTAATTTTGCCAAGCATGGAAATCTATCCTACGTTTAAAAGAATGCCATAGAAAGACTTTGTGTATTGGAATTCTACAGGAAACACTGGCCCTGTTAAGTTACTTTATAATTTCAAAAGGGTCAATAATTATATTAATGACCTTAAGCAAGCACTAAAGCTTTCTGAATATTATCTTACCTCTGCAGTGACAAATAATTTGAATTGGTAATTTCTAACCTTGCTGGGTGTACTTAGTGAGATGGGGTATTTAAAATACAAATGGTTGTGGTGATAAATACAAAAAAAATCATCAAACTCAAACATATAACATACTTAACATATTAAACCAACAGTATTTCAGAAGCAGTTGATTCGCCCATGAAACCATTGTATCTCTCTCTTTCCTCTCTTTTACTTTCCTTGTTCCTCTACCGCATTATCTTTCCCCCAAAAGCTAAACTGTACATTGTATTCTAAAAGATGATGAAGTCAATTAAAAGGAAAGGGATAGATTGACTCAATTAAAAACCTAGAAACTCATGTCAAACAAACCACTTGTCATTCAGGCATAACAAAATCATGTAAAAAAAATCTTAAAAAATAAAAATAAAAACCCCTTGGGAAAAAAAATGTGAATTCGTAAGTATCAGTATTCTCACTACCCTGACAGTATTTTTCCAACATGGAAAAAAGTCGTAAGACAAGAAGAAATATCTTTATTCATCCCCTCCCTGAGTTATAATAATAAGTCTGAATATTAGTTAGATTTCTATGTTCCACAAACATAAGCAGATTGTAGACAGTGGAGAGTAGGCTCATTAAAATTTCCTTGGGGAAAAGAACACCTGTAACAATCAGAAATATGATAAAACTGTCAAAGGGTACATGAAATTAATTATGCCCACTTTGGAATATATATCATTTTTACTACAGTATGACAATGGAAATTATGTTTTCAATATATTTTTAAAAGAACAAAGATCCTAGGAGTATTTAACTGACACTTCAATAATGATATCACTATATCTCAGAGAAAAGTTCCTTTTCTGCATTCTGGAGCCTTCTTTTCTGAGGATACTTTTTAAGTAGTGTTTCTCATTATAGTTTTTATTCAGCCACAACTAGAGCTGGCCAATGCCAACAATGATTTGTTTCTGTGAAATGGAATGCTTGCTATTATTTTACAAGAATAATGATTTTTTTCCTTTTCTTAGATTTACCCTCCATGTTTTTACCACTTTTTAAAAATCTATGTGGATAAGAGTTCTAGAGGTATTGGGCATGGCTATCGCTGACCAAAGTTGGCCTTGACTTTTCAGAGTTCATATCCACACAGCAGAGAGCAGCTGCTTGGCGCAAGGCCTAGTGTGGTGTGGCAGTCTGAAGCTCAACTGATCAATGAAGTAATCCAGCATTCACACCCAATCAGGAGTTTACATAACAATTTAGACTGGGCCATTTCATTCTTATTCCCTATTGGGTATAAAGGGGATTATTTATGGATTTCCAAAGAAGAACACACCACTTGCAAATATGTGACAAGACACATTGTTTTGTGGCCCTCAAGTGGCAGGTGAGTTGAATTCTTCACCAAAGCTACTTCAGAGGTGCTTAGATAAAAGTCTAAGCGTTGATGAAAAGCTGGACTTCCCCTGAGAGGACAACCTGCTTTACATGTTCTGAATCGTAATGTAATGGCATCTTGTGTTGTGATTCTCAAGTCACGTTCTCAAGTCAAAGTCATCTATTTGTCTTTGCAGGAAGCCTTTATTTGGACTGAGAAACAAACCAAACCAGTGAGGCAGCCATATTACTTCAAGCTCCTGTAGGTTGTGGACTCAGCAATTCATTTGACAGATTTCTACCAGACTCAAGAGCCTTCAATATAATCTTCTCAGTGTTTATTGAAGGTTAGTACACACACTTTTTCTTTTCATTGTAGGAAGGATAAAAACCTGTACAAAAATTGTGCTTTATAACAACCCCTTCTCAGTGTCATAATATTAGAGTTGTAATTTAGGATTGATAGCTACGCAGAGGAACAGGAGTTCAGATTTTCTCAAGTTTAAGGCAAATAAGACTTTGTAGAAGCGCAAGTCAAACCTCCAGTACTTGCAATACTGTGAAGTAAATAGAGGCCCTGGGGCTTGATGAGGTAAGCATGCCAGCACCTTTACAGTAGCAAGTGAAATCACTAATTTAGTATATTTAATACACACATGCTACTTGATTTTTGAAAAGTTAAAAAAAGGAAGGAAGAAAGAAATGAATAAAGAGAGAAAAAAGAAAGAAAGAAAGAAAGAAAGAAAGAAAGAAAGAAAGAAAGAAAGAAAGAAAGAAAGAAAGAAAGAGAGAGAAAAAAGGAAAGAAAGAAGGAAAGGAAAAAGAAAAAAGAAAAAAATTCTAAAGGAAGTGAACATGACTTAAGACTAATGCTAACCATTTTGAAAATGCACAACTAGAATGGAAACATGATTTATCCCGCAGCTACATGAGCATTCTGGACGCTTCTCTGCAGAGTCAGCAAGTGCCATGCATTGGCAATATGCCTAGAGGGAGCTGAGGTCACTGACCAGCTTGTAGAAGGAAGACCTTGCATTTTTGTAAAGATTTAGATCAGTAATACAAAGCTGGTATTTCTTACCTTGGCTAAATTGTGACAGGCAGGGGATTAGAATATTGTATAAACATAACTTTGTGACCTCTGAAAAGCTGGATAATGCCTTATTCTACAGGTGAGGCTGGTATTTCCAGCTTGCTTGGGATATGGCTTCAAAGGCAAAAGCACTGCATACTTAATACCTGGTTGCACGGGAAACCATCAGGAATCAAGTCTGCTTAAGGAACTGTCTTTGGAACATCAGAGGAGTTCAGTGGACATGCCAGTTACTCCAACAAATAGCAAGACATGGACAACTAATTAAGAATAAAGATGCTCTGAACAACAAGTATCAGCCACCATTCGTTTAGCCTCAATTATAGAATACAATATGTTAAAGACTATGATAGGATTTGGGGGTCTTGGAGACAGTGCTTGACTATAGCACATTTTTATTAATGAGAAGAAAATAGATCAGATTAATGACATTGTATCCAACATTATAAAAACGTTGAAATCTTTTATCCTTAGGTAACAAGGCAATGAATAAGTGCAGACCTAAGTCCTATGGAGGAGGAATATTAGGAATAAAAAGGACAAAGCTGCACGTGTGACTATATTGAAACCAGACAATACCAGCAGATTATAGACTTCACATGAAAGAACAAATTTGGTGGGAAAAGTGCCTGATGAGATGTGGCATTGGGGATTTTGAAGCAATAAAATGAAGGTACAAATGACCGTGTTTATACATGCTTTTCTTCCCAGCTACTTGGAGGTTTCCCTGGGCAACATAAGCATGATCTTATCCCCTGGTCAATTTTGAAAAGGTTTAGGTGTTTTGCTTAAGGGTTCAGTGTATATGAGGCTTCCAAATTCAGAAGCATAAAACCCACACATCTACTTTGAGCAAAACAACTCTTAATGAAAGCAGGGCAAACTATTTGGTGTTGAACACCCAGTTCATAGTGGAGCTGTTTCTTAGGATTAATGTGATTGTGAGGAACATAACACATATGAAACACTTAAATAGCTAATGTGTGTCATAGAGATGAGAGTGTGAGCCAAAGCCATGGAATTGGGGTAACTAAGAAGGAACAGACATGACAGACACTAAGAAAAGAGTGAATAATTCTAATTTCAATGATGGTTATTGCCTGGAAATATCAAAACCCATCACCTTAACCCTTGAGGCAATCATCTTCATGAACAATAAATTTTACATCTCATCATGAAAAGTATCAACTCTCCCTCTCTGAGGATGTATTTGCATTGATATGGAGAAACACCATATATCCACACAAGGACAGATATGAGAAGAAACCATATTGAAACTATGCCTTATTGAAACTATGCCTGAGTTCTGAAGAAGTTGAAGAGAAATTTAGAGAACTCTATGACAGACTTTAAACACCTGATATTATATATAAACAGATACCAATATGCATATACTGGAATGTTTGAAGACAGCAGTTCTCAACTTGTGTGTCCGAACCCTCTGGGGGTGGGGGGCGGGCTCATATCAGATATCATATATATCAGATATTTACATAGAGATCCATAACAGTAGTAAAATTGCACTTAAGAAGTAGCAATAAAATAATTTTATAGTCCAGGTCACCACAACATGAGAAACTGTAGTTAAAAGGTTGCAGCATTAGGAAGGTTGAGAATCACTGGACTGAGACACTATCCATAATTGTCTCAGAGTAATAACTACCTAAAATCTAACATCAGTTTATATTATAAATAAAATGGTTCGTAATTGTCAGTGAGAATAAGCAACTAGATCCTCACAGAAAAATACTGTCTTCTAAATAAAATGGTATTAAAATTGGTTGGTTCCTTCATGTTCTAAAGGAGAAACAATTTTCCAAGTCTTTCCCACAGCTTCTGGTTATTTCCACCAATCCCTTGATTCCAGTGTAAAAGTGTTTATATCCACAGTTTCATTTAATATAAAGTAAACAAATGTATATGACAGTAGTAGCCGAAAGAACTATGAGAGAGAAATGGTGTACTACGGATTTATCAGCACATCTCATATCCTGGTGAACAGATTGGTTTGTTAAATTCTTATAATTATATTATTTTGATACTCTGTGATATATTTTCTGTATTTATATTAAGCTATAACCAAAAAGAATTTTCAAGGTGACCATTGGTGAATATTAGGAGAAAAGATAATAGACAAAAGGTTATTTGCTTAGTAGGTGCTCACCATCCAACTCTTGGATCCATGAAAAAGATGAATAACTCTAGACAAATGAAACAGCCCATAGAACAGCATCCACTAGTGTTAACTGTATTGCTTGTTTGAAGTAATTTCTCAAAAATATGGTCTTTTAACCTTATAGCTACCTATATATGTTCAAGAACCTAAGCTTATACAAAGCAGGTAAAAACATCCATTAGTCATTAATAGTCTTCCAAACAAAAAAAGCCCAGGACCAAATGGGTTTAGTGCAGAGTTCTATCAGGCCTTCAAAGAAGATCTAACCCCAGTTCTTCACAAACTATTCCACAAAATAGAAACAGAAGGTACTCTACCCAATTCATTCTATGAAGCCACAATTACTCTGATAACTAAACCACAGAAAGACCCAACAAAGATAGAGAACTTCAGACCAATTTCCCTTATGAATATCAATGCAAAAATACTCAATAAAATTCTTGCTAACCAAATCTAAGAACACATCAAAACAATCATCCATCCTGACCAAGTAGGTTTCATTCCAGGTATGCAGGGATGGTTCAATATATTTGGAAATTGATCAATGGAATCCACTATATAAACCCAAAGGGGGAAAAAAAAAACAAAAACATGATCATCTCATTAGATTCTGAGAAACCATTTGACAAAATCCAACACCCATTCATAATAAAAGCTTTGGAAAAATCAGGAATTCAAGGCCCATTCCTAAACATGATAAAAGCAATCTACAGCAAACCAGTAGCCAACATCAAAGTAAATGGTGAGAAGCTGGAAGCAATCCCACTAAAATCAGGGACTAGACAAGGCTGTCCACTTTCTCCCTACATATTCAATATAGTACTTGAAGTCCTAGCCAGAGCAATTTGACAACAAAAGGAGATCAAGGGGATACAAATTGGAAAGGAAGAAGTCAAAAATATCACTACTTGCAGATGATATGATAGTATGTATAAGTGACCCTAAAAATTCCACCAGAGAACTCCTAAACCTGATAAACAGCTTCAGTGAAATAGATGGATATAAAATTAACTCAAACAAGTCAATGACCTTTCTCTACACAAAGGATAAACAGGCTGAGAAAGAAATTAGGGAAACAACACCCTTCTCAATAGTCACAAATAATATAAAATATCTTGGTGTGACTCTAACTAAGGAAGGGAAAGATCTGTATGATAAGAACTTCAAGTCTCTGAAGAAAGAAATTAAAGAAGATCTCAGAAGATGGAAAGATCTCCCATGTTCATGGATTGACAGGATCAATATAGTAAAAATGACTATCTTGCCAAAAGCAATCTACAGATTCAATGCAACCCCCATCAAAATTCCAACTCAATTCTTCAACTAATTAGAAAGGACAATCTGCAAATTCATCTGGAATAACAAAAAAAAACTAGGATAGCAAAAACTCTTCTCAATGATAAAAGAACCTCTGGTGGAATCACCATGTCTGACCTAAAGTTGTACTACAGAGCAATTGTGATAAAAACTGCATGGTACTGGTATAATGACAGACAAGTAGACCAATGGAACAGAATTGAAGACCCAGAAATGAACCCACACACCTATGGTCACTTGATCTTTGACATGGGAGATAAAACCATCCAGTGGAAAAAAGACAGCATTTTCAACAAATGGTGCTGGCACAACTGGTGGTTATCATGTAGAAGAATGCGAATTGATCCATTCCTATCTCCTTGTACTAAGGTCAAATCTAAGTGAATCAAGGAACTTCACATAAAACCAGAGACCCTGAAACTTATAGAGGAGAATGTGGGGAAACGCCTTGATGATTTGGGCACAGGGGAAAAATTCCTGAATTGAACAGCAATGACTTGTGCTGTAAGATCAAGAATCAACAAATGGAACCTCATAAAATTGCAAAGCTTCTGTAAGGCAAAAGACACTGTTAATAATACAAAAAGACTACCAACATATTGGGAAAGGATCTTTACCATCCTAAATCAGATAGGGGACTAATATCCAATATATATAAAGAACTCAAGAAGGTAGTCTCCAGAAAAATCAAATAACCCATTAAAAAATGGGGCTCAGAGCTAAACAAAGAATTCTCATCTGAGGAATACTGAATGCCTGAGAAGCACCTGAAAAATGTTCAGCATCCTTAATCATCAGGAAAATGCAAATCAAAACAACCCTGAGATTCCACCTCATGCCAGTCAGAATGGCTAAGATCAAAAATTCAGGTGACAGCAGATGCTGGTGAGGATGTGGAGAAAGAGGAACACTCCTCCATTGTTGGTGGGACTGCCAGCTTGTACAACCAGTCTAGAAATAAGTCTGGCGTTTCCTCAGAAAATTTGACATAGTACTACTGGAGGATCCCGCAATACCTCTCCTGGGCATATATCCAAAAGATGTTCTAACATGTATGAAGGACACATGCTCCACTATGTTCATAGCAGCCTTATTTATAATAGCCAGAAGCTGGAAAGAACCCAGATGCCCCTCAACAGAGGACTGGATACAGAAAATGTGGTACATTTACAGAATGGAGTACTACTCATCTATTAAAAAGAATGAATTCATAAAATTCCTAGTCAAATGGATGGACCTGGAGGGTATCATCCTGAGTGTGGTAACCCAATCACAAAAGAACTCACAGGATATAAGTACTCACTGATAAGTGGATATTAGCCCAGAAACTTAGAATACCCAAGGTATAAGATACAATTTGCAAAACACATGAAACTCAAGAACGAACGAAGATCAAAGTGTGGGCACCTTGCCTCTTCTTAGAATTGGGAACAAAACACCCATGGAAGGAGTTACAGAGACAAAGTTTGGAGCTGAGACGAAAGGATGGACCATCTAGAGGCTGCCATACCCGGAGATCCATCCCATAATCAGTCTCCAAACACTGACACCATTGCATACACTAGCAAGATTTTGCTGAAAGGACCCTGATATAGCTGTCTCTTATGAGACTATGCCGGGGCCTAGCTAACACAGAAGTGGATGCTCACAGTCAGCTATTGGATGGAACACAGGGCCTCCAATAGAGGTGATAGAGAAAGTACCCAAGGAGCTAAAGGGGTCTGCAACCCTATAGGTGGAACAACAATATGAACTAACCAGTACCCCCGGAGCTCATGTCTTTAGCTGCATATGTACCAGAAGATGGCCTTGCTGTCCATCATTGGGAAGAGAGGCCCCTTGGTCTTGCAAATTTTATTTGCCTCAGTACAGGGGAACACCAGGGCCAAGAATTGAGAGTGAGTGGATAGGGGATTGGGGAGGATAGGGTATGGGGGAAATTTTGGGATAGAATTTGAAGTGTAAATGAAGAAAATACCTAATTAAATATAATCACACATCACAGTTGTACCATCTTGGAGCCTAGCTCTTCAACCATGAAAGGCTTTTCATGGACTTTCAAAATATAAACTATGAAATGGCTCTTCATGAATAGAAGAGAGCTACCACATTTTTTGAACTATCATATATTTTTCTTTATTATAAATGACATTGATTATTGGGAGTGCAAGGAGAGGAGCTTCATTGTTTGCATATGGTTCTAGTCTGTGGGACCGACTACCTGGTTTCATAATGGCAACTCTGCTGCACTAGGAGTTGCAGGAGGTTCTTGAATTACTTGAGTACTGATAGTACTGATAGATATGGCTCTACTCTTCACCTTCTGGTTCTTAGGTCAGGTGCTCTCTCTGAAACTGCCTAGACTGAATGTATAATGAGGGACTCAAGACAGGTTCTGACTTTTAGGCATCACATATTGTAACTCTCTTAGTGTACTTGGTTATGATATTTGGCTTACAGTTATATAATCCAGTTAATTATCTCTGTCCATACATAGGGTCAGTGGACAGTTGGAGGATGCTCCATTTGTATGGCTTCCATATGTAAAAATAAAAATAAATTAGCTCTTTTGCTATTATAGCATTATATAACTTAGCATCCTATAACCAAAATGCCATTCCCATCTATAACCACAATAGTTGACCTTTGTTGATAGTTTTTTTTTAAAATTTATAATTAGTTAAGATAAGGTCACATTTGAATGGGATGGGGATGGGCCTTGAATCTATTGACTGATGTCTTTAAAAGTCAAGGGAAGAACATGTAGAAAGATAGACAAAGGGGACTTAGATTCATGATGAAGTCAGAACTAAAATGGGACAACTATCAGAACTAGGAGACTTCTGTAATTTACCAGAAACTAATGAAATCAAGAAAAAAAAATTCCTTGGAGCCATCAGAGGGTGAATAAAGATGTAAGGACTATGATTTTTAAAACTCTAGCCTCTCAAACTGAGAGGAAATAAGTGAATTTGAATCCACCACACCTGTCATAATTTGTTACAGCAGCTTGGAGAAACTAATACAGAATTCATCACAGCTCAGATCTGCATCTCATAGCTAAACAGAGAAAGAGCAATCTAACATAACTTGTTTCCAAAAAATAAAATACAAATTAATCATTGTAATTTACTCTCCTGATGTCCTATCTGACTTACTGACTTCCAAATCTCTACCAGGTCTATTTTCCTTGAGACATGATGATGATTCTTTTGGACATATTACATTACTCCATTCTTGCAAGCTTCATGTATCAGATGATGGCCCTAATTGTTATGCACCTGTCTTCATGTAAAAAAGTTGTTTTGGTTATTTTCCTGCTTTATGTACGCAACTGGAGTTAGTGGAAAGAAAAAAAAGTAGCTATTTTATTCACATGGTAATCCTTTCTGTTTCCCCCAGCTATGTTCTATCAACCCGAATACTCTGATATTTTGTCATTGTGCATCTTTCACAAGGGCAACTTCATAAGATAACGAAAAGTCTTAAAAGACAAGTGCTTCAATCTTAAAAGATATCTCTGCTTCAAAATTCTCTTTGATGACAAGGATTCTTAGAACATTATCCTCTGTAATCTTCCTTCTTAGGGGCCAAGGTTGGTGGCTCTGTCTTTGCAAATTAGGAATAAATTGTTTTTATTATCCACTCTACTCTTTTATGTAAAGGACAAAATGATAAATCTTTAAATAGTAAATAACAAATTATAAAAAAAAGTCAGGTTACTTAATATGTTATGCTGTAGGTATGAGTTTTGAAAGTAATTTAGTAAGACCTTTACAGGGGAGACCACAGGAATGGAGTTTGAAGAAATGATAAGAAATGATTATTTTCTTGATAGGACCTGGCATTGGGCAAGGTAGCAGAGCCTCTGGAAACAGCAATCAGGCTAATAACACATGTATATTATCTGTGTTAAACATGCTTTATTTTCATAAGTATACTAAGTAATATGAGTAGGTATCAAAAATGTAATATTTCATTTGGTATATCTGAAGTGCATTGTTCTGTTGACATCTGTTCATGAATTCTATGAAGAATCAGCAACAGAACTTCCATGGATTTTATGAGCCTTTTCATTATGCCATCTGAAATAAGAATCCCCTGGATTTTTACATAGTCCATATACCACATCTTAGCCCAGGATAGGGAGGAGTGACCTAGTAAAACTAAAATCCAAGTGAGGAACATAAAAATACTTGTTCAACTGCTTACACAAATCTGTCTTTAACTGTAAGACAATCTTTCTTCCCCCTTTTTTCTTTTCTCTCTTAAGCTAACAGATTCCCCAGAAATCTAAATGACCACCAGTACCTTCCTACTGATCCTATTACAAATAATAATTAATTAAGTGATAAACCAAAGCAGAAATATTCAATCGTTCTTATTTATGTGGGGAGGATGCTTGCTGACCTTGCTAGATGCCTGAAGCTGCAGAAAAGATTGAATGCTACATAGGCCTTCTGATTCTGAACAACTCTCCAATACAAGCAAATGAAATGTCTTGGTATTAACCCATGGAAGTCATTTCCTCACTCTTTACTTTGACTTAATGTTCCCAGATGAGACATATTTCCTGTCTTCATGTAAAAAATCATTTTGGTTATTTTTCCATAATTGAAAATATATTCTGTTCATATCTTCCACCTTACCTAAGCTCTTGATATGGTTTTTACTTTCACAATGTGAGGTCCACAGCACCTTGTGACTAGTACGATTTCTATCTTCTCAATTAGGTCACAAACAGAAGATGTAATCTTTCTATACTTTTTTTTTTTAACAACCTCAGCATAGACTTACTTGTTTTACTTTTCATTAGCAAAATCTTTCAACTTTTCTTTTCTAAGACATATAATAGACCTCGTTGGGAATACTTCATTCAATAGTATTACTGCTGTATACCTTGGAAACATTATTAAGATTAGGGTTATTCAATCATTTGTATTCTGATTCATAACAATGTTCTATTAATACCAACAGTGGCTACTAGGATGCCAGGGAGTAGTTGTGCATACATGGTGGATGCACTTGGTTAAGAGAATACCCACAAGCTGGAAACCAGTTGCAACAGTGAGGAGTCCACCATGCTATTCAGCTGACACACAATTGAAAACTCCTAAATTGTTCCTGAAATTTTCATGTAGTATTTTCCATTCAAAGTTGCCTGAATCTAGAAATTAAAAGAGTGGACAGCTGAACTACTGAATTCTTTTGTAATATTGAATGTTATGAGTCCCTATTCATGGACATGACAAGTTAGGTTTCCTCTTCATGTTCTATAGGAGAATTACCCATGGGTTTTCAATGACTTCTGGTTATTTCCAACAGCCCCTGGAAAAACACTCAAATCTCTGGTTCATCCTCAAAAGACATCTTTATCTCTGTGTCTAAAGTCCACCTTTCCTTTCTCTTATATAATTACCAGTCACTCAATATAGGGTGCCTTCAAATTCAGAATACTCTCATTTTGATATCTTTACTTATATCTCTGACTCTAGATAGGCTGTATTAAAAACTACAGAGAGCTAGCAGTTATCTCTCTCTCCTCTCTCTCTCTCCATATATATGTATAATATATAATTTATATATAAATCATATATTAGAATGTACAAAATATATACATATCTAATATATTAGAATGTTTATAATATAATATACACATAAACATATGAATACATACATATATATATATATATATATATATTGTCTTAGACTTTTACTGCTATGAACAAACACTATGACCAAGGCAACTCTTATAAAAAACAACTTTTAATTGGGGCTGGCTTACAGGTTCAGAGGTTCAGTCCATTATCATCAAGGTGGGAGCATGGCAGCATCTAGGCAGGCATGGTGCAAGCAGAGCTGAGAGTTCTACTTCTCAATCTGAAGGCTGCTAGTGGAAGAACGACTTCCAGGCACCTAGGATGAGAGTATTAAACCCACATCCACAGTGACACAGCTATTCCAACCAGGTCACACCTATTCCAACAATGCCACACCTCCAAATGGTGCCTCTCCCTGGTCCAAGAATATACAAACCATCACATTCCACTCCCTGGCCCCCATAGACTTGTTCAAACACATGAGTCTATGGGTGGTCATACTTAAACATAGCATAATGCAAAATGTATTTAGTCCAACTTTCAAAGTCCTCAAAGTCTGTAGCAGTCTCAACAATGTTAAAAGTCCAAAGTCCAAGGTCTCTTCCAAGATTCATCCAATCACTTAACTGTAATCCCCAAAGAAAGACAGGAAACCAGCTGGGCAAACTCCAAACTCTGCATCTCCATGGCTGATATCAAAGTGGTCTTCAGATCTCCACTCCTTTTTCATCTTTGTTGACTGCAATAAACTGCTTTCTCCTGGGCTGGTTCCACTCCCTGTTACCAGCTTTCCTCAGCATGTATCTCATGGCTCTGGCATCTTTAACATCTTTGAGTCTCCAAGGCAATTTCAGTGATACAGCTTCTTGTTTAAGTGTCTGGGATTCCACTTGATCTTTTGGACTCCTCCTAAGGCTTTTCCAGCTCTGCCCTCTGTAGCACTCTAAGCTCAGGTTGATCCATTCCACTATGACTGCTGTTCTTGGTGATCACTCCATGGTACTGACATCTCCAATACACTGGGGTGTTCCACTCTAACTAACCTTCACCAATAGCCTCTCCGAGGCTCTCTTCATGGTGCTAAGCCTCAAATCATTTGCAATGACCCTTTAATACTCAAACCATATATTTTATAATTTTCCTTTTTAACTTTGCTATGCTTGTTCAAACTTCTCTTCATAAGACTTAACCAGAGAATAAAGCCTCTGTTGGTCTTTTTTGAAACTTCCTTTGTCAATGCAATTAATCTGAGTCTCTTCACCTTAGCCTCAGGAAGACTTTTCAGATAAGGGCAAAAAGTAGCCACATTCTTGACCAAAATACCACAAAACAGTCTTTATACCACATTCTGAAATTCTTCTCCTTTGAAATCTCTTGGGCCAGGTCAACACAGTTCAAATTACTCCCAGCAACAAAGTCTTCTATATTCCTCCTAGGATGACCCATTAAGCTCTATTTAAAGCATTCTACTGTGTTCCAAATCCAAAGTCCCAAAATCCACATTCTTTCAAATAAAATCATGGTCAGGCCTATCACAGCAATACCCCACTCCTGGTACCAACTTCTGTCTTAGGGTCTTACTGCTGTGAACAAATACCATGGCCAATGCAACTCTTATAAAAAACAACATTTAATTGGGGCTGGCTTATAGGTTCAGAGATTCAGTCACTTATCAAGGTGGGAGCATGGCAGCATCTAGGCAGGCATGGCGCAAGTAGAGCTGAGAGTTCTACTTCTCAATCTGAAGGCTGCTAGTGGAAGAACGACTTCCAGGCACAGAGGATGAGAGTATTAAACCTACATCCACAGTGACACATCTATTCCAACCAGGTCACACCTATTCCAACAATGCCACACCTCCAAATGGTGCAACTCCCTAGTCCAAGAATATACAAACCATCACACATATATAATGCTCATATTTTAAAATTCTGTACATATGTATATATGTATTATACATATATGTGTATAAAATATACAATATACCTATCAGTCTAATATAACATATATATATATTTTTTTTTAGGAGGTCATGTGTTTTAGTTACCAAATACCAATATGAGCTATTGAGCTTGCTGGTCTAAAACATCCTATATATCTGGAGATGTCATCTTCAGCTGGGTACATTCAGCTGGGTACAGTAAAACAAATAATATTTAAGACACCTGGTTTAATTTGGGGGTATTATAACATTAGTAACCAAAAATGGTTAACATTTAAAGCATTTTATATTAAAGGCTGGGGCTCTGTATGCATATCATCATCAGTACCCAACAGAGTATGTGAATTATAACTCAAATTGACTCAAATGTTGATATACTTTCTAACTTTCAAACAATTCACCTGAAAACTCAATTGAAAGTTAAGCCTCCTCTAGCCTACAGGCCTCTGACAGAGAATAATATTTAGACCTTCAGCTGTTCGTCCTGCTAGTCATTACAAATAAATGGCTCTTGTAAAGAATATTAATTGTAATAAACTTTTCTGTTTAATGAGACCCAGCCTTTCAGAATGGGATTGTGGATGAGCTCAGAGATACAGGTGAAGGGCAAAAGAGAGAGCAGCCTGTACCTCAGATGCTTCGCCGAGAGCAGATGGTGTTCAGAATCCTTCCATTTGTGATCACTCCATAATAAAGATTAAAGTTGCATGTCCCTTTGTGAGGTGTGCTCAGCTGCCTGCCAATGTTCTGAGGCTGGTTCTTGTCCTACCTTGTTCCATATGAAAATTTTCTCCCTCTCCATTTATCTAAATCATCTCTCCGTTCTGATAATAAATCTTTCCATTAAAAACTTAAAATATAAAAAAAATACTGGCTTTATATCATCATTTTTGTTGTTGTTGCAGGAACCCATTAACAGTGACTGGGCCATTTTTTAATTGTTCCAGATCTTAATCCTCCAATAATGTTTTTAGTTATACACATGTTTGAGCTAGTGTATTTGTCCAAGTCTGTGAAACTGATAATTAGATGATAAACAGTTCTGGCTTTAGAAGTAAAGAAATATAGCTGTATAACAAGTCAGTGGTTATAAGTAAAATCCTCACACACAGCAGCGAGTCTGTCCCAAGCAGTTCTTTCCTCTCTTGAGATGACTGGAATCCATTAGTTCCAAATCATGAAATAGCAACCCTGTTAGACTGCTTCTATTTCTTTAGGGGATACAGGACTGTTTAGGTCATTAATCTGATCCTGATTTAACTTTGGTACCTGGTATCTGTCTAGAAATTTGTCCATCTCATCCAGGTTTTCCAGTTTTGTTGTGTATAGCCTTTGTAGACGTATCTGATAGTGTTTTGGATTTCTTCAGTATCTGTTGTTATGTCTCCCTTTTCATTTCTAATTTTGTTAATTAGGATGCTGTCCCTGTGCCCTCTAGTTAGTCTGGATAAGGGTTTATCTATCTTGTTGATTTTCTCAAAGAACCAGCTCCTCTTTTGGTTGATTGTTTGAATAGTTCTTCTTGTTTCCACTTGGTTGATTTCACCCCTGAGTTTGATTATTTCCTGCTATCTACTCCTCTTGGATGAATTTGCTTCCTTTTGTTCTAGAGCTTTTAGGTGTGTTGTCAAGCTGCTAGTGTGTGCTCTCTCTAGTTTCTTTTTGGAGGCACTCAGAGCTATGAGTTTTCCTCTTAGAAATGCTTTCATTGTGTCCCATAAGTTTGGGTATGTTGTGGCTTCATTTTCATTAAACTCTAAAATGTCTTTAATTTTTTTCTTTATTTCTTCCTTGTCCAAGGTATCATTGAGGAGAGTGTTGTTCAGTTTCCACGTGAATGCTGGCTTTCTATTATTTATGTTGTTATTGAAGATCACCCTTAGTCCATGATGATCTGATAGGATGCATGGGGCAATTTCAATATTTTTTGTATCTGTTGAGGCCTGTTTTGTGACCAATGATATGGTCAGTTTTGGAGAAGGTACCATGAGGTGCTGAGAAGAAGGTATATCCTTTTGTTTTAGGATAAAATGTTCTGTAGATATCTGTTAAATACATTTGTTTCATACCTTCTGTTAGTTTCACTGTGTCCCTGTTTAGTTTCTGTTTCCATGATCTGTCCATTGATAAAAGTGGGGTGTTAAAGTCTCCCACTATTATTGTAGTGTCTTCTGTGCATCTGTCCTTTTCTCATGCCACCCAACCTGCAGACACATAGCTGGCTTTCTCTCCTTTCCCAGCACAGCTATGCATCCTCTGCTTTCTCCTCTTGAGGAGACTCATCTCAGACATATCAGACTCAGAAATCACTCTTCCCCAGGCCCAGGTCTTGCTCTTTAAATGGAACACTTCGGGATGCACTTCTCTTCCATCCTGAGTTTGAAGTTCCCTCCAAATGGGGAAGCAGACTATCAACAACTGTGAGAGAATTATAAGCTTTATGAAAACATAGCCTTATCTGGATCTTTCTGCAGGGCAATTAGTAATAAACATATTAAAACCATTTGAGGACTATTTAAATCAGCTCCATTCAGATGGCAATGGTTAGACTAAATGGAATTGAGTATTACTAAACCTGTCCCAGACTGATAATGAACATACATTCACACACACACACACACACACACACACACACACACACACACTCACACACACACTTTTTATATGTTTTTTCTTGGATATTCTAATCATTAAAATCAATGGATGCCCCAGACCATGAGGGCATTGCTGTTAATTTTGGATTTCCAGAGCACACTAAGTATCTCTTGCTCTGACTCACCAGAATCATGGAGTGATGAGCATCGTCTGCATGTTTTCTCTTGCTTCAGGGAAGCCAGAGGTCAGTTTCCTTCCATGTAAGACCTTAGGAACTCCCACAGCCGACTTGGCTGCTGCCTCAGGCTTGCTCTGTTTCACTTGCTCAAGTTTACCCTTTGCAAGGGCGCTCCCCTGAGGTTCTACTACATTCCTGATATTCTGATTTTTACTATATACTACTTTACAGCTCTTGCAGAGGAAGAAGAGCCCACGGGAGGTTGGTGGCCCAATACCTAGGAAATATCAGTACCCTGTAAATGTGCTTAAAGAAACAACCAACTCAGTGACAGTACTTATTTCCTGTAAATTTTAGTGAAGGCTGCGGTGAGCACAAAAGCAAGGAACATATTTCAGAAGCCTCAAGAATGAACATTACAAAACATTTAAATGTTGTACTTTTATAATAGATGGCATGAATGACAAAAGGAAAATCAAACCAAAAACTCTTGTCTGTCTTGCTTGCACTGGCCATCAATACTTAGAAGCAGGGGTTTAACAAGTAAAATCAATTTACGTCAAATTAAAAGGGAGAAAAGCATGAAATAGCATCTAAGTAGTACAGGGCAATGAAAAAACTGGCACTGTCAAGGACCAGCATGGCACTGTGGTCCACAAAACAGAAACACACATTCAAGCATAGAAGGAGCTAAGTCACTGTCTGACTTAATTAGGGTTTCTATTACAGCAACAAAACACCATGACCAGATGCAAGTTGGACAGGAAAGCGTTTGTATGGCTTATACTTCCATCTTGTTGACCATTGCTGAAGGAAGTTAGGACAGGAACTCACAGAAGAACCTGGAGTTAGTAGCTGCTGCAGAAGCCATTCAGGGGTGCTGTTTACTGGCTTGCTTCTCATGGCTTTGCTCATCCTGCTTTCTGGTAGAAAGAAGCCAGGACTACAAGGCCAGGGCTAGCACCACCCACAATGGGTTGGGCCCTCCTCTATCAATCACTAATTAAGAAAATGCCTTACCATATATCCAGAAGATGCCCCAACTGGTAAGAAGGACACATGCTCCACTATGTTCATAGCAGCCTTATTTATAATAGCCAGAAGCTGGAAAGAACCCAGATGCCCCTCAACAGAGGAATGGATACAGAAAATGTGGTACATCTACACAATGGAGTACTACTCAGCTATTAAAAAGAATGAATTTATGAAATTCCTAGCCAAATGGATGGACCTGGAGGGCATCATCCTGAGTGAGGTAACACATTCACAAAGGAACTCACACAATATGTACTCACTGATAAGTGGATATTAGCCCCACACCTAGGATACCCAAGATATAAGATACAATTTCCTAAACACATGAAACTCAAGAAAAATGAAGACTGAAGTGTGGACACTATGCCCCTCCTTAGAAGTGGGAACAAAACACCCTGGGAAGGAGTTACAGAGACAAAGTTTGGAGCTGAGATGAAAGGATGGTCCATGTAGAGACTGCCATATCCAGGGATCCACCCCATAATCAGCATCCAAACGCTGACACCATTGCATACACTAACAAGATTTTATCGAAAGGACCCAGATGTAGCTGTCTCTTGTGAGACTATGCCGGGGCCTAGCAAACACAGAAGTGGATGCTCACAGTCAGCTAATGGATGGATCACAGGGCTCCCAATGGAGGAGCTAGAGAAAGTACCCAGGAGCTAAAGGGATCTTTCAACCCTATAGGCGGAACAACATAATGAACTAACCAGTATTCCGGAGCTCTTGACTCTAGCTGCATATGTATCAAAAGATGGCCTAGTCGGCCATCACTGGAAAGAGAGGCCCATTGGACACGCAAACTTTATATGCCCCAGTACAGGGTAACGCCAGGGCCAAAAAGGGGGAGTGGGTAGGTAGGGGAGTGGGGGTGGGTGGGTATGGGGGACTTTTGGTATAGCATTGGAAATGTAAATGAGCTAAATACCTAATAAAAAATGGAAAAAAAAGAGAGAAAAAAAAAAAGAAAATGCCTTACAACTGGATCTCATGGAGGCATGTCTCAGTTGAGGTTTGCTGCTTTCAGATAACTCTAGCTAGCACACTAAGTTAACTTCATCTCATGGGTTTCCTTAGTCTGTGTAAAGAACATGACAATCTTTCTTAAGCTGAACCCTATGAGGATAAAAAGAAGTATGACCTTGTGATATGTTTTTAAAGTCCACTATTAATAGTGAACAGATTATTAGTTTCTTTTTTCCTCCTATGCCCACCAGCTATAATAGAGAATGGTACAAGTGGTGTTCATAGGTGGCCCTAGGTCTTCAAAGCTATTTAAGCTATTTCTTCCTGATTTTTGTCTTTTATAACTTGCAATTGTCTGTCCTCTACTAGACCTGGACAACAGCTTTGTTCTGAGAAGATTAAACCAAACCAAAACAAAAACAAGACAAAAAAGAAAAAAAATATGAAAAACAAGAAACCCTTCATACCCTCAAACCCTTCAAACTCCTAAAATCTGTTACAAGACACTTCATTTTTTTGGGAAGATATGGAATGTCCACATTTATTTAGCTTCCAAAGACTGTTTAGACTCTGTGGCATATGAAGTTAACCTCTTATTCTTTTTCCACAAAAAAATTAAATTGTCAGTGGAAATAAAGCAATGTTCTAGAAATACTATTTCTTCAGCAATTTTCAATACTTATTAGTGATAATTTATTTGGGTTACTACAATTTTAAAAATTGTAACTTGTAAGACCTAAAATTTAAATACAAGTTGGGCTATGGATATACATAAGAAATTACTTTTAGAAGAATATGGAATTATTTGACTTACTAGTATAAGACAATTGAAGCAGCAGATACTTTAATAAAAAAAGTAAGACGTGTGGAATGTTCAATGGCCATTTTTATGAAGTACATGGATTCCTTGATATATTAATTTTTACATTAAACCAAACGCTTATTTGTTAAAAGTATTTAAAAGTAGAAAATGTTAATTAACAAGTTATTCTATTTGGAATATGGCTAATGTTAACATATGGGGTGATCTGTGGTAAGTGTTTTAAGGCAGACATTAGTGATAATGAAATTAATCTGATTTATCTAAACTTTCACATTTTCATGGATACTCTCAGGACCCATGTGGTGGAAGAAGGGAGACCTAACATCTGTAGGTTGTCCTCCGATGTCCACCATGTGCTATGTGACTCATGACCTCCCTCCAGAAGAACTTAAACATTGACATGTAATTACATTTCTTTTATAATTTTCATATATTTTTGAGCAGTCACTTAAGAGAACATGGGGAAATATTCTCTGCAAATATTCAAGTAATAGGTGCAAAGGGAACTTAAGAACTCTTTCTCCTAGGGTTTTATATTGAAGACCATTGAGAGAAACTGCAGTGTAGAAGAGATACCTCCAAGAAAAACAAACAGGCATTTGAGACTCTCATATATATATATATATATATATATATATATATATATATATATATATATATATAAAGTTGATTCCATTATTTATAGAAAGAAAACAAAATAATATTCTTACAAATTCCCCTAGGTGACTTATCACTGTCAATGTATGTAACCCATAGAAATGAAATTATAGGGCTGGTATCTCCTAGAAAATACACATATATTCCAAAAATTCTTTTAAGTATAGTAGTTGATAAAAAATTAACTAAAGCATTCCAGGTAATCACAGCATAAAGACTGACAATTAATAGGAGTCTCCACAATGCATAAGAAACATCAGAAAGAAAAATGAGGAAAAAAGAAAACCAAAAACCACCAACCAACCAAAAGAAGAAAAAGAAACCCAATAAACTAACTCCAGTTTGCCTAAAAGTGGTAGGAAAAAGACCTAAGACCCCAGATAGCTTTGTAAGTGGCTCTATGGAGCATAATCAAATAACTACCCATATACTCAGAAAATAAAAAATACTCAAAATACTTTGACAGAGAAATTTAGAAATATTTCAATAATACATCTATGTTCTATATAAATTATTAATTATTATCTTCAAGTATTTCTGAGAATAATCAACCAACAACATAAAAACTTGGCTCAATTAGCATCTTATTCCATAGTCACTTTCTAACTTAAAGGGGTGATATCCCACTAAATACAGAAATATTACACAGGTGTCCAATATCTCCATTCTCATATAAAATTTGGTAGAGAAATTGTCCACATAACTAGAAAATAAAATAATAATAATCAGAGGAAAACAATGAAGAATAGCTGACATTATATCTGATGGACCATAAAAAATATCTTGAAGGCCATTAAAATAGCATTTATAAGATGTCTTAGTCAGGGTTTCTATTCCTGCACAAACATCATGACCAAGAAACAAGTTGGGGCGAAAAGGGTTTATTCGGCTTACATTTCCATACTGCTGTTCATCACCAAAGGATGTCAGGACTGGAACTCAAGCAGGTCGGGAAGCAGGAGCTGACGCAGAGGCCATGGAGGGATGTTCCTTACTGGCTTGCTTCCCCTGGCTTGCTCAGCCTGCTCTCTTATAGAACCCAAGACTGCCAGCCCAGAGATGGTCCCACCCACAAGGGGCCTTTCCCCCTTGATCTTTAATTGAGAAAATGCCTTACAGTTGGATCTCATGAAGGCATTTCCTCAACTGAAGCTCCTTTCTCTGTGATAACTCCAGCTGTGTCAAGTTGACACAAAACTAGCCAGCACATAAGATTATTGTAAAATATCGGTTAATTTCATGTACCTTCAAATCACTCCATTAGAAGAAAAGTGGCAGAACTGTCATTGTGGGAATCAAATATAAAGACTAAACTTCCAATAGTATAGTAGAGAACATTGAGCAAAAAGTAAAGTTTAGATTTCAGAAACGACCAAAAGTAGATTAAATCAGTACTATAAAAATAACCATTATCTCAGGCAATTACAATAGACTATGGGAAGCTAGATGCTTATTAAAGCATTCCTGTTTTTTGTTTGTTTTTTGTCCCAAGCAGGAATAATTGAAAGAAACATGTGAAACGACAAGCAATGTAAGGGAAGAAAGAACACACCCACACAGATCAAAGCATGCTGAGCATTTTTTACTTCCTGGCTTCCCGGTGGAAGTGGCTGGTGTGTGCATGCGGTGTGAAGCACCTGCCCCAGAAGGAAATGTGTGTGGGATAGCTGTAGTCACTGGACCAAGTATGCTTTTTAATACTATTACAACATATGTATAGTAATTCACAGCTGATAAAGCCAAACCTAGATTCCACATTTTGCACTAGAATGATTCGAGATAGATTAGGGTTTTTTATTCATTTTATTGATTACTATGTGAAAATATAGATGGAATATTTCACAATGAATGAAGAGAGGTGGACACTTCAGTCTTTGGGGTTTTAAAGTGAGAAAATACAAAGTAGATAGACGATACACTTCAAGAAAAATTGTCAGATTATGAATTAAAATTTTACTAATGATACTGTGGCAAAATGGTTTAATCTTCCAATGGTAAAAACACTTCTTAAACATGAAGGAACCATGAAAACCTACCTTCCTTTTCCAAAAATATATGTAGGGTCACTCAGTAAAGGCGAATTATGAATGTGAGAAAAATTACCAGTCTCATTCATATGTTCATATATGTCAAAATATATAAATTAATTTGTCAAGAAATGTGAGTTGTAATCTGTTAAATTAATGGAAATCTGAAACCTTTAAAGTTTTCTTTGTTTGAAATACTATGGGAGACCATCCCTTCTCAACATTGCTGGACTGACTGCAAGATAGCATAACTTCTTTGAGGAAGAATTTATCAATGTTACAAAATTTCACACATTGACACTTTTGTAAAGATCTCATCACACAGAAAAAGAAAACCACCTAGGTATGAATTATCGAGTCCAATGGTTATTCATAAAGAATCATGACTAACAGCAGGACAGAAGCATTGAAGTTCTCAGCATTATGGGCAGGTTTAACACAAATCTGGACTTCCTCTAAGGGGATATCACACAGCTAACCACAAGAATGAAGTCCAACTTTATCTACTGATAGTATGTGGATATCAGTATATATTTTTAAAACTGTTTAAAGGGGATAGAGAATAAATATACCTATGCATAAATTTGCTTATATTGTAAAAATAAACACCGAAGAAACAGCAAGAATAAATAAAAATATCTACTAATAAATAGCATAGAAAATGAAAGAAAAAAATTTGCTGAGTATTTAAGAGACTTCTATTAACTATAAATGTTGTTTTATTTGTTAAAACATAAATAAATCAAGAGAAATAACCTCCAAATTAAAAATGAGATGAAACGAACAATGCAAGTATGTTCAATATATTCTTGGATAGAAGAGACAGCATAATTATGTTTTATTTTTAGTGGCACCATTGATATAATTATGAGATAGACAGTGAATCACACTTATAAGGCAATAGTTTAGGAAAAATGCTCAATATAAGAGAAAATCACCTAAAATTTTATTAAATATTAAATTAGCATTAAGTATATCAAGAAATTATGAACACATATTTATGCCTTTATATGTCCCTCTTTGAACATCAAATCACTGAAATATTTAGATGTGATCTTAACCTAGCAACAAATATGTCCACACTTGCTTTTTAAAGAGTATTTCTCAATAACAAGGCTAAAGTTTCTTGAGTAAAGGTCTCTTGAGCCTGAAGCAGGTAAATAAAAATAAGGAATCTGGGCTCTGGTTTGTGAAATCCTGAAATTAGACAGCAATATAGAGTGGGGAAGTTCTTGGGGACAGCAAAGGGACCTGGAGTCTGGGAGAAGACCACCATCTGAGAGTGATATCAAGTAAATATGAGCAAATACAGTGATATGCATACATGAAAATATTCCATTGAAAACATGTTTTGTAAATAACTAAAATAATACCAGAAAATACATTTTAATGAAAGTATCCCTGCAGAAGTTGGTACCATTTGAATGGATGGTGTAAAAAGTGTCTATTTGCATGGCTAGTGTTCCACGCCACTTGATATTAGAAGCCAGAAAAGAGCACAGCCCTGTAGTTTCCATTTTATTTGGATTTTAAGCGCACATTCCCATATATTCTTCACTTCCAGTGAGAGAACAAAGGAAACTCTTCAACATGACTGTAAGTATCAAGGTGCTATGGGTACTCAGGGTACACAGTGTCAAAGGACTGATGAGCCCAGATGCTGATCTGTCCTCTAAGGAAGTAACCTGTCCTTCCATCTTGCATCAGTACAAACCTTGAAGTTTCCCAGGGTTTTCTATAAGGCACAGGGGCAACTACACCTTGGGCAAAGCTTAGGTGTAGAAGAGTGCAGAAACACCTTTCCCTGTAGGTACACTAGACTATCTCTATGGCTTTCTCTCTCTGATTGTGACTGCAGTTTCCACTGATAACAGGACCCACAACAGGGTGCCTGAGCCATAGACTACCCTCTTCAATGACCCAGGCCAGTTGACAGTAATGATGGAGATGGAGGGTAAACAGTTCTTTAAAAATAAAAATCTAAGGAACTTTAGAGGTGAAGGTCTTTAGAGTAATAAAATCTCAGAGGTCATTCATTAGCAGTTTCTAACTCTTTCATTAAAAACCCAACCTTTAGCCCAGGCTTGGGTTCACAGCAGAATGGAAGCTCCTATATATACTCATGGTCCCCCAAGAAGTAACAAACTCCCATTCAGTGTTGCCCCACACAAAATAGGTCATTTGTTAAAATCAATGAGCCCACTAATGGCATGCAGTTTCTGCTCTTCCTAAACAAAGTCTGCAATATTCAAAAAGGCAAAAAATAAGGTTATCACTTGAATCTTTCCTTGGCTCTCACAAAGCCATGAATCCCACCATCTGCCCTTGACCACTTCCATCTCCTGAGGAACTCCCTGGGGTAACTATTCTGCCCTGCAGTTGGTGTGAAGGAATGTCATGCAGGATCCAAAGAAGGAGGTGAAAATAAAAAGTCCTTGCTAAATCTTCCCAAAAGTATCATATGACCATATCCTTTGATTCCCCCATCATATTGTGTGGCTGTGTTCACAAAGCTCAGTTTCAGGATTGCAGTTACAGCTGTACAGTGATGGGAATATACCAATAATATCAATACCAGTCAACCAACTCTAAAAACAGTGAAGAACACATATTTCATGATCTGTGGGTTTTGGTGACTTGACAAGTTGATAAAAGAGATGTTTACTTTCTTTGGTCCTCTGGTTCTTCAGTTCTGAGGGTGCCTGGATGGTGTTAAATTTATATTAAGTGAATGTTGTTTATTTTTTTTTTCTTTCTGTTTTTATTTTTATGGTTTCTGATGTGGATAGAGGAAGGATATTGTATCTGTGTGTGTGTAATAAGAAGGTGTCAGGTATTACCTCACAGGGGCCATCTACTTGTTGCATTTAAAGCGGGGATCGTAGAAATTTGTAGGGTGGATCTCACAGATGTACTAGTCTCTACCTTCCTAGTGCTGTTATTTTTAAAAAGAAAAAAAAGGAAGAAAGAAAGGACATACAGGAGATACTGGAGGTACAGGAGATACAGGAGAGAGGGAGGGAGGGAGAGAGAGAGAGAGAGAGAGAGAGGGAGAGAGAGAGAGAGAGAACAAAAGAATTAAAGAACAAAGAATGAAAGAACAATGAAAGAAAGGAAGGAGGGAAGGAAGGGAGGGAGGGAGGGAGGGAGGGAGGAAGATGCTTCCAGGAATTTTAGCAATAATACAAAGCAACCTAGGCTGTGGGCTTTAAACCTGGGTTGTAGGCATTAAATCTGGGTTGTGGGTTGCTTGCAAGGCAAGCACTGAAATGACAGCCATTTTCTGAGCCTGTGTCAACTAGAACTTAAAGCCCATTGAGTAGAGTTCATGCTTACTGGACCTGGATGCTATGGTCTTTGCCAAATTGATCTACCATTTTATTATCACACAGAAGAGTTTGCTCTGAAAAACCTCATGTGTACTTCCTCCTCTTCTGCTACTCTGACTGCTACACTAGCCCTTGGCAACCACCAGTCTCTTCCCTGGCTCTGGTTTTGCCTTTTCCAGAGTCTCATGCATGATATATCACTTGCTAGGGTACTTTGAAGGTGGCTTCTTTTACACAGGAATATGCAGAGGTTTGATAATGTGAATTTTTAAGCCAATATCTAAAATTTTTTCACCACAAGCTTACACTATTTCAGAGGATATTCTTCGAGGGTTTTAAAAAATTCATGCAGAGACTATATCTCTTTATTAAATGTGAGTTTTCAAAAGTTGATACATGCAGGACTCTCATATAGATGCAAAATACTGCTGTGAAGAGGAATACTTTACAAAGATTTGTTTAACACCTTAATGAGGAGACGTGGGAGACATGGAGTTAATACAACTTGAAAGGAAGACTGAGTGAACAGTCACTTGTGTATTATCAGTGCAGTGAATAATGTGCAGATGGAGTCCAGATTGTGTTGTTTTGGACCAAAAAGGGAGGGCAGTGTCTCCACTGCACAGGGTTATCCAGCAGGTCTTAGGATTAGTCATAGATTTTGTTGTACATCAATCTTCTAAATGCATACAAAGGCTAAACATCTTACAGCAACTGATAAACATCTTCATAAATACATATATTTATGTATATGTACATACATCTATGTATATACGTGTGTGTATATATGAATATGTGTATCTAATGGTATATCTATGAACATATTTAAATATGTACATATGCCTATATATGCACAAATGTTTATGCATAAAATGAATATCCAAAATATTATTTCTACTAAAAATTCACCACCTCTTTTCATATAATTTCTCATTGTGTAATACTTCACCAATTTTTCATCTGTCTAAAAGAAATATATATTTTATGAATTTATAAATAAAATTCCAAATCATGTTAATGTGCTTTTCTAGGGTTGTAAGCCTAATGATTAATCATAAGTGCATTTAGATAGCATAATAATTATCTCAAATATATAATGATAATGATTAAGAGGCAATAGGAAAAAACTTTTGATTTCTGAAAAAAAATCCTTTGGCATTATTAATTTCTCATTGTCATTTAATAATGACAATTTTTTAAAATTTAATCCATGAAAGAAATTATATGTAAAATATTGCATTTGTTCTCAAATTCAGTTCTATATATGTGTCACCCCAGAGACTTCGATGTGGGAGAAAGCTGAGATCTTCTCATGCCTTGACAATTTAGAGTAAGCTATTTTGATGCATGAAAATTAGGTTATTTAAAATGGTTTAACTATATTTGTTTGCATGAAGGAAAGGATGCACACATTCTATGATATATTTCTGAAGGGTCAGAGGACAACTTGAGGTAGTTGCTTTTCTTTCTCCATCCTGTATCTTCCTGGAGCAAGCTTGTAAGTTTGCAAGTAAGGGTTTGTAGCACACTTACTCAGTGAGCCATCCTAGTGGCCCTTAAGAGGGTTGTTGGGTAAGTTAGTTTTAGGGAGGATGGGATTTAGAATCGAATGTCTTTGACCTGTGCACACTTTTGCAAAATCTTTCTGTAAACTTGGGAATTCACATATTGAGACTGAAGTGGGCTACCTTAAGCCACTCAACATGGTGCAGCAAGGGGTAGCCTATTCTTTTTCTACTCATTCTTGTCTTTTTAAAAAATTTCACCTGTAATTACTTTTCCCAATGTGAGTGCTTAGAATAATAAAAAAAGTAAAAAGCAACTTTAGTTACCAATAGCATTTCAGAAAATATCCATGGGTGAAGACATTAAAGTTTTGCAGAGTCCAAGCTTTCCTAATTCCACTCTGCTGAAGGTAGTTGAATGTTTAATCAATGGCCAGGGAAGCACTGTTGTTAAGTGACAGCATTCCCCAAAGAGGTATATCAATTGTGCAAATTATATCTGGCATTGTTCTGAAAAAGGCCATTTCATACTCATATGTGTACATCTGGATTTTATAGGTGAGGGTGCCAAGCCTGCTTGCAAATGATGTTCCCGTTCAAGGTCAAGCAATTCATAAAACTCATATATATATCTATATATCTATATATCTATATATCTATATATCTATATATCTATATATCTATATATCTATATATCTATATATCTATATATCTATATATCTATATATCTATATATCTATATATCTATATATCTATATATCTATATATCTATATATCTATATATCTATATATCATCTATATATCTATATATCTATATATCTATATATCTATATATCTATGTCTATGTCTATGTCTATGTCTATGTCTATGTCTATGTCTATATCTATATCTATATCTATATCTATATCTATATCTATATCTATCTATCTATCTATATCTATATCTATATCTATATCTATATCTATATCTATATCTATATCTATATCTATATCTATCTATCTATCTATCTATCTATCTATCTATCTATCTATCTATCTATATATCACTTCCAGTTTTGAGCCCCCTGTAGTTCACTGAACCTTCCCAGTAGCTTGGACTAAAGGGGAAGCTTATTCCACCACATTAGCTAATCTGATATTGGATCTATCATGCCCCGTGCTGTATTTGATATTTCATCTCGAGTTTGAGTTATGGCCACACTGCTTTTGAAATCCCTCACCTCTGCCGTGTCAGATTTGGACAAAGTGACTCGAAGCTTCCTTTCCAACACTGAAGTTCTATGGTTCTACAGCTTCTTTTGAGTCTACAGCTTGTTGGAAATGTTTCACATAAAACAATTATTAGAACAGCAAATCCCATCTGCCAGTTTTTGGCTTCCTGGCTGCAGAGAGCAGTTTCCCCATACTAAATCCAGCTATCCTTTCATTCTGCCTCCTGCTTCCTGCCACTCCTTTCTATTCCCAACTCTCTCTATTAGAAGCTGGTTCTGTATTATTTTTTTCCTGAAGATGACTCCTGCTTCTTTACTGATCACTGATTTGTGAGTCAAGGAGGCTTTCCAACCAATTATTCTTACAAACCCACCTTAATATTCACTAATTTTCTTACCCAAGGAAGGCAAGGCATTGGCTCCTTGTAGGATCTATTTCCTTAGGAAATTGTTTTTAAAAGCAAGGAAAGATTTTCAAAGTATTTTCTCCTTGACTCTGCCATAAGGAACTGATATCTCTGTGCTTGGATTTCTCACTTCATAGAAAGGCAATGAGGTTCTGGTAGGTTCCTTCTAAAAGGAAGGGCGAGGGAAGAGATGATGGAGGCAAAGGAGAGCAAACTATAATCACTTATAAAGTTATTAAAATAATTTTATTTAAAAATATTACTTCCTAGTGCCCTCAAACCTCTTGGGAGCAGAAGAATAACCGGGTCAATTTGGAGCGTTAAGATTGGAGTGGGCCCGAGGAAGTGAGGGGTAGAATAACTCTTGGGAGGCTGGGGACAGCCTGAGGGCATTCTGGTGAAATGACAAATGGAACTGGGAACTTTGCCTCCTTAACAATTTCACCCAAGGCCAGCCTATCTATGGAGGTCATCTGCTTCAACCCCAGACCTGCAGACGTGATTGCATCCAAACCACATAGGGTTTACAGTTGGGTTCCTATCCAAACTGAAATAACTCTTGTGAAGGAGATCCAACAACCTTGGCCCAGAGAAAATTGATTACAAACTGTTTACTCTACATTTTCAAAAGCACAACTATCCAAAGCTAGCCAGTAACAATAACTATTTACAAACTATTCCACTGCCCTTCTGAGATGCCCCAAACCTTACCCAGTCAAATAACCACAATGCACTTGTTTCTGTCAGCTGCTTCAAATCTTGCACAGTTTTTATTTTATTTTAATTTTTATTCTTCCGTCATATATTACATCCTGAATACAGTTTTCCCCAGTCTCCCTGCTGCTCCATCCTATCACCGACCCTAATCCTCCCTCTGCCCCCCTTCAGAGAAGAGCAGTTCTCCAAGGGACAGCAACCAAATACAGCATAAAAAGCTACAATAAGACCAGGGAGGTAACATTAACTCAGGGCTGGGCAAGGGAACCCAGAATGAGGATTCGAGACCCACAAGCAGACAAAACAGAAACAACTCCTGATATCACTGTTAGGAACCTGACAAGAATACCAATCCATACTCAGCCATAACATATATGAAGAGGACCAAGAGCAAAGGGAAGAAGAATTTGAATAATGAGACAGAACAGGGATACCACAAGAACATGGCACATAGCATCAACTGACCAGACACATAGGAGCTTGCAGAGTTCTTGAAGCCTGTAGCAGTCAGACCTAGGTCCTCTATCTATGTGCTATGGCTGAGAGCTTTCAATAAAAACAGGAAGTACTGGCCACATTCATTGCAGTAGTATACTAATGTCACCAAGACTTCTAACTACAATATCCAGACTAGTTTTTTAATAAAAAACATATCCTTCATCCCCAAAGTAAATTTACAATAACAGTTGCACTTCAGCTCCTTTCAGAAAGGCAAAATCGCAGGAAAAGTATTGAATGGAAAATAAAAATCAGGAGAAACAATATTCAAGAAAGGTGCCTAAGACTTTATATTACTGAATATACTAGTAGATGCTGTGTCAGAATGTCTAAGAGCTCAGCCTCAATGCTACAGACACTGAAGAGAGCAAAATTACAATTCATTATGCCTTCCATCTCAGCCAACCACGGTGAATAAACTATACTTAAAAGGCTGAAAACAGTGCAAAAGAGCTAATCAAGAAGTGTGTTCTTGAGCCAAAGAGGTTGCTTAGCATAGAGTTTGCCCGGAATGCAGGGGCCTACGTGACGCAGTGCCATAGAGAAAGAAAGAGAGCAGCCTATCCTTAATCTCACTTTTCACAACGTGAACTTGGTTTCACCTACCAGTCCTGCTATTAGAGTTGGCTTCAGGTCCTCTATGAGAGACAATGTCATGAGCATAGGTTGTAAGACACTAAGCTTAAAATATGCGGCATCACGCAGAACAAGAGCAAAGATGCAAGCTCTCATTGCTGTGCTTACCTATGGAGGAAATATTAGCACCCCATCTTAATTGTCTTTTTGTATGATCAACTGTAGAAAGCCAATCATAGATGGTACTCTAAAATATTGCCACCAGAAGCCAACTTCCTTGCATGCGGTATCAGAAATCTGTCTCTATTTTTAAAGAAGGGGCAATATATTATTTTATTTTTCATTGTTGGCTTCTTTTCTTTTTTCTTTTCAGACATGTGAGTCAATCATTTGAGGTGATTCCTTTCTGAACCTAATCCCACATTCATACAGCAAGCCTTAATGAGTCCAGTAGGAACAAGCAAATTAGTCTCCGGGATGTATTATGCATTAATTAATCAAACTAATAGTATTGTATAATGTGTAATAGATGACAATTAGTTCCAAGTAAAATATTAACAGACAACAGAGAACCAGTAAGAAAATGTGGAGTAATAGAGACCCCCCCCCAAAAAAAGACAGAAAATATAAATTAAATAGCTCTGCCTCCCTTCCTCTCACATCAGGCCAGTGGCAAAGAAGAGATGGAAAGTCTTTACAGTAGAGAGAGCTACAGGCTGATGATAGTGTTGGGAACAGAACAGAAGCTTGGAGCAGCAAATACTTCTAGTTCGACAGAAACAGTGAAAGATCAGGGCAGAGAACAGAGGCTCTCCACCCATGAGGTGCAGCCCTTTGGCAAACCTCCATCTGCTAAAATATTGGCATTATAATTCACCACAGTAACAAAATTACAGTTATGAAGTAGAAAAAAAATGATTTTATGGTTGGGGTTCACTACAACAGGAGGAACTGTACTAAAGAGTAATAGCAATCAGAAGAAGGTTGGAAGGGGTTGGAATAGAGTATAGTCTGCCACCTGTTGTGGCACAAACAAAGAGTATATCATTGTTTTTGCATTTTTAAATAGTTGGAAAGATAAAAAGATGGGATGCAGATACAGCTCAGTTTGTCAGGGGCTTGCTTAGCACATAGAAAGATATGGTGGGACTCATGTCTCTGGCTGCATATATAGCAGAGGATAGCCTAGTTGGCCATCAATGGGAGGAGAGGCCCTTGGTCCTGTGAAGGCTCTATGCCCCAGTATAGTGGAATGCCAGGGCCAGGAAGCAGAAGTGGGTGGGTTGGGGAGCAGGGGAAGAGGGGAGGGAATAGGGGATTTTTCAGAGAGAAAACTTACTTATGTTTCTTAATCCCTTTATAAACAGCCTAAGAGTAATTCTGTCCAATATTTTCTATAAGTTCTCTATCTCATTTAAAAATTGTACATAAAACAGAGACCTATAGTATAAAAAATATAAAATAAAATAAAAAAAGAGAAAGTCCTGGCTTGGCTTGTCTCCTCAGCACTATATAAAATCAGATGTTGGTCTATCATCCTCTCACTTGGGAGTCAGAAGCCAGAAGATCAAATCAGAAGGTCAGGACATCCTCAGGTTGAATTCACCTGAGCTGTGTGCGACGATTCACGACACAAGAATACTACAGAACATTCAATTTCTAACGTCTCGGGTTTTGAAACACTGCACCATACATTTGTCATGTCTTGTCTGTAGCTTCTTTGTGCTACAGTGCACTGAGTAATTGCAGTGGAGACTCTGCTCAGCAAAACCAAAATGACTTATTTTCCAGATTTTTACATGAAAAGTTTTCCAGCATTAATAAATAAGAGGGATCTTTGTCAATCACAGAATACATATGTATGCAACATATAGGCACATAGATGATGTAGGGATACATACTAATCTGTGGATATTACCTGCCATCCCCTGAGTCATAAGAGAAAAACATACATTAGTTCATATTTCTTACTTGATTTGTAAGGCTAATTTTGAAAAAAAAATTTAAATGCAGAAACTCTTACTCAAGTCTCAAACCAAAACATTGTGCTAAACTGCCATCTAAGGACAAATATTCTGCAGGGGACATCTGCTTTTGCCAAGGAATTCTCTGAGTCTACACATTTCATCCTTGTTTATCCATATGCCAGAGTTATTATAAGTATGACAGAATCCAGCCAGTGGAGATATTCTATCTTATGTAATCCGTATGTCTTAGAGAACAGAATACCACTAATTGCTGATGTCCATATAGAGAAAATCACAAACTACCCAAAGAGGTATTTTACTTCAACCAGTAAATGGACTGTTTCATTGCTTTTGTCTCCATAATATAGCTCCATATTAAAAAAAAAATAGTAATTCAAACCCAAAATTTCTCTTGAAGCACTTCTATAAGTTCTCTATCTCATTTAAACTTTAGCATGATGAGCAGAGGGAGGATCATAGCTCATATTATTATTACTACTTATTTTACAAACTCGGAGATTAAACTCTGAAAAATTGCATCTGAGTTGAGTCTGCTTTTTTTTTTTTTTTTTAATCTACCTAGTTTTGTTTTCCATTTTAGCTTATAAGGGGAGCCAGCTGTTATTTGATGACTATTTCTTACTTAGAATCTGCTCCTGTCAGTTGGTCTGAGACCAGTTCTCCCCATCACCACTACCAGCAGTCATATTCATCATCAGATAACGTCCTCTGAGTCACAGAGATGTGTTCAAAGTGAAGAAGGAACCCACAGCAGTTTACTCTGTGCTAATCCTATAAGGATGACAGCGAAGGAGGTGCCCTCACCTTCCCTGAACTTGTAGCTAAAGGAATATAAAGCGTCAGTTGCACAGGTCAACACAGAATAAAAGATAAGCCGAGGACATCACAGAAGTAACAAAATATAAAGAGACAATTCAGTGTATTTCGAGTGCTAGGATGGAGCTATAATGGAGTAACTACTTTAGAATGTCTCAGATGAGTTGGAAATAAAATTTGAGCATATGTCTAAAACTGAGAACTACAAAATGCTTCAAAAGTAGAAAATATTTCAATGCCAACCTGCTTCCACAAGCATCAAACTCCTCACCTGATCTTTGTAAGGAGTCACGCTCAGAACACAAACCACACTGAAAGCCCTGGGAGCATTACCCCCAGGAAAGGGGAAGGTGGTGCAGACAAAACACACATGCATTTTATTTTGATACTTAGGTCCCAATTATAAAGTTTCTTGTTATGCATATGAAAATATTCCAAAATCAAAAACACTTGTGATTTCAGCGTTTTGAATGGCAGATACATCAACTGTGTACCTTGTTTCAGGATTCTCAATATTTCCTTCTTAAAATATTTCCTTCTCAATATTTCCTTCTTAATATTTTCTTGTTTCAGGATTCTTAATATTTCCTTCTTAAATTAGAACATGTCCTGATTTCCTCACTCCCTTTTTCTCCTGCTTCTTCTTACATTTTCCCTGTCTTTGCCCCAACACAGTCTTCTCCCTTCTCCTATTTACTCCTCTCTCTCTCTCTCTCTACATCCTTCCTTTCTCTTCTCCCTTAATTTCCTATGCCTAAAGAGGCTTAAATTATTCTCTCAAAGTTTAGAATCTTAACTCATCTGAAACTCCTGTTTATTAATTCTTTATAAAATCTTTGCAAGGCAACCAACATCCTTAGAATCCTTAGAGTATATTTCAGGACCATTTCCACACTGACTAGGGATATACCTCCAAGTATTCATTTCTAGTTTGCTTCTCTAGAGAATTTACTCACTTGATTATCCACTGGAGAAATCAGTGTGTGTAGAACTTGACATTTATCTAAGCTACATAATTGCATATGTGGTATAAAGGATACCAATAAGGCAAGATTGACTTGAGTGATATATTTCTGCTAAGAAAAATCCAGTTGGCTTATACTATAATCAAAGGCCAGAGATTGAATTATAGCTCCCGTCATCAATGTCTCCCTTAATCAATTATTTTTACTATGTTAGGTAGGATTTATAACTGAAAACAAGCATTTCTGAATTGCTTCTTTGTGTGATTTCCCTTTTTCCTGGTGGTTCTTTTGAACTACAAACTGATAAATCCTGTACAGCACCTCAACATCACTCACGACAGGATGATGAAAGAGAACTGAAGAGCATCCTTGTCTGAGTGATGAAGCAGCACATAGAATGTAACGTATAGTAAAATGAAAGCAATGCTGCATTATACTATAAACCTGTCATTGGATTATCACTAGATAAGTGTTTACTTGCATGGCACTGATAAGAGGAAGCATCAGGATGTTCAGAGAAGGCAATCAGAGAACAACATTATCTATTATCACATACAGGCTGAACATGGAATCATGACTTCTGAAGGCTATGAAGGACAAAGGGTTGGAATGTATTGGAAGGAAGTTAATCAGAGCTCTTTTCGTTTTGATTTGGACCAGTATTGTTTCTTTGCTCTCTGCTGATGCTAGACATGTTGAGCAGACTCTGTGCATGGCCTTCTCTGCTGGCCTTACTCAGAGGGCATTTTACCACATCCACAAAACCATCTAGTATAATCTCTAAAATGTCCATGGGATCTTTTTGTAGCTTCTCTAATTATGTATGTGTGAGTGTATAAAACCCCCAACCCATCTCCATCATTATTAAGCCAGTCAAGATATACTGTGGTTTCAGTCTTTGATCTATCCCAATTCAAAGTTTTGATAAGATTCTTAAAACTGGTTTTGAGACACGTCTTTACAAGCTCTGTTTCCATGGTCTAATTCCTCCTTTAGGTAGTTCATACCTACTCTTATTGCTTGGCAAACTTAGTCAGATTAAGCCATCTACTGATGTGAATCTCTTTCATGCAAAACAGTTTGTCCAACTCCCAGAAAAAAATTCCATTTTACAAAACCAATATCCTATAGTTAAATCAATCTATAGTCATCTATTTGTGTGGCAGTTAGGAATAACTCAGTCATTATTTTTACCCTGCTTGTATACACTTAATGTTTAGATTTAAATTCCAATCAACTAATCTGTTTGCCAGCTGCATGCTGAGTAAAATTACGCAGCTTGCAAAGAATAAATGAACTAACCGGTTGGAGGATGCTGGGGAATTTCCCAGAGGACCAGTTCCCAGGAAATAGCTGTCTCACAGCATGGTGGTACTCTGCTTACAGCCCCAGGAGAATAGAGCTTGAAAGGGTTGCTTTTTTTTTTTTTTCCCTCCTTGACTGCATGTAAACTGAGGAGGAGTTTGGTGAGATTTGAGGTTAGGGCATAAATCTAACGGGATTCCTGGCTACTATATTACGAAGAAAACTAGCAGACCCAGTTATAATGATTCTCAGAGAGGACTTTGCTACTTCTGGTACATTTGGAAATATCTGGAGCCATTTTTGATTGGCTGCTACTTGTAGTGAGTAGCAGAGATGAGAAACATTGCTAAATACATTGTAGCACACAAGCTCATAAGGTAGGTAGGTAATAAGTGTCCTGTCATGATATCTTGAGCTCCCAACAAGTGTTCTATGCCCCAGAACAGGGCCAGGAATGGGAGTGGGTGGGTTGGGGAGTAAGGTGAGGCAGGAGGGGATAGGAGGTTTTTAAAGAGGAAAACTAAGAAAGGGAATAACATTTGAAAATGTAAATAAAGAAAATACCTATTTTTTTTTAAAAAGAATCATTAAGCAGAGGTCTACAGACTGCTTGATTACACATTCTCTAAAGGAATTTTCCAAAAGTATGTGCCTTTTCACTTTTTAAATTCTTTTTTTTTAATTTTTAATTTTTATTTTTTTTTACATATTTTCCTCAATTACATTTCCAATGCTATCCCAAAAGTCCCCCATACCCTCCCCCCACTTCCCTACCCACCCATCCCATTTTTTTTTTTTTTTTTTTTTTTTTTTTGGCCCTGGCGTTCCCCTGTACTGGGGCATATAAAGTTTGCAAGTCCAATGGGCCTCTCTTTCCAATGATGGCCGACTAGGCCATCATTTGATACATATGCAGCTAGAGTCAAGAGCTCCGGGGTACTGGTTAGTTCATAATGTTGTTCCGCCTATAGGGTTGCAGATCCCTTTAGCTCCTTGGCTACTTTCTCTAGCTCCTCCATTGGGAGCCCTGTGATCCATCCATTAGCTGACTGTGAGCATCCACTTCTGTGTTTGCTAGGCCCTGGCATAGTCTCACAACAGACAGCTATATCTGGGTCCTTTCAGCAAAATCTTGTTAGTGTATGCAATGGTGTCAGCATTTGGAAGCTGATTATGGGGTGGATCCCTGGATATGGCAGTCTCTAGAGGGGTCCATCCTTTTGTCACAGCTCCAAACTTTGTCTCTGTAACTCCTTCCATGGGTGTTTTGTTCCCAATTCTAAGGAGGGGCATGGTGTCCACACTTCAGTCTTCATTCTTCTTGAGTTTCATGCGTTTAGCAAATTATATCTTATATCTTGTGTATCCTAAGTTTCTGGGCTAATATCCACTTATCAGTGAGTACATATTGTGCGAGTTCCTTTGTGATTGGGTTAACTCACTCAGGATGATGCCCTCCAGGTCCATCCATTTGCCTAGGAATTTCATAAATTCATTCTTTTTAATAGCTGAGTAGTACTCCGTTGTGTAAATGTACCACATTGTCTGTATCCATTCCTCTGTTGAGGGGCATCTGGGTTCTTTCCAGCTTCTGGCTATTATAAATAAGGTTTCTATGAACATAGTGGAGCATGTGTCCTTCTTACCGGTTGGGACATCTTCTGGATATATGCCCAGGAGAGGTATTGCTGGATCCTCCGGTAGTACTACATTTTAAATTATTACTGTGTGAAGGCAGTTGGAAGATGCTCAGTGGAGACAGGATACTCTTCAGAAGCTTAAGGACTAACTAGCCTGGGTTTGAAGTGATGAACAACAAGGAGACTGTATATAAAATAGTGGGGAAGGCAAAGAGTGACACTGAAGGTTTTCCTTTGACCTTCACATAGACAGTGGGGCACATGTATACCTGAATTCACACACACATAAAACACATACACACACACACACATACACGCACACACATACATGAAAAGCTTTAAAAAGACATGCGTTTTGCTTGTGGTGCACTGGTTTGTTTAATAAAGAGTAAATTTACCATAAGTGTTTAATAATTAAATGTATTTAATATTGACTAAAATAAGAGATAAGTACATAAATAAGAGGTTCATAGATGACAGGTCAGTTGATAGAGAGACAGACAGACTGAAGAAGGAGGGAAACTGTGTGTGTGGAATTAAGGATAGTATCATATCTATGTTCTGAACACAGACATTATGTAGATAAAAAGGAATGAGGAATAAATATCATTTCAGAATGCATAGAGAGCTGAAGTTGTGCAGGGCCAGTCACATGGGTTTCATTGGGAAAGGTGGCTCCCAGTCTAGGCTGTGTGAGAATGACTCATAGCTTATAATATTTCCTTGGTGAGAATCTGACTCCTGGTGTCAGACGCAGTGTAAACTCATTTGTTGCACATAAGTTTGTGTATTGTATGACGCCTGGTATATACTGTGACTTTAGCTGCCCCCTTGGAGAAATATATAGTAATGTTTCTGCAGGGTGAAATGGTTCATTCAGTTCTATCATCTGTGGAGAGGTCTATGCTCACCAAGAGAAACAGATGCCAACATAGGAAACTAATACTCTCTAAGGGGCAGTGTTTTTGCTTTGCTGATTAATATTGACTGAGTTGTGTTCCTTGGTGATCATAACAGTGAGATTCACTGGGGGAAAACAATGTTCACAGTTCTTCTGATTGTAGGCAATAGAGCCCACGTGTTCATCAGTATAAAATTGACCACCCACATCATCCAGCATCTTTTCCCCTCACAAAAGTTACCTTTCCTTGACATTTAATTATTTACTTGCCTGTCCCTCCTCCAGTGATGTAACGTATGAATGCTGGCATTTCATTGGCCCCTTCACAACTCCAGAACTCATGCCCAGGAGAACGCCAAGAATCCAGCAGGTGTGCAATCAATACTTATAAGATAAACATTCAACAGACCACCTTTTGAATTTATACAAACATGCTTCAGCGAGTAGACTAGGGCTCAATCTAGCCAAAGATTGACCTAAGGTTTGACCAACCATGTTGGAGTTTTGACCGCTGGTGGTTGTTAGAAAGAGTTCAATTCTGCACAGGATTTGCAAGAGTGGAATTCAAAACAGTGGTGAGTATACTCATGTTTTTTTTTCTTTTTGGCTTTTTTAAAACTAGGTCTCTCATCAAGCCCAGCTTGGCCTTGAATTTGCTTTGAAGTTGAGGCTGGTCTGGAACTCCCGATTGTCATGCCTCAGTCGTCTAATTTTGGGATAAGAGATGTATATCAGAATGCAAATGAGTGTGTATTTTTAAAAAATACATCTTTGTATAGATAATTTTCCTGGATGTATTATATGCACCATGTACATCCTAGTAAAGCTGGGAGTTAGAAGAGGGCATGGGGTTCTCTGAAACTGTGAAAACAGGTGATTGTGAGTTATCATGTGGGTGATGGAATCAAACCAGTCTACTGGAAGAGTAGCCAGGGATCTTAACAGCTGAGTCAACTCTTTAGTCACATGAATAATCACTTTGAAATAATAACAAGGCAAGAAGTAGATAGTAAATGGAGTTTGTGTAGTAAGATATTTGAATTTGTTGCACAGGTTTGTTGTTGTTTATAAAGGGAGGTGAAGAAAAATGAATGAGAGGTTTTGAAAAAGTGATGACCTCCATAAAATATCTTCAGGCTCTAAAGTTTAAAAATTATTGTTATTGATATTATCTTTGACATATGATTATAGTCACATATTAACACTAATAATGTCTAGGACAAGAGGTCTCCACTTGACAACTTAATTTATCAGAGGAACCTATGTTATGATTTGAAAATTAACAATGCTCAAAATATGTTTGTTCACACTTCGTTTAATTATAAAGTCACAAATTAATCTCAGGTGAGAAACACAATTCTGAGATATATTTTTAATTTTTAATTTATTTTTATATGTATGTTTGTGTATATTCCTGTGTGAATGTATAAAGTGGCGTGTTTGTGTGTGTGTGCATGTGTGTGTGAGTGTGTGTGTTTAGTTGTATTTCCTTCAGTTCTTTTTTTATTAGATATTTTCTTTATTTACATTTGAAATGCTATCCTGAAAGTCCCCTATACCCTCCCCCCACCCTGCTCCCCTACCCACCCACTCCCACTTCTTGGCCTTGCCATTCCCCTGTACTGGGGCATATAAAGTTTGCAAGATCAAGGTGCCTCTCTTCCCAATGATGGCTGACTGGGCCATCTTCTGCTACATATGCAGCTAGAGACACAAGGGGTACTGGATAGTCCCTATTGTTCCACCTAAGGGTTGCAGACCCCTTCAGCTCCTTGGGTACTTTCTCTAGCTCCTCCATTGGAGGCCCTGTGCTCCATCTTATAGATGACTGTGAGCATCCACTTCTATATTTGCCAGGCACTGGCATAGCCTCACACGAGATAGCTCTATCAGGGTCCTTTCAGGAAAATCTTGCTGGCATATGCAATAGTGTCTGGGTTTGGTGGCTGATTGTGGGATGGATCCTGGGAAGCCAGGAGACACCATCAGGTTCCCTGAAGCTGGAGTAATCATCATTAGCAGATCGGAACTCTGGTCTTCATGATTGCACAGGAGGGGCTCTTAACTGCTGAGCCAGCTTTACAGCCTGAAGCTATTCGTGATAGCCTCATGATATTGGGAAATATAACCCCAAACTCAGCACTTATGATTTTGCAAAGTGCAGAGCTAAGAATAAAACTAGTAAGTAATGGTCATTGTGCTTCAGTGATATATATAAACTCTTTTTATCTCAGTTAATTTTCTTAGTAAGTCCATGTCAGAGGCAATATTAGTTTTCCTCATTAGCAGGTGGAAAAACTGCTGCTTAGGAAAGGTCAGTAGCTCTCTAAAGTCATGGCTGTCAAGGTTCAACTGAATCACGGGAGTGATGCCTTTTACACAATGCCATATTCAAACATTTAACCAAATTCACTGAAGTTTGTCAAAGGCTTTACAGTCTAGACATGGCAAGCTTCCTCAGAAAAGATCTTATTTGAGGTGGCAAGAATCCTAGAAGTTTTTAAGCCAGGCAAATGCTTTGATTGAAAGTAAATTACAACTATTGTTTGCCTGCTCGCTGTTACTTTTAATGTACATTTTTGTGCTAGGGTACAGAGATGAAAGCTGTGTCAGTCACAGACATACTTTAAATATCAATCCAAAAGCAAAACAGAGTTAGAAATGAAATAATTCTGCTGTGGCAGTCAGAGCCACCTTCAGATGTCTTTATATTCCACTGATTTTCCAAAGTTTGAGCTGCTTGTTTAATTTTTTTTTAAAGAATGTAAGATTTTAAGGAGTTTGTTATTTCTAAGTAACAGCACAGAGTTGAGTGTTTTCCTTTCCTAAGATGCCAGTTGGGGGAAAAATGTATTTTTAAGACATCAGTAGGAAATAATCAACATAATTAATCATTATGACATCTACTCACATTTAGTCATTATCATTAATTTATTATAATTGCTAACATGTTCTTAAATAAAGGACACATACAGATATAACTGTCAGAGAATTTCAGAAGGGCTTTACTTTTGATTACTGACTATCATTTTTTTTTGATCCATGACTTTATCTTTCTAAAATTATGAAAGAGGTCTTTCATTGGGATGAATCTCTGATGGCATTTTACATCCATGTGGAGCATCCATGTGAAGCATCCCGAAAGCATGAGGAATGGAAGAACATGTGTAGGCACTTCCTGCAGAATCCTAACAATCTGTGCAGCTTCTATTGTGTGCCAACTAATAATCTCTGTGACCCAAGTGGCTCAATTCCAGCACAGACTAGAGTGGATACTATGCTCTGCATAGCGGAATAACAAGAGAACCAACTTCTATTTGGCTTTCTAGTCCTGCACTGGTCATTTCAGAGGCTTAGCCCCTAATTTCTAATTTGTTTTTACTCAATGCCTCCTTTAAAAGTCTTAAAACCCTGAAATCTCAAAGACTCTTCACTCATTCCATTCTTCTGCTAATTAAAAAACAAAAATCCCTCTTTTTTTTTATTACCCTTGTAGACAGAACTAATCTTTCCAAATAAATATTTTTGTTTTCCTTCACACTTTAAACATTCTGCCTATAACCCTTACTCATACTCCAAATTTAAAAAAAGTCTCTGGATCTATTCTGGCAGCAACATTGCTTCTGTAGAGGAATGGGGTGGGGAGTGGAAAGTAAAATACAGCTACTAGTTAAGCAACAAAACATCCTATTGTGTAACACCAGTAAGGAAAAAGATGTGTCACAAACTGCTAAGACAATCTGGCTCTTGAGTAGCAATTAGTTTTCAACCCCCAGCTGCTCTCAAACCTTGCCAAGCTGACTTCATTGTGCTCCCTTATGAATACTAGGACTGTCTAAGGACATGTCACAGCTTCTTAACACAGTTCATCATGCCATGGTGACCCCCAGCCATTAGATTATTTCATAGATACTTTGTAACTGTAATTTTGATACTATTATGAATTATAATGTAAATATCTAATATGTAGGATGCCTGATATGGAAACTCCTCAAGCAGGTGTGGTCCACTGGTTGAAAAACACTGGTCTAATGTATTGATTCTGTAAAAACATACTCTCAAGGCAATGTAAAGATGGCTCAGCAGTGAAGGGCACGTGCTGCCCTCCAGAGCACTCCAGGTCTCAGCCTCACAACTATCTGCCTGTAACCCAAGTTCTATGGGATCTGATAGACGCTGCTTCCCTTCAAGAGAACCTGCCCGAACATGGTATACACAGGCATGCCCATACACATGTACATTTTTTAAAAATATAGTACCACACTATTATTTCCTACCTAAACTTATATTCTTGAATATATAACATTTCATGAAAAAGAAAGTAAACACACACAAAAACACAAAGAATCAAAAAACAGAATAAACAGAAACCATAAGGACCATTGTCGTCTGGAAATATGTAGGGTTGAATTTTAGTAGCTCATGATAGGAATTCTGGCTAGTGTGTTTCTTCATATTTCAGTACCTCTGTATAAGCAATAACATTTGAGATCCTGTAGAAATGTAGTTATATTCTCCATACAGTTAAAATCATCGTTTTCTACTTTGTCTCTGGACAAACAACCATGGCATGGTAAGTGCTTTCCTGAGTGTTCTGCTAATAAGATACAAGTTTCACTACATCTGACGACGTTTTGTTCCCTAAAAACTCTCTTTGAGTATATTAACATCCAAGATTTATACCCAGTCTGTGCTGAAAACCTGCTGGGTGAGTAGATATTCTTGAAGACAGACACTTCACCTTTCTCTCTTTGGTTGTAAAATCAATGTATCTAATCCAAATGAGGGAGCCTGAACCTCTAAGTTGACTTCCAAAGAAAAGATGAAAAAGGCTTACTAAATTCTCCAGCTATCAAAACAGTGAAACCCAAGTCTCAGATAGACAGGAACCTAACAGCCAGGAAAGGCAGGGTCTTTTCTCTTTCACATTTGAGAGAAGAGAATAAATTCTCCCAACTTCCATCTATCCCCTGGTTTGTCAAAAATGTCAACCAATCCAATTTATTTTTATCGATATCTGTTTCCTAATTACTTTGAGCATTTTTCACTAGCCATGCAACAGGTTTCTGAATCTAAGAGTCCTTGTGTAGCCAAATGTATGGCTCAGATAGTTCCCCTTTCTTTTCTTTGTGAATCCAAGACTCGGGAGGCTCTAGGAATTTACTCAAGACACCGAGCACACAAGCCTCTTAAATCTCAATGAATTTCATTCTGCTGCTGATGTTCTTTGTTCTCCTACTTCTGAACTTGGATATCACAGAAATACTGTGTACCACAGTGCTATAGACCGAGAATCTACAAGTTGAAGGTGTCCAAAGGCAGGGCACACTTCTTTGATGGCTTATTTTTGAATGTCTGCAACAAGGAGAAAGTTTACCAGAGGTAGGGTGCTAAGACCTGAAATAGAAAGGAGAATTACCTTCAGGGATGTTTTATTATTAAAAGGGATAATGAGCGGTATTAAGAGCGTAGATGACGCTATCAGGAAAGCTGCCACAAGTGATTTAACAATTTGAAAGATCATTTATCATTTCACAGAGGGCTCTTTTAGCTCACCTTCTTCCTGAATGACTTTTTAAAATACTTTGAAACTTTTTCTTTTTAGTTTTTTTTATTGACTAACAGATAAATTACCATTTTTTTCAAGAAGAGAAAATAAAGATACTCTTAAATTTATAATTACCTATTCACAATTTATCTTTGTATTGAGTCACTATATGTCCAACTTGTAAGGAACAATTTAAAATGATACAATTTGACCTATTAATAATATAAATGCCTGCGCACACACACACACACACACACACACACACACACACTATCTTTACTGTGACTGTTACTTTCTATCCAGTATCTTATTTTACATCACTGTTCATTCTTAAGGAATAATATTACCGATTAGATTAGAAATATATCTAGGTAAAATTTATATTTCCTATCATCCTGAAAAAATATTCATGTGTGGTCAAGAAGATTAATATAATTGTATGGTGGGGATTCCTACAAGGAGCCCTTACAGGAACTATTACTTAGGGAGGGCTAAGAGCTATCTATCCTTTTACAGCTTCACTTTCCGCTCAATGATGTAGATACAGATATGATGGCTAGTGTCATAGAAACAATACTGTAGATATAAGATAAAATCAAATAAGAAGCTACATTTAAATGTGAAACACAAACAAAAAGTGAACACCAAACCAACCAGGAGGGTAGTCGGAGTACCAACAAGCATGTGTCCCTGCACTGCCTGGCCTTGAATGTTTTGTTACTGAGAGAGAACTAAGTGCTGTAATTTCAGGCCTTTCACTGGCAGCCATACACAATTCTCTAATCAACATATGTCTCTAGAGTAAGGAAGGGGTTGCCACAGAAATTTCTTGTAGAAGTATGAGCTACTATGCAGACTAGAAGATAAACATGAGAGATCAAAGTTAAAAATAAATATACACATATGCACATTCTGATGTAGCAATCAGGCAACTAAAACCTATCCAAAGGAAATAGAAAATAATATGTATGTACAGTGATGTTGAATTCAATATTGGTTATATATGTTAAAATACTGAACCAATACAAGAACTCAGAACCAAGAAGATTATTAAGATAACTATACTAATAGTGTACACAATTCAGGCACTAAAAATGGTCTGTGTAATGCTATGACAAGGAGTCACACTTAAGGCATTGTGATGTATTGTAAAGTGTCATCAGGAAGTTAATTAATCTATATTAAACATGTCAAGATGTGCTATTAGATGACAGAACTAATCCATGGGAGCCTTACACATTGCATAAAATCTATCTACACACATACACGGCCTCAGGTTGATGGAGGTTATGTTTTGGCATTTCTACGTTAACTTATACTTCCACTGCTATCTTTTAAAATGTCTCATAATATAAGAAGACATTTCTTTAGATGTGGAGCAAAGAAGGTTTGAAGAGATAAGACGAAGAGTTGTGTATATGTTGCTGACTCTGAAATGGAATTGTAAGTAGGCAAAATTTGAAATCACTGATTCTTATGACATTTCAGTAGTTAGTAAGCTTTGTGAGTTTTGCCTATTTGTCCTGATTGAGAAGTCTCAACCCTTTACTAATGAAAGGGTTATCGTTTTCTCTGACTTTATGCTGGCAAGAGTTGAAAGAGCCTCAGCCTTAACTCACCATCTGCCCATTTCAGACAGAAGCATGAAGCAACAGCAGACACGTGCTTAGTATACGTCATGATAACCAACCCACCTGGGAGACTCAGGAGGAGCTAGTCTATCCCATTGAGTTTTTTGCCTTCAGTAGTCTCCAAGTATAACCTGATTCTCTATGTAATTATACACCTTTATGCTTTTATCATAGCAAGAGTGTTTTGATACATCCTTTTAAATTTTTTTCTTATTTTTCACCCTAAAGTAACAAAAATAATTCTATTTTGAAATTTAAAGAATAATATAAGTATAAACTCACTGACCTACTTACAACATGTGTGGGAAGTTACTGAGTCTCTGGGGGAAGCATCAGTGAAGAATAACAAACACTCCAATTCTAATATGTTTATGGATACATGGATGATGTTGGAAAGAGCCATGGGATTGGGAATGGCCATGAAATTAAGCTTTCAAGGGTCTCTTAATCTAGAATTCAGTCAACTATGCAAGACTGTCCAAAGTTTTCCTCTCTGCCTCTCCTCTCCTTCCCCTTTAGATAGCAACTGATGATGGTCAACAGCTGCTTTGTTACTTTAGATCTTGAATGTCATCAATCTACAGGGAGGGATGGGTTTTTCTTGTAATTCCCAATGGGTGCAATGTGGCCAAGGAATAACATGAAAACTATACATATGCTCTGGACTCAGAAATGATGAATGAGTCCATTTATTGTTAAAAATTAAGTTTATTGTTTGAAAGGAAATTTATACTGACATCTGTTCTCCATAAGAAAGCATCCAAATTCATGACCACATACTGCACAGAGTTACATGTGTGCACACACATGTTTTAGATAAAAAGAAACTTGAATTTCATTGCACAGATAGAGCTGTCATTAATTTTTAACTAAGAACAATTACAATTCCAGTTCTCTCTTTCTCTCTCTCTTATCTCTCCACATCTATAGATCTATCTATCTATCTATCTATCTATCTATCTATCTATCTATCTATCCGTCAAGCTATCTATCTACCTAGATATCAAGACATATAAACAAATAATTATGTTATTATAGCTGATTAAAAGCACATGTTGGACTTCCAGAGGAGCAGAGTTCATTTCCTAATTGAATAATCCCTATGCACGGCTGTTAGCTCATAAAGATCTTTAACTCAAGATCCAGGGAACTGGATGTCTCTGGCCTCTGTGGATACCAACAAAAGCACTATATATATATGTGTCATACTCATGTGCAATACACTACATGCACACGTGTGCTCACACACACACATGTATAAATTAAATGTATATATACTACACAAATTAAATGTATACATTTTTGGTCTTTTGAGATAGGGTTTTTCTGTGTATCCCTGGCTATGCAGGAGCACAGTCTATAGACAAGTTGGGCCTCAAACTCAGAGATCTGCCTGCCTCTGCCTCCTGAGTGCTGGGATTAAAGGCAAGCACCACCACTGCCCAGCTACTTACAATATAATTTAAGTTAAAATGATATAAACCATAGGAAAAATAAGTTTCTAGTATCTATAATTCTCTTTTAAATGTGTTTCAAATATTTAGTTATATTCAATAATTTTAAATTGCAATTATTCTGTTATATACACTTATGTCAAACAATTTTTTTATAAATTAAATGTATAAAATAATGGGTTTGTTGTTACCAAAAGGTTTATGCTTTAGTTAATTCCTCATGTAATTAATGATTAAATTACATAATACCTAATATTGTGCAGATTTAGCTAAATTACGTATAGATAAAAATGTAGAGAAACTGAATAGATTGCTATGGGTACATATTGATATGCCTAGCATTTGGAGGGCTAAGACAGAAGGATGGCAACTATGAGACTAACCTGGGCTACATAGAAAAGCCCTGTCACCACAACAAAAATTAAAAACAGCACCTGTATAGATAGACTGGAAGGAGACATGGAGAGGTGGTGTGGAACCTGGAGAATAAGTAGATAAAATCAACCCAGCAGTTGTACTTTCTGTGTATGAATAATTTATAACATTAGGAGTTTACAAAAATGATTCTAGCTTATGCAATGCAATCTCATTTCAAAACAACTTGGGCACTGTACTAATTGATTATCTTTGTTGAATAACTGCTGGAAAGGCAGAGTAATGTTTATTGTTGAAGGAGTAGCTGGATGTCCATCATGAATTTGCATGACAGTGCCTAAAATTGCGTTGCTTCTGACCACAGCTCTTCAAGTTCCCAGAAACACATTGTCATGTTCCCAACGTAATTATCCTGCCTTCTGTTCTGCAGGCTGACCACTGGATTGATGACAGAGCAAAGGGAGCAAAATGAAACCGAACAGGGAGTGAGTGCATGAGGAGAGAATTGCTCTCTGCCTGGGCTAAGGTGGACTATGACTATCATAAAAAGCTCTAACTGAGGTCTTTCCATTACCTATAAAATATGTTTTAAACTGCTAACCTTGAGAAGAATAACCCTGATTAATTATAGTATCCAATAATTAATTCACTTTTTATCCAATTTTTTTATCCAATTATAATTCTTCATCCTAGCTAGTTTCTACTTATAATCACTCCTGTTTTGTAAGAAGAAAACACTCTGAAATGGACCTAATTCAGCAGCCTTAACACAGCAGTATTAATAAAAATAAACTGTATAGAACGTCAAAAATAATTTGACAGATTTTTTTTTCTGTGACACTGTAAGGAATTAATAGGTCCAACTCAAATGCATCCCTTTTTAAGTTTTCATGAAGCCTCTAATTTCTGCATAGCATTGGTAGGATACTCCCGAACTCTTTGAAATAGTGAGGGTATTCTTTTTTCAATATGCTAAATTAACCACTTAAATAAAACATAAACCATCTCACATGAATCAAAGCAAATACACAAACACAGGATATGAATAAATGAAAGAAAGAAAGAAAAAAGGAAGAAAGGAAGGAAGGAAGGAAGGAAGGAAGGAAGAAAGGAAGAAAGAAAGAAAGAAAGAAAGAAAGAAAGAAAGAAAGAAAGAAAGAAAGAAAGAAAAACGAAACTCTGTATTAGTAAGGAATAGTCACGTTTCTTTGCAAAGACCCAGAGAGTTCAGATAGGAATATTCTCCGGCAAATCTGTACGTGTAATGTGTTTCCTGACTGGTGAGAACTACCTCACAGGGATAAAAAGGAAGTGCCCTAGTCCAATATCTCTGAAGAGATAAAATTTTATTGGAGGAGGAAAAAAAAGAAAAGTTTTTAATTGTTTTCTCTATAGTATAAGCTATGAATTTTAGTTAAACAACTGTTTCTCAAGAATATTTCTCCCTTCCCTTTCTGCCCTCCACACCTTTATGTATACCCCTCTTTGGTCTCTTTCAAAACATGGCCTCTTTTTTCATCAATTGTTATTACATGTATATATTCATTTGTATACACACACACACACATACGTGTGTGTGTCTTGTACAATCTAAATAGAAAAGAATTATAATAAAGTTGGAAGGCATCATAGTAAGTGTACACTTTTAATCCCAGCATTTGGGATCAGTCAGCCTACAGTAGTGAGAACCTGTACAGTACAGTACAGTACAGTAGTGAGAACCTGTCTCAGGAAAAAAAATAATTGTAATGAAGAACTTACTTGAGAAAATGGTAATTGTGTTTGTATTATGTAATTGTAGTCTGAAAATATCAGATGTTTAAGAAAAGAGCAAGGTAATATCAGAAGTGAGAACGTTATATTTCTCACAGAGGTCTGGAACTTTTCAGAATGGGGCTCCCTGCAACACTCGGGGTGTTTGTTAAATGGTAGGATTATTAGCTAAGGTGGACCAAAGCAGCCAAGCTGGAATCCACTTCTCACACAATTATACATATAGGAACATAGGGTAGGGAAGGCAGGCTTGAAGAATCATGGCTCCTGAATGTTGACTCTAACTGTTTACATGAAGTAGGAATAAGAAGTAATTAAAAGCTATACATTGTACAAGGGGTACTGAATAGAATGCCTTGTGAGATAACTCTTGAATGTTTTCTGATAGGAACATAACGAGTAAGGAAATTTATTGTTCTGTCATATGGTAAACCTTGTAACTTTCCTCTCATGAGTTGTTTCAACTCAAACCATTCCAACTGCTTCTCAGACATCAAAGAGGATTTTCTTTTCTCCTCTCTTCTCTTTCCCTTATTCCTTTCTTCCTTTCATTCTTCTTTCCTTTCTTCATTCTTCATTCCTTCCTTTCTTCCTTCCTTCCTCCTTTCTTTCTTTCTTTCTTTCTTTCTTTCTTTCTTTCTTTCTTCCTTCCTTCCTTCCTTCCTTTCTCTCTCTCTCTCTCTCTCTCTCTCTCTCTCTCTCTCTCTCTCTCTCTCTCTCTCTCTCTCTCCTTCCTTCCTTCCTTCCTTCCTTCCTTCTTTCTTTCTCTTCCTTTCTTCCTTCCTTCCTTCCTTCCTTCCTTCCTTCCTTCCTTCCTTCCATCCTCCTTCCCTCCCTCCCTCCCTCCCTTCCTTCCGTCCTATTTTGTATTTTAATGCATGGGATGGACGAATGTCATAGCTAGGTGGTGAGAGTTATACATAGAATATGGAGCAAAGGATTCTGCAATGAGCTTCTCTGCTGATTTACTCGGGGGCTGAATGGACCAACAGTGTTTAGATGAGTAGCATAATGCCTTAAGCCAACATTTTCATGGGGGCAATTTAAGTCACAAACAGAAACTGTTAGAGTGGAAAGGACAATCGGTTGAATTACCAGCTGAAAGCATTCTTCATGGAAAACACACAGAAGCCCCCCTAACACCATATTGATGGACACAGGTTGAATCACCACTCAGCAGGCACCAAATCCATTTCACTAATTCCTCTGGTCAGAAGAAAAGACACTAACCCAGAGTGGGGCCAATCAGCAGAGCCGAGGTGTGCCATGCAAGCTGTACACACTGGCAAATCCGGAAATCTATTGTGATTGAGGTTCCCTAATAAAAAGAAAAGAACACTGTGCAAAGTCTCCGTCACTATAAAAGAGCTTTGGAAACTATAAGAAGCCTTCTTCCCTGGAATTAATCTATTTAAGTGAAATTACTCCGATTGTATGTTGCTGGTGATGATGATAGTAATATTTGGTAGTAAGTGAAGGCCTGCATGAGGTAGGCTTCATACTATTAATGAGAATGAATTAATTTAATTACAGTTAACTCCAACACTAATGCCTAGTGTGGCATAATTATCCACATTTAAAATATAAGGCTGACATTTAGGCAATACACTAACATGTCTTGGCTTCAGGTTAAGGTGATCTACTCACCAAGAGCCCCTCAATTCAGTAAACATATGGTTGAAAGAAGTTAAGACCCAAAAAAATCTCCTTTATTTATTTATCAAATACATTGTAGTATAATTTAAGCATATAAATTAAAAATCTCTTTTCTGATGATCCAATTATCACCTTTTATTTCTGACAGCGTAATAACCATATTAAGTAACAATGGGACCAACTAATAAAAGCACCTAAGAGAAAAGCCAATTACTTGAATGTTTATTCATCCACTCATTTGTTATAACTTACTTGGCATGGTAAAGCATTATTTCTCTAGATTTTATTTGTTCTAACAGAGAACCATAAGGTACTCTATTTTTCTCCCGCCACAGGACACATTCACCAAAAAAATTAAACCTGCTTTTATTTACCTAAAGTAAATCCTGGTTATTGTGACAAGTTGAATAACATTGAGATTTATGAGAGCCTGAAACAGAAGGAATCATGGAGCCCAGATAGACAAGAAGCCCATTAACACTTTATTAGATTGATAGAAGGTTAATTGACAGCTCAATAGTTTTAACCATAAACATGGTATCCTGCTGACACAGAACATCGGAAGGTCAGGCTCATTTGCTGGGAACTTACAGACAACTTGCTTCTAAAAATCAGTGGCAGAGATGGTTAAGACACTGAACACATTCTGCTCTTCCTGAAGAGCAATGTTCAAATCAGTTATCCTACAATTGACTCTAATTTCATGTCCAGAGAATCAATACCTTCATCTGTTCCTCTTAGGATTCTACACACTTTTGCACATACCCACATATAGACACATAGGCAAAAAACATAATTTTCAAAAACTCAGTAAGAAATATTTTTTAATCTCTTGTTGATGGCAGGTGCAGAGCTCATGCTTTTAATTCTAGAGCTTGGGAGGCAAAGACAGGGGCAGGGACAGGGCCTGGGCCAGAGACAAGAGCAGAGGATGATAAATCTCTGTGAATTCAAGGACATCTTTATGTACATATTCCAGGTTCCAGGCCACCCAGGAAAAATCATATCAAGAAGAAAAGTAATCATTGTTGAAATTAAAATAATGTCTACAGACATTCTGTTTGGAGAGCCTCTAGCTAATATGTATGATCTAGAAGTAGTATCAACTATCATGCCCTACCAGGAGGATAAAGTAATTGGTTAGCTGGTAGAATGCTGGAGAAATGGCTTCCACTGTAGAATGCTAATCTTAAGTATGGAATTTGCTAATCTCAAGTATTGCTGAGAGTTGAAGGTGCTTTCACATATGCATCTTCTATATCCTTCTAAAAGTACTTGGTTCTAGTGGAAAAAAGACACTTTTGCTGCATATCATATGAGACATTAAAAACTCCAGGCTTTAGACTTAAAGAGAGCTGGCAAATCTGATGCTTAAGTGGCTTATCCACATGCCATATACTTTAGTTCCAGTGCTGGAGGAGGTTCAATTGTTCAGTATAAGTTACTTGAGTATCTTCAGGGCAATGAAAGTAGTAGGTGCCTTTCAGGGAATAATCTCACTGTTCACAAACTGTCATTCTATAAACTCTTAAGAAGTCCCAGAAACTTCCACATTACAATAATCAGTATAAGAGCAGACTAAGAAGAAGTACCAGTAACCATGAAGTGAAACTCAGCGCAGCCATCTCAGGCTCTAAAGATGATAGTGAAAATGGCAACGATGCTCATTTCCTGGCAGTTTTGAAAAGAAGGCAAAATCAAGTATGAAGTTTGGGAGTCTGGCTTTCAACAGGGTCTTTGATGCCCTGTAGATGGTCACCATTGAATATGTGAGCTCTTGTTCATGACAACTAGAATTTTTTAAGAGCAAGTCAATACTGATGGTTTGTTACATCACAGTGATGTTGTCTACTCATGGCTCCTTACATCATAGTGGTTCATGTAAAAAGAGCAAGGAAAAGTACTGAGAGACTGATATAAAAGCATTCAAGGATATTAATGCCAGTAGAAACTGTCTCTGTGGTACGTCTGAGTTAGAGGAATCAGGACTTGGTGGGAAGTGTTCGACATTGAAGAACAAAGGTCAGAAAAGAACAATACAAGGCAGGAGAAATGATTGGTCTGAAACAAATGTTTCTTCTCTTGTTGCTCCTATACACTGCAGAAAGTTTAACAGTATTCCTCACCCTCACCTACTTAATGATACTACTAGTTATCTTCCATTGTAACAAGAAAACATGATTATGCATCAAGAAACAAAGTTATCACCTATGGACAAGACCCACTCACATACATTTTTTTTTGGCTTGGTTCCTCATTTGAAAATTAGGTAAATCTTTTCAAAAAAATTATGTTAAAATAAAATCTGGCATTAGGGAAGTCTTGTAATTAACCCAAATGTTCAAAAGTCAATGCTTGTCATAAAGTCTTTTTGCTCTAATTCAATTGAAAATACAATTTCATTCAGATGAGACTGAAAATAGAATTTTATGTCAAGGCAGCTTTCAAAACTTGAATGCCTGTATTGTAAGCCTTTTGATAATTTGTTTTATTTTTTTTTCCTCCTGTTGAAAAAAGCACCTTGTGGTCTCCTTGACTGTTGGGCTAAAGTAAACATGAACCTGAAAGATGGAACCAAGCAGATGCCTTGCCTTGAAGAGCTTTCCCTAGAAGGGGTAGTAGGAGGTACTTATAGGAAAAATCAAGAGTTTTTCCATACAAATGGCCTTGTAGACCAATCGTAGTCTTCATGCAGCATTCACAAAACTCTGATGCTAATTTCAAGCCCAAATGGAAGGTTTTCTTCCTACTTGAAACTTCAATAACTAAAGAATATATAACTGCTTTTACAGGAACTATCATAGTAGTAGTCATTGCTAATCCAATGACAAGATAAAAGCTAATTGATTTCTTTTCCAAAATGGACTAAAATTTTAAGAGCCTTAATCTGTACAATGGGTTAAATAGCAGAGCAAATAAAATAGTTCAATTAGCTCTATAGGTCCTATTTAAAGCGAAATGACATAAGCCAGAAAGTCTGGTCAAAACAATCCTCACAATCTAAAGTCAAAAACTGCCTAAGGCTATAAGTCAAATAATAATACATTTGATTACAATATGTGCAAAATTGTTTCCCAAGCATCAAGGATCTGTGACATTTAAGGCAATATATTTCCTCCAATCTCTGTCTAGTTAAAGGCTCCCTTAGAGTAGGTACAGCCAAGAACACAGGGTGTTTTAGACTAGGACTATGTCACCCTCTGTGCATGTTACCATTTTTAACCTCTCTGAGTCTCTATTGCATTGTCATCTTCAAAGACTGGGACTTCCTTTCACTCCCTGGGCCCTACTCATAGATCTCAGAGTCCCAAGATCTACACTACTCTAAAGATGGTGTGATGGAAATACTGAGACACATGCCATTCTTACCAAAAATAACTAGCTGAGTAGAGATGCAATGCACGAAGCTGCAAGCCGAAGACTATGGCTACTAATGTCAAAGCATGTGTCTCACTCAAAAGGGGAGGACAACTATTTAACTTAGAAACAAGTAAGAATCTACAACATTCTTATTGTAGAAGGCAAAAGAGAGGTTCTTTCAATATACCTGGGCAAGAGTATAGAGATTTTGCCTGGAACAAAACTACATTATAAATTGAGACAACTTCAAATTATCCATTAAGTCATGGTTCCCAACCTCCTCCCTTGTGGGAGGTCACATATAAAATATCCTGCATATCAGATATATCCATTATGATTTTTAAGATTAGAAATGTTATAATCATAAAGTAACAATGAAATAATTTTATGGCTGTGGGGTCACAACAGAAAGGTTGAGAACCACTTTTATGGAGTTTATTTTTTGACAATCTGGAAAGATTTACTCCTAAGAGAAGCCTTGCAAAAATGAAAAGTTTGGGGGTGACAGTTAGGAGGAGACTAACAGTTCCTTGAAAGCAACAAGCTAAATTCAACATAAACTGGAAGTTTAATAGGAAGTACTGGGAAAGAGGTAACTATTATAAAGAGGTATCCTAGGATTGAAGCAATCCTCAACGAATGAACAAAAAAAGTTCATAGTTTTAGTTGGATCAAACAGGAAAGAAAACTATGCCTTAATTCTTTGTTGAACACCTGATGGCAATCAGTCGTCCATTTGTGGAGAATAAAGGCTGAGTGTGATGTAGCAAGTCAGGCAGCAAAATAGGAAGCAGGCATAGGGGGTGAGCGCTTTCTAAAAGTTCTGTCAACTCAAGAGAGAGGTGATCCATGCCCAAGATGGCACCCTTCTTGGAGTGTCATCACTGGCTGTTCACTGTAGCTGAAATAGTCTTAAAAATATGTTACAAGGGGAAAAGGTTGTACCTCTGTCGGAGAGCATTTGTCTAGTAAGCACAAGGCCCTGGATGCCTAACTCACACACACACACACACACACACACACACACACACACACTTTTAAGAAAGCTGCTAAATGAACAGATAAACAACCATATCTTTACCAATAAAACCAATGAAATGGTTAGCATCTAGACTTTCTGAAGGACTTCTAAAACACATTTCCTAAAATATACAATTTTCAGAAAATAGTACTATATGAACAACATAAAATAGGAAAGGTGAGCCAGGTTTAACACAGTAAAGCCAAGTATTATGTCAAATCCCTCTTAATAGAGAATAACAAAGTTATAAGAATTCTACATTGCATATAAAATCAGACCATAAAATTTAAAAATACAAAACCGGAGAAGAAAATTGAAATTATCACTAGACTAAATGCTACATTTTAGCTGGCATAAAAGAAAATTGGCAAGCTGAAAGACTGTTGGATAGAGATTTATAATTTGAAAAAGTAAAAAGAAAAATGAACAAAGAAAAATGAAGAGAGCCTCAGAAAGGTGCAAGACACTTTATTAAACATGCCAGCTATGTATAAGAAGAGTACCAAAAGAGAACAGATAGAGTAAGTTGTAAAGATTTGAAATTGAGACGGGAATTTGGGTACCTGCTCATAAACCCAGCACTGAGAAGCAGAGTGAAATAGTGAGACTAGTTAGAATAAAAACAAATATTAAATAACCAACTGTAAGGAACTGAAGTATTAATGAACATTGTAAAAGTTTCCTCATCATGAGGCGTTATGTACATACCCATGAAGTTATTCAAGAAGGAAGGAAACCAAAAAGAAAGAGAGAAATTATTGAATAAGAAATTAGTTCAAATGACATACAGAGGCATCATAGTAAAAAGCTGAAGGAGAAAGACAGAATAAAACTTAAATCTGAAAGAGGAAATGATCATATCAAAGGAAATCTGATTTATATTAGTAGTGAAGTGTCCTCCAGGGCTATTAAGACCACAACTAGTGAGGTGATACCTTCAAGTGCTGAGAGAGAAAAAAATAGTTCACCAAATATGCTACAGATGTTTTTTTTTTTTTAAGTGAAATGGAACATTGAAAGATGAACAAGGATGGAAGTCATCGACAGCAATGCTGACTTTCAACAACACAAAATAAACAAAGAAGTAAAATTACTAAGGGTGTTCTTTAGACTGAAGGCAACTAAATGTCAGAGATGGAAATATAAATGAAAATAGTAGAATTTAAGTAGAGCTATTAGGCAATTTTAAGAGGTCATTTATGTTTCTGATTGCTTTTCTTAATAGTTTTTTTAAAGGACTTGAATAAAACAACACGCATGTAATTATATTGTTGAGCTTTAACGTGGGAATATATAATATGATTGATGTTAATAGCAGGAAAGTGGTGGGAACAAAGCTTTACTGAAGTAACAAAAGGAAGTCAATAACTTGACATGCCAAATGCTGAAATCAATATTACTACTCAGTTATGTAACCAAATACAAAATTGATTTTTTTTCTCAGCAACTATTAAATGTAAGATTATATTTGTTACACTTACAAAGGTATGCTATTTCTGTTAGGGAATATATAGATGTTCTATATATAATAATAGAGTAGGAAAGAAGTATATGTTATATTGGGGTAACTGTCAATTACTTTAATATAAAATCATATTTTCTTGAGTTATGCTGTGCCTGACATAGGCTATCAATAGAAAATGCACTGTACTCTCAGAGATGGAAATAAATTGACAGGAAATTGGGAAAGAATCATGCAAATAGCAACAGCAACAATCATGGAGTGATAGAATATTAACCAAAATAGTTTGTAAACTAAGTCTCCCGTGTTATTAGGTAAATAAGGGAGATAAATTATAAAAAAAAATTGCTCAGTCAATTGAGATGATTTAACAGTTGCAAACATACAACAGCATGCCTAGAGCTGCTTACAGGGCTCCAGATCACATGAAGAAATGTGACTCAAGGACAGGAAGAAAGAGTGTGCTGGTTAGTTTTTGTCAAATTGAAACCAACTAGACATACCTGGGAAAAAAGGATCTCAACTGAGAAATTGCCTCCTCCAGATTGGTCTGCTGACATGTCTGTCGGTATATTCTTAATAGGTAGTATATGTAAGAGAGTCTAGGCCACTATAGGTAATACCATTCCTGGGAAGGTGGGTCAGGACTCTATGAGAAAGATGACTAAGCAAAACAGTGAGCAGACTTTCTGTCTGCTTCAACCAACTGCTTTAAGTCCCTGCCTTGGCTTCCCTAGATGACAGACAGTCACCTGTAAGCTAAATCCCTTACCCCCTACAAGTAATTTTCATCATTGTCACTATCACAGCAACAGAAAACCAATGTGGATAGAAAGTGTTTAACAATAATAATTGGACATTGTGACACTCCAATGGAAACTATGATCAGAATAATTATTTTTAATATCATAAAAATAATAGGATAGTTGATTATCGGTATGAGACAACTAGACCTAATCAACATGTATAGAACATTCTTCAAAGCACACATGATATGTACACTATAACATGGTTTGACATATTTAGAATAGTCCATTGGCTATTCTGTCATAATGATGTGAAATTGGAATGATAAATATATTCAGGAAATTACAATATGTTCACACCAGGCAACAGAATCTAACACAAGAAAAAGTAAAATATAAAAACTAATAAAGAAAGATAGAAGAGTTTGTAATGAATTACAATGAACAGGTAACATAGTAAAACTTATAGGATTCAGGGATACTAGTGTTTAGAGAAAGCTATAGGGATTAGTATTAACTATATCTACCAAAAGAAATCTTTCCTGATAGTATACTACAATCTCCCTAATGAAAGTAGAAAAAGATGGATATATTAAATATAAAAGAAGCAGACAGAAGCAATACTGAAAATTAGAATGGAAAATAAGATTCCAAAGTACAGACAAACAAGGGAGAGGTGGCCAAGAACTAGAAGGAGTTTGGAGAGCAAAAACAATAAACAGAAAATATTGTATGAAAAAAGTAATTATTCAGTCAAAAATGTTTTGACATAAGCTTCTTACTATATAAACTGAAATTTCAAATAAAAAAACCAAAGTAACAGAAAAAAGAAAATATTAACAAAAATACTAAAATGTCACTGGAAGAGATAATGGAAGTTGAATAACTTTATGCTGAACAAAAAAAAGGAGGATATTTAAGTTAATAAAAACAGGAGCAGGACCTAAGCCACAGCAGCAGCGGTCGCCATCTTGGTCCGGGACCCGCCGAACTTAGGAAATTAGTCTGAACAGGTGAGAGGGTGCGCCAGAGAACCTGACAGCCTCTTGGAACAGGCAGAAGCACAGAGGGGCTGAGGCAGCACCCTGTGTGGGCCGGGGACAGCCGGCCACCTTCCGGACCGGAGGACAGGTGCCCACCCGGCTGGGGAGGCGGCCTAAGCCACAGCAGCAGCGGTCGCCATCTTGGTCCGAGACCCGCCGAACTTAGGAAATTAGTCTGAACAGGTGAGAGGGTGCGCCAGAGAACCTGACAGCTTCTGGAACAGGCGGAAGCACAGAGGCACTGAGGCAGCACCCTGTGTGGGCCGGGGACAGCCAGCCACCTTCCGGACCGGAGGACAGGTGCCCGCCCGGCTGGGGAGGCGGCCTAAGCCACAGCAGCAGCGGTCGCCATCTTGGTCCGGGACCCGCCGAACTTAGGAAATTAGTCTGAACAGGTGAGAGGGTGCGCCAGAGAACCTGACAGCCTCTGGAACAGGCAGAAGCACAGAGGGGCTGAGGCAGCACCCTGTGTGGGCCGGGGACAGCCGGCCACCTTCCGGACCAGAGGACAGGTGCCCGCCCGGCTGGGGAGGCGACCTAAGCCACAGCAGCAGCGGTCGCCATCTTGGTCCGGGACCCGCCGAACTTAGGAAATTAGTCTGAACAGGTGAGAGGGTGCGCCAGAGAACCTGACAGCTTCTGGAACAGGCGGAAGCACAGAGGCGCTGAGGCAGCACCCTTTGTGGGCCGGGGACAGCCAGCCACCGTCTGGACCGGAGGACAGGTGCCCGCCCGGCTGGGGAGGCGGCCTAAGCCACAGCAGCAGCGGTCGCCATCTTGGTCTGAGACCCGCCGAACGTAGGAAATTAGTCTGAACAGGTGAGAGGGTGCGCCAGAGAACCTGACAGCTTCTGGAACAGGCAGAAGCACAGAGGCGCTGAGGCAGCACCCTGTGTGGGCCGGGGACAGCCGGCCACCTTCCGGACCGGAGGACAGGTGCCCACCCAGCTGGGGAGGCGGCCTAAGCCACAGCAGCAGCGGTCGCCATCTTGGTCCCGGGACTCCAAGGAACTTAGGAATTTAGTCTGCTTAGGTGAGAGTCTGTACCACCTGGGAACTGCCAAAGCAACACACTGTCTGAGAAAGGTCCTGTTTTGGGCCTTCTTCTTCGGCCAGGAGGAGGTCCAAATACAAGATATCTGTGCACCTTCCCTGTAAGAGAGCTTGCCAGCAGAGAGTGCTCTGAGCACTGAAACTCAGAGGAGAGAATCTGTCTCCCAGGTCTGCTGATAGACGGTAACAGAATCACCAGAAGAACAATCTCTAAACAGAGTCAACTATAACTACTAACTCCAGAGATTACCAGATGGCGAAAGGTAAACGGAGGAATCTTACTAACAGGAACCAAGACCACTCACCATCACCAGAACCCAGCACACCCACTTCACCCAGTCCAGGGAACCCCAACACACCTGAGAACCTAGACCTAGATTTAAAAGCATATCTCATGATGATGGTAGAGGACATCAAGAAGGACTTTAATAAATCACTTAAAGAAATACAGGAGAACACTGCTAAAGAGTTACAAGTCCTTAAAGAAAAACAGGAAAACACAATCAAACAGGTAGAAGTCCTTACAGAAAAAGAGGAAAAAACATACAAACAGGTGATGGAAATGAACAAAACCATACTAGACCTAAAAAGGGAAGTAGACACAATAAAGAAAACTCAAAGCGAGGCAACACTAGAGATAGAAACCCTAGGAAAGAAATCTGGAACCATAGATTTGAGCATCAGCAACAGAATACAAGAGATGGAAGAGAGAATCTCAGGTGCAGAAGATTCCATAGAGAACATCGGCACAACAATCAAAGAAAATGGAAAATGCAAAAAGATCCTAACTCAAAATATCCAGGAAATCCAGGACACAATAAGAAGACCAAACGTACGGATAATAGGAGTGGATGAGAATGAAGATTTTCAACTCAAAGGTCCAGCAAACATCTTCAACAAAATTATTGAAGAAAACTTCCCAAATCTAAAGAATGAGATGCATATGAACATACAAGAAGCCTACAGAACTCCAAATAGACTGGACCAGAAAAGAAATTCCTCCCGACACATAATAATCAGAACATCAAATGCACTAAATAAAGATAGAATACTAAAAGCAGTAAGGGAAAAAGGTCAAGTAACATATAAAGGCAAGCCTATCAGAATTACACCAGATTTTTCACCAGAGACTATGAAAGCCAGAAGAGCCTGGACAGATGTTATACAGACACTAAGAGAACACAAACTGCAGCCCAGGCTACTATACCCAGCCAAACTCTCAATTATCATAGAGGGAGAAACCAAAGTATTCCACGACAAAACCAAATTCACGCATTATCTCTCCACGAATCCAGCCCTTCAAAGGATAATAACAGAAAAAAACCAATACAAGAACGGGAACAACGCCCTAGAAAAAACAAGAAGGTAATCCCTCAACAAACCTAAAAGAAGACAGCCACAAGAACAGAATGCCACCTTTAACAACTAAAATAACAGGAAGCAACAATTACTTTTCCTTAATATCTCTTAACATCAATGGTCTCAACTCGCCAATAAAAAGACATAGACTAACAAACTGGCTACACAAACAAGACCCAACATTTTGCTGCTTACAGGAAACTCATCTCAGAGAAAAAGATAGACACTACCTCAGAATGAAAGGCTGGAAAACAATTTTCCAAGCAAATGGTATGAAGAAACAAGCAGGAGTAGCCATCCTAATATCTGATAAGATTGACTTCCAACCCAAAGTCATCAAAAAAGACAAGGAGGGACACTTCATTCTCATCAAAGGTAAAATCCTCCAAGAGGAACTCTCAATTCTGAATATCTATGCTCCAAATACAAGAGCAGCCACATTCACTAAAGAAACTTTAGTAAAGCTCAAAGCACACATTGCGCCTCACACAATAATAGTGGGAGACTTCAACACACCACTTTCACCAATGGACAGATCATGGAAACAGAAACTAAACAGGGACACACTGAAACTAACAGAAGTGATGAAACAAATGGATCTGACAGATATCTACAGAACATTTTATCCTAAAACAAAAGGATATACCTTCTTCTCAGCACCTCATGGTACCTTCTCCAAAATTGACCACATAATAGGTCACAAATCAGGCCTCAACAGATTCAAAAATATTGAAATTGTCCCATGTATCCTATCAGATCACCATGCACTAAGGCTGATCTTCAATAACAAAATAAATAACAGAAAGCCAACATTCACATGGAAACTGAACAACACTCTTCTCAATGATACCTTGGTCAAGGAAGGAATAAAGAAAGTAATTAAAGACTTTTTAGAGTTTAATGAAAATGAAGCCACAACGTACCCAAACCTTTGGGACACAATGAAAGCATTTCTAAGAGGGAAACTCATAGCTATGAGTGCCTTCAAGAAAAAACGGGAGAGAGCACATACTAGCAGCTTGACAACACATCTAAAAGCTCTAGAAAAAAAGGAAGCAAATTCACCCAAGAGGAGTAGACGGCAGGAAATAATCAAACTCAGGGGTGAAATCAACCAAGTGGAAACAAGAAGAACTATTCAAAGAATTAACCAAACGAGGAGTTGGTTCTTTGAGAAAATCAACAAGATAGATAAACCCTTAGCTAGACTCACTAAAGGGCACAGGGACAAAATCCTAATTAACAAAATCAGAAATGAAAAGGGAGACATAACAACAGATCCTGAAGAAATCCAAAACACCATCAGATCCTTCTACAAAAGGCTATACTCAACAAAACTGGAAAACCTGGACGAAATGGACAAATTTCTGGACAGATACCAGGTACCAAAGTTGAATCAGGATCAAGTTGACCTTCTAAACAGTCCCATATCCCCTAAAGAAATAGAAGCAGTTATAAATAGTCTCCCAGCCAAAAAAAGCCCAGGACCAGACGGGTTTAGTGCAGAGTTCTATCAGACCTTCAAAGAAGATCTAACTCCAGTTCTGCACAAACTTTTTCACAAGATAGAAGTAGAAGGTATTCTACCCAACTCATTTTATGAAGCCACTATTACTCTGATACCTAAACCACAGAAAGATCCAACAAAGATAGAGAACTTCAGACCAATTTCTCTTATGAACATCGATGCAAAAATCCTTAATAAAATTCTCGCTAACCGAATCCAAGAACACATTAAAGCAATCATCCATCCTGACCAAGTAGGTTTTATTCCAGGGATGCAGGGATGGTTTAATATACGAAAATCCATCAATGTAATCCATTATATAAACAAACTCAAAGACAAAAACCACATGATCATCTCGTTAGATGCAGAAAAAGCATTTGACAAGATCCAACACCCATTCATGATAAAAGTTCTGGAAAGATCAGGAATTCAAGGCCAATACCTAAACATGATAAAAGCAATCTACAGCAAACCAGTAGCCAACATCAAAGTAAATGGAGAGAAGCTGGAAGCAATCCCACTAAAATCAGGGACTAGACAAGGCTGCCCACTTTCTCCCTACCTTTTCAACATAGTACTTGAAGTATTAGCCAGAGCAATTCGACAACAAAAGGAGATCAAGGGGATACAAATTGGAAAAGAGGAAGTCAAAATATCACTTTTTGCAGATGATATGATAGTATATATAAGTGACCCTAAAAATTCCAACAGAGAACTCCTAAACCTGATAAACAGCTTCGGTGAAGTAGCTGGATATAAAATTAACTCAAACAAGTCAATGGCCTTTCTCTACACAAAGAATAAACAGGCTGAGAAAGAAATTAGGGAAACAACACCCTTCTCAATAGCCACAAATAATATAAAATATCTCGGCGTGACTCTAACGAAGGAAGTGAAAGATCTGTATGATAAAAACTTCAAATCTCTGAAGAAAGAAATTAAAGAAGATCTCAGAAGATGGAAAGATCTCCCATGCTCATGGATTGGCAGGACCAACATTGTAAAAATGGCTATCTTGCCAAAAGCAATCTACAGATTCAATGCAATCCCCATTAAAATTCCAACTCAATTCTTCAACGAATTAGAAGGAGCAATTTGCAAATTCATCTGGAATAACAAAAAAACCGAGGATAGCAAAAACTCTTCTCAAGGATAAAAGAACCTCTGGTGGAATCACCATGCCTGACCTAAAGCTTTACTACAGAGCAATTGTGATAAAAACTGCATGGTACTGGTATAGAGACAGACAAGTGGACCAATGGAATAGAATTGAAGACCCAGAAATGAACCCACACACCTATGGTCACTTGATCTTCGACAAGGGAGCCAAAACCATCCAGTGGAAGAAAGACAGCATTTTCAACAATTGGTGCTGGCACAACTGGTTGTTATCATGTAGAAGAATGCGAATCGATCCATACTTATCTCCTTGTACTAAGGTCAAATCTAAGTGGATCAAGGATCTTCACATAAAACCAGAGACACTGAAACTTATAGAGGAGAAAGTGGGGAAAAGCCTTGAAGATATGGGCACAGGGGAAAAATTCCTGAACAGAACAGCAATGGCTTGTGCTGTAAGATCGAGAATTGACAAATGGGACCTAATGAAACTCCAAAGTTTCTCCAAGGCAAAAGACACTGTCTATAAGACAAAAAGACCACCAACAGATTGGGAAAGGATCTTTACCTATCCTAAATCAGATAGGGGACTAATATCCAACATATATAAAGAACTCAAGAAGGTGGACCTCAGAAAATCAAATAACCCCCTTAAAAAATGGGGCTCAGAACTGAACAAAGAATTCTCACCTGAGGAATACCGAATGGCAGAGAAGCACCTGAAAAAATGTTCAACATCCTTAATCATCAGGGAAATGCAAATCAAAACAACCCTGAGATTCCACCTCACACCAGTCAGAATGGCTAAGATCAAAAATTCAGGTGACAGCAGATGCTGGCGAGGATGTGGAGAAAGAGGAACACTCCTCCATTGTTGGTGGGATTGCAGGTTTGTACAACCACTCTGGAAATCAGTCTGGCGGTTCCTCAGAAAATTGGACATAGTACTACCGGAGGATCTAGCAATACCTCTCCTGGGCATATATCCAGAAGAAGCCCCAACTGGTAAGAAGGACACATGCTCCACTATGTTCATAGCAGCCTTATTTATAATAGCCAGAAACTGGAAAGAACCCAGATGCCCCTCAACAGAGGAATGGATACAGAAAATGTGGTACATCTACACAATGGAGTACTACTCAGCTATTAAAAAGAATGAATTTATGAAATTCCTAGCCAAATGGATGGACCTGGAGGGCATCATCCTGAGTGAGGTAACACAATCACAAAGGAACTTACACAATATGTACTCACTGATAAGTGGATACTAGCCCAAAACCTAGGATACCCACGATATAAGATACAATTTCCTAAACACATGAAACTCAAGAAAAATGAAGACTGAAGTGTGGACACTATGCCCCTCCTTAGAAGTGGGAACAAAACACCCATGGAAGGAGTTACAGAAACAAAGTATGGAGCTGAGATGAAAGGATGGACCATGTAGAGACTGCCATATCCAGGGATCCACCCCATAATCAGCTTCCAAATGCTGACACCATTGCATACACTAGCAAGATTTTACTGAAAGGACCCAGATGTAGCTGTCTCTTGTGAGACTATGCCGGGGCCTAGCAAACACAGAAGTGGATGCTCACAGTCAGCTAATGGATGGATCACAGGGCTCCCAATGGAGGAGCTAGAGAAAGTACCCAAGGAGCTAAAGGGATCTTCAACCCTATAGGTGGAACAACATTATGAACTAACCAGTACCCCTGAGCTCTTGACTCTAGCTGCATATGTATCAAAAGATGGCCTAGTCGGCCATCACTGGAAAGAGAGGCCCATTGGACACGCAGACTTTGTGTGCCCCGGTACAGGGGAACGCCAGGGCCAAAGTGGGGGAGTGGGTGGGTAGGGGAGTGGGGGTGGGTGGGTAAGGGGGACTTTTGGTATAGCATTGGAAATGTAAATGAGCTAAATACCTAATAAAAAATGGAAAAAAAAAAAAAAACAGGAGCAAAGAAATGGTCATGACTAGTGTACTTCCAGAAGTAAAAAAGTAACAGAAGAAAATGGTTCTAAACCAATAAATTAGATATCTTAGAAGAAACAATGACTTTCCCAGTAAGACTACTGAAGTAGATCCACCTTAGGAATAGAAAATCTGAATTTAAAAGAGATTCATGTAACAGTTGAAAACAAAGAGCCAGGACACAGATGGCTATGTTGAATTCCATCAAATGTTTAAATAAAGGTTGATAACAATATTCATTAACCATTCAAAAATAGAAGATACACTCCCACGTTTTTTCTATAAGCTTAGCAATTATCTTTGCACAAAGAGGAGACAGACATCATAAGAAATAAAACAGACTAATATCTTAAGCGTACAGCTGTAAAATACTGCAACCGAATACTATCCAAATAATTATAACAAAACCTAAATAGTTATTCAACATGACGAAATGTGATATAGTTCATGAAAGCAAAGATGGCCTACCCATCTAAGCAATTACTGTCAAAAATTATACCAGTGGAGTAAATGACCAAAACCCTCTACATGATCATTAAAACAAAAAAACCCAAAACAAAACAACATAATTTCTTAATAATATCATGTAGAAATAGATAACATGTTAAATGTGATTTAAAAATATTGATAATCTCAGCTAAGATTACACTTAAAGGGGAAAGACTGAAGTTTTTATTACTCTAAGCAATATCTACTTGCATTATGTCTATGTACTTGACACTGTCATTTATAGCTTGGACAAATATGCCATAAAAATGTACAGAGCCCCATACACTTTGAAATTAATTTGAAATTAAAACTATCTATGCTTACAAATGATTTCTTGCTGAAAGTAGAAAGTAATTATTGAGAACTTTTAGCACTAATGCATGAGGTTTCCAAGGCTGGACTATACAAGATTCTTATATACATATTTATATTTCCCCATTAATTACTATTAATATTTACTAATCTAATGTGAATTCAATAAATATATATTAAGACAGTCTCAAACCTAATGAAGCAACGTAGTAAATTTAATAAACTATTAAAAAGTACCAAAGACGCTAAATTGTACAATGCATACAAGTACACATAATTGAATGAGATCAGTGCTAGTAGACATAAGGTAGAGGCTATTCCTATCACAAAAACAGTGAGAACTTGCAATACCTTACTCTCACTAATACACAGATTATCCAAACTAAAAATATTCACAAAAACATTGAAGCTAAATGACAGTGAATGTCAATGTTCTTAACAGACATTTCCAGAATAGTTCAAGTAAGCAATGCAGAATACATATTCATTTTGATATTCCACAAAGTATCCTTACACTTTGAATATATACCAGGGCATGAGACAAATTTTAATGCATATAGCAAAATTAAATGAGTTCTTTTATTCGATCTGACCAAAAAGGAGTAAAAAAAGAAATCAACATGAAGGAAAACCAGAGAAACGTCATAAATTCATGGGGATTAAACAAAACACCATTGAATAATGAAGGGGTCACTGAATAATTCAAGAGAGAAATTTAGAAAACAAACATATAATTCAAAAAATACTGAAGACACAATAAAAGCAATCATAAGAAAAGAGATCATGGCTATAAAGTGCCTGCATTAAAAAAAAAAAAAGACAGCTCAAAGAAATAATGTGATATATACCTTATAGCCTTATTAAAGTAACAAAACTAAATTAAAAAACAATAATAGACATAAAAAGTAACTAAAAGGCAGGATATAAATTAATTCAAGAAAAGAAAATAATACAGAGAATAAATAAAATGAATTTATTGAAAGGTAATCAGCCTAATAAAACCTTAGCAACTCTCTAAAAGAAAGAGGATTAAAAGGCCATCATTAGTACTACTGTATTATAGATAGAGACCTTATAAGAGATACTAATGAATTGAGAAAGCTATGACACACCTTAAGATCATAATGCACTAAACTGTAAAATATAAAAGAAACATGAATTTCTAGGTTCATAAACACTAACAAAGTTAGACCACATTGACATAAATACTTTTAAAAGCTCTATCATAAGCATTGACATTGAAGAAATAAATAAATCCTTCCCATCATTAACCATAAAATAGAATAAAACAAATAACAAGACAATCAATCAATCAAGGCTAGGATGAGTTTTCTGCAGAACTGTCCCAGGGATTTAAAGGACTATGGTCAATTCCTCTTAAATAAGCCATAAATTCAAAAGGGAAGGATGCCTTTGAAATCGTTTTATCAAGCCAGTATTTCTTTGAAACATACACAATAAACAAACAAACAAATAAATAGCAGCTAAACACGCAGTAGCAACAATAAAGAATCATAAAGCAATGTCTCAGATAAACACAGAAACAATTTTCATTAAAATCTTTGCAATCTGCATTCCAGTACAGAGAAAATTATCATTTTTACTTATCAAGTTGGCTTCACTCCAAAGATGCAGTAGTCGTTCAGCTTGCATGACTCAATATATGTATAAAGCTACATAAATGGACTCAAGAACTCAAATAACATGATCATATTATTTAAGGAAAAAAATCATCATCTTTTTATGATAAAATATTTGAAGAACCTAGAGATGGACAGAGTATATTTCCCTATAATAAAAACTATGTATGGAAAAACAAAAAACAAAAACAAAAACAAACAAACAAAAACCAGCAGCATGTGATATAAAAACAAAACAAAACAAAACAAAACAAAACAAAACAAAACAAAACAAAACCTTGAAACATTTCCATTAAAACCAGGAACAAGAAAATGACCTCCATTCTTTCTAGTCTTCTTCAATGTAATATTTTATGCCAAATAGGTCCCACAAACTCTACTAAACTCCACAGACTATTGTCAAGGCCTCCAGTTATTCTTCATACCCTGATGCCAAGGCACTATTGTTGAGGACTACCTGTGATGGTTTGTATACTTTTGGACCAGGGAGTGGACCATTTGGAGGTGTGGCCTTGTTGGAATAGGTGTGACCTGGTTGGAATAGGTGTGTCACTGTGAGTGTGGGCTTAATACTCTCACCCGAGGTGCCTGGAAGTCAGTCTTCCACTAGTACCCTTTGGATGAAGATGTAGAACTCTCAGCTCTGCCTGCACCATGCCTGCCTGGATGTTGCCATGCTCCCACCTTGATGATAATGGACTGAACCTCTGAACCTGTAAGACAGCCCCAATTAAATGTTGTTTTTTATAAGACTTGCATTGGTCATGGTGTCTGTATACAGCAGTAAAACCCTAACTAAGACACTATCCATATTTATATCATTGAAGGTAAAGAAACAAATTTGTCACTTGACTTGAATCTCAGCTACTATTGAGTGGTGTTCATGATGGGAGCAAGTACTCTGAATGATACTAAAGGAAAAAAGTAGTCTTCGATATAATCCAGAAAATACAAACCCTAAAATACAAAACTTAAAATAGTAACCTGCATGCAAGATGTATTGTTGCAAGGGTAGCACAAATGTGACCAAACACTTTGTAAAATTGGTTTCAAGGACTTCTCCATGAGACGTAACCCACAATTGACACTGCTATAGTGGTCAATAAACTGAGATTAGACAGGATATGGGCCTAAGGGATAACTGAATATTACTGCTTACAAAGGGAAAATAGCAATAAAATTACTCATAATGATATACTGTTATACGAACACTCATAAAAGTTTCTTTCAGTATTTGATAATTAACACGGAGACACACAGTTGGACATTATGCAGGGGTGAAGAAACTTTATAGCACTTGATTCTAAATCGATTATCTTTATCAAACTCCTCAACTCATGTCTCAGATATTTCTGTGGAAGAGAAGGCAGAAAGACTATACAATCCATGGGGGCTGGAGAGATGGCTCAGCGGTTAAGAGCACTGATTCCTCTTCCAGAGGACCTGAGTTCAATTCCCAGCAAACACATGGTGGCTCACAACCATCTGTAATGGGATCTGATGCCCTCTTCTGGTATGTCTGAAGACAGCTACGGTGTCTTCATTAAATAAATAAATAAATAAATAAATAAATAAATAAATAAATAAATAAATAAATAAAATCTAAAAAAAAAAAAAAAGACTATACAATCCAGAGGTGGTAGATGATTCCATGGAAACAGCATCTTAAGATACATCAGGAATGATGCACTATGAACACACAAAGGTTATGTTGCCATGCACAATATCTACAAAGGTTTTAAATGAAATAAAGTTCTATCACTGAGGAGGGAACATAGACATAAAGCCCACCAATTCCCAAGATTCTGTTTGCAATTGATACCTGCTGGGGAAAGGTAAATGAGTTTTCTTCAATGTAGAGTCATTGGGTATAACAATCACACTGCAGACTATACCCCATGCCCAGAAGTATTTGGGTAATATAAAACAGATTGTCAGACTCTCCCTTCCTCCCTCTCTCTCTCCCTCCCTCCTTCTGTCTCTCCTTTCCTCTTTTCTTCCCCCATTCTCTCTCCCTCTGTGTATGCAACAGAATAAAACACACACACACACACACACACACACACACACATACATGACTTTCTATTTGGTTTTGTTTAGTTTAGATTTGCTTAGTTATTTCTTTTAATCTTATTGTCTGGTTGCTTGGTTTAGTTTTTGTTTTAGAAAGAATAAAATACAATACAAAACAAAACAAAACAAAGTTGGTTGGTTAGGGAAACCAGGAAAATATAGAAAGAGTTGGGAGAAAGAATGTTATCAAAATGTATGTTGAATTGCATTTTAAAAAATATTTTTAAATTGGCCAGTGATCTGAGTAGACATCTTCCCCGAAGAACTTTCACATGCCACTAATAACCACATAAGATGTTCAATGTCATTATTTATTAGAAGATTGAAGCTGGAATGACAGAGAGGTAAAACTTCACACCTACTAGAACAGCTATCATAAAGAATGGTCTAAGAGTAATGATACAGAGTAGTTGAAACCTGCACATACTTCCGGTAATAAAATGTATTCTCTGGAAAATAGTCTATATATTCTTTCTAGGATAAACACGGACCAACAATATGACCCAGCTATTCCGTTCCTTGGTGGAAATATCCCAAGTGGAACGAAGTATACCATTACATAAATCTTTACACAGATGCGAAAAATGAACAAGAATCTTATCTCAGACATGAACCTACAACAGCCCAGATGCCTGGCAACTGATGCAGTGGGTGAATGGACAAAGAGAGTGTGGTCTCTTTATAAAATAGAGTGTCATTTATTAATACAAAGAAATTTCTAGCCAAGGAGATGGCTCAGCTGGAAAATTGCTTTCAAGTAAGTATGATGACCTGAGATTAATTCCAAGAATCCAGAGGGAAAAATGGTAGGTGGAGCTGGATAGGTGGCTCAGCTGTTAGGAGCTCATACCGCTTTTGCAGAAGACTTGAGTTGGGCTCCCAGAAATCAAGCTGTCTAGCTAAGAACAACTTGTAACTCTAGATGCATGGGTTCTTTTGCAGTCTTTTGCATGCTACAGTTGTTCCACTCATGTATACACATACACATAGGGCAAGTGGGGGAGAGATGGATGGAGAAAAGGAAGGGTAGACAGACAAAGAAACAGAAAGACAGACAGAGAGAAAGACAGACATTGAGAAAGAAAAATCTTAAAAAAAATAAGCACATGAGATGGACCATGATGTAGTTTGTAATTTGTATTCCATGACTGGCAGTGCAGAAATTAATGGTTACCTGGAACTTGGTAGCCAGCTGGTCTAAACTACTCTGTGAGTTCCAGGCCAATGATAGACTCTCTCAAAATCAAAAGTGATGACGTCCAAGGAAAGATGCTGGATGTTGATCTCTGATCTCCACATGCTCATGCATTTACTCATGTACACCAAAAAGAAAAATCTAACATCATGTTATCTATATGAATCATTAAAATACTAATGCAGTATAAAAACCATTGTCACCAAAAGCATTATAGAACATGCTTCCACTTACTCACAGTAACCAGAAAAGGTAAATCTGTAGCCAAAATATCTATTTATGCCTCATAGAGGTGGGTGGAGGTGGGTTGGAGAAAATACAAAGTTAGCACACCAGGATTTCTTCTGGAGATGTTAAAATGCCTTAAAGTTGACTGTGGTATGGATACACAAATCGATGAATTCACGAAATAGCATCAAACTCTTTCCACAATATTTTATATCAAAAGGTATAATATATAGGCAAATATAAGGCTTATGACATGCATTTCAATAAAATTTATGAAAAGGTGCCAAACAGTAGAAATAGTTAAGGCTTTCTAAAGTGTGTGTGTGTGTGTGTGTGTGTGTGTGTGTGCGTGTGCGTGTGTGTATGAAATCTTTACATACTTTATATAAATAACTACAATGGATATTAGTTACACTGTGACTAATTGTAGTTTACATGAAAATCACTACCAATATTATCACAATTATGACAGTTTAGTTACCTCTGAAACCTAGGCTGGTTCTGTTGTAAAACCTATCTTTCTAAAAAAATAAAAAATAATAAAAAAAAACATTTGTAGCAACATTTTTAGTTAAAAAAATAACATCATGGAAATTTTCAAATGTAAGGAACAAAGCAAAACAAAACATTAAGGGAAAGGGAATTTATTTCACTTCCCCAAAGCCAGGAATAGTGACATACAGCTGGGATCCTTGCACAGAGGAGGCAGCTCAAGGAGACCAAGAGTTCTTAACCAGCCTAGGCTACTGCCTGTGATGCTGTTTTAAAGGAAACAAAGGAAAAATAAATAAAATAGGAAAACTGGTTGCTCTGTTTCATAGAACAGCCTGTGACCATGAGTTTGTCATTGTATATCATTGTATCATTAGTTATCATCCAGGAACTTGACTGTAGTATTTCCCTGGATGAAGAAACTCTTCTACTATGTTTTCCACAGATTTTTCTTCTTAGATGTTTTGCTTAACTAATTGAATTCTGGGGCTGGATCATTGTGATTTCTCTTGTCTGTTTCTCTAGGTGCGAGTTCCTAGAAAGCTGGCACAGCATCCTGCTTTCACTCTTTCCAATTCTGAGATACTGCCACTGATCAGAGTGAGGAAAAGCTCCACAATGGCTATCTGTTGAAGTTTGTTAGTTGTTTGTTTTTTAATAATCTCTTTTTTCACTATTTTAAAAATCAGGTTTGCATAGAACATTGATGACATGTCAACTTCTATTTCTGAATCATCTTCATGCCGAAAAAAAAAAAACTTCTGTGCTGACATTAGTTGCAATTCTTCAATAGCCAGGGAGGATAGGAGTTAAACCATGGCAATGAATTTGACAAGCTTTCAGACACGATAATGATACTAGACGAATTGCAGTTTCACCTATGCTCAAATCTTATCTTTTCTTTTTCTAAAAGAAGCATCTTTGTAGCTCCTGCATCTATAAATGTAAGGTGGCCACATTTGTTATGAAATTAAGATAAGCATTAAGATCTCTTGCAGTTCTTCTATTTCCTTTTAAAGTTTTGTTTTAATGCTTAATTAGATGCGTAACTATGTGTGAGAACATTCACGTGTAATCATAGCTCCCATGGAGTCCAGAGAAAGCATTGATTTGCCCAGAGCTTATGTTACAGATACTTGAAAACCAGCTGATGTGGCGCTGGGACTAGAACTCAGGTCCGCTGCAGGATCAGTACATGCTCTTTACCATTGGAGCATCTCTCTAGCCACAGACACTTAATTCTAAATATAGAATCACACAATGCCAATAGTTTACATAACACACAGAGTTAATTTTTAAAATGACATTCTCATATGAACATGCCTAACTTCTGTGATAATCATGATAGTTAAAATTAAATGCATGTCCTGATCATGGGCAATTTTAAAAACTATTCCTTTCCTTAATTTTGGTGTTGTACTATATTTCATTTCTTTAAAACAAATTGTTTCACATGTAGAAAAATGCAATTTAAATACGCATTCTGATTTTATTGAAAAAAAAAAGGCACACAGAAAAACCCAAGTACAATATCATCAGTATAAATTCTGGAACAATTAGCTTTTTGTCAAGTTGTTTGGAAACACTATTGTGAAATCAAACCTTTTTGTTGGCTTAAAATCAAGAACAGCCTAATTTTGTCATCAACTGTCGACTTATTCCAGTAAACACTGCAGTCTTAATAAAAACCTTGACCATGCCTGCGTGATATCGGACAGTTTTTAATAAGCAAATTGGTTTGTGTTATAGTCCTCCATAGTTACCTATTTTCCATTTTGTTCATAATTCTAGTGTAGGTGGAATAAAGAAAAAAAGCAAGGACAATTCCTCCTTGTATTCTGTGCAACTAGCAGAGAATGTCCACTATAATAAATGATAATTGAATAAATGAACTTTGCATGTTAAAAATGCCTACTGCTGCCATGTAATGCTATTCACCTACAAAAAAAAAAAATGGCTTGGTTTTCACATTCAGATGGTGAGTCCACCTGATATCACTGGAGTAATTAGCACTGAAAAAGCTGTTTGAGAAAATGTACATGGGGAAAGCCTGGCCAATTCTGTTCAAGGTCACCTAGCTAATTTGAAACACTGGTTCAAGTCAAGTTTATCATACATAATTCCTCAAGGCACCCTGCACTATCTAATAAAATTTACTCTGCAAAAGTCAGTGTTTATAAAATACTGCATGTGCATTACGTTATCCTTCCCTAAGAACCAGGGACAAGACCCGAGGTAAAAGGGCTCAAGAGCTGCAATTGATAGAAAGGCAAGCAGGAAACATAAACAAGTGAATTGCAAAAGCAAATGATTCCCACCATCTGCTTAGCTTGTATCTGTTCTCCCTTTGCCAGCAGCCTTTTGAGAAGACACGGAGCCATGCTGGTGGCCTCTGTCATATGCTCTCTCTCCTTTCCATCTGTGATATCCTCTGTGAAGTCAATGATATTGCTTTGACTTTGCCCTTTGTTATGGAAATGTGCAAGGTAATGCAAGAGCATCAAAGAGACTTCATGAGCTCCTACCAAAAAACAAAATGTTAATGGTGATGTTAGAACACGATGCTGAACCAGTCAGACACTTTACCTGACCAAATGAAGGCAAATAAGAAACAATGTTTAAAATGTAACTGGCCGTGTAGAAACTTGTTTCCTGTTCAATAAATATGTTCTAACCACTTGATGTGTCAAGTTATCTGCCAGGTCTGTAGATAAGGGAGACAATGGGAGGGAAGGAAAAAATAACCATCCCTGATGTTGATATATGCCCAAAGATGAGGAATGAGAATGATAAATAATCCATGGGATAATTATGAGTGGTGTGTTTGTCATTTAAGAAACAACTTGGAAGCTTAGACATTGGAAAACTCAGTGATGGGTATTTATAGTTGGAGGAGTAGACAAGGACTAGTAGTTGAGTGGTTACAATGACCCTTTGCCCTGTATGGTGTGGAGAAGGAGAAGAAAGCAAGAAGAAAGAAAATTTGTGTTCCTTGAGCAGAGAGAGTAGGAGAAGATGGGAGGAGGTGCACCATTAGCCACACAGAGGCCATGAACACCATGTCTAGACAGTGCTAAGATGAAGATCTATGCTTATAATCTATTTACTTAGATAAACCATTGGCAAATCCTAACAAAGGTAATAGAATGGATCTGACCATCAAGAAGAGTACTCTGGCTGCTACATCTAGAGCAGATTGGACAAGGATGTATACTATAAAGAAAATTTTATGTAATGTGACTGAAACTCTAAAGAACAGTTAAGTGGTTATCAGTCCAACAAGGCAGTCAAAACAGAAGACACACACATTAGCATGGCATCCTAGGGTAACATCACTGTCTACGGTGTGACCAGGTGACCAAGTCTGAATGGTAGGGATTTCTGGTGGTGGCATTGTGCCAAGTCTCATAGGCCACATTGGCTTCTTGTTCTGCTTTCTAAGTGCAGCATTTATGCAATCTTCAGGTCTCCCATAGTTATATTTCCTAGCAAATATTTGCTCATTTCTAAACCAAATACTTTACACCCAGACAATCAGGGTATTGGCTGAGAAGGCAGCCACAGGGTCCTGAATTTTCCTTGTCACCGTTTCTGATACTATCATATTTCGGTTGAGTATGAAGGAAGGATATTGCAGGTCTCACTGTCTGGGAAGACAGAGCAGGTATTCGCTTTAGTTAAGATAACAAGCACAGCCTCTCCTCCTTCAATGAGACGGACCATGGCATTACAAATGGCACCAGTTTAAGTGGCTTGTATGACATTACAGAGGAAAAAAAACCCACAGATTTTTTTAGAACCTAGAAGCACTGTGTATCTGCTCATTATTCAAAAGGAAGGGTATGTTTCACAAAATGCGGCCTTGTGGGGGAAAGCTGTCTTTCTTTGTTCCTTGGAATGGTAAAGTGTGGCTTTACATCTCAGGCCAATTATCCTCCAACGAGTTTCAGAAACTGACAAGACCTATAAAACAGGAGATGAAATGATGACAGCACCATCCTGGAGTTTACTCTGGAGCCAGCATTTGAATCTGATTTGGTGTCTCTCTAGTAGGTGTGGAAAATCTCCCTACATGGACAAAATATTTTCCAATACAGGAGCAACACACTCAGCCACAAACTCTGACCATCTCATCCCTTTGCTGGACAGTTCTCCTTTATGCTAGGACCACTTTTATCAATACCTGACATTTATTTTTTCTACCTAAAATTTTGGGATCAGCCAGAAGCAAATAAGAGTGCCATGCTACACTCAGTATGCCTTCTTTCGAGGCTGAATATACAGAAGAAAACTTGAGTTTTCCCTGAGAAAGGATGACTGGAAGTTGACATCCAAAGCAAACCGTGGAGGCATGGGGAGTGATGTCATGCAGGCTTGTGCTCACCAGAGAGGAGCTAGAATCAGAGCTAGAAATTAATCCAGTCTTTTCATCAACTAGGTACTGTGCTCCCATTGGGTTAATGCCCCAGGAAACCCTGAGACACTCTCTCGAAGGGTCCTGTTGGCATCACTCCCCACAGGGAAGACAATATAGGAAGTGCTGTTCAAAAATCAAAAAGGAGACTGAATATGAACATTTTTGACTTTTTTCCATTTTCCCCAACACACATAGAATTCACTTAGAATATCCCCATCATGCAAAGGGAAAGGATCAGAAGGATGCAGAGTAGAGGCTGCAGAAAACTGATTTTCAGAAAACATTGTGTCAAATGTGAATTAAATCTGAACAACAGCCTTTCAAATGCAAATTCTTCTGAAGAGATGTCATTGATATGCAACCTCGGAAAACCTTTCAAAAGAAATAAAATGGATAAATGTGATAATTAAGATCTCTATTTATAGGAAAATGATCAGATTACGTTTGTCCAGAAATGTTTTTGTACCTGCAACTCAGAGGGCAGAAATAGGGAGTAAGGATCGATTTTGAAATTTGCAGGTTGGAGGTGAAAATGGAATGATAGCTTGCCTGACAGAGGTGGGGATTTTCCTCTGCTATGCTAAGACCTATTATTATGCACCTATAATTGCCAAGGCCCCTCCTGACCTCTATTCACTCTTCCCTGTGAAGTCTGGTTCTAGCCATCCTAGCAACATCACCCTCATTTCATGCTGGATAGTAGCTGCTCAGCAATCTGCAGCAGTGTGCCAGTCTAGAGTAGTGTTTAGGAGAAACTGACCCACCCGATGCAAGAAGCCAGGAGCTTTTATATGAAATGCTTTCTGTAGACAGAGCTGGAAGAATTACTGGAAGATGATCTCAGAGACAGAGATTAAGGCAGCGTGGGGCTGTGACAGTGTAATTGTGTCTGAATCTTCAGGTTAATGATGGAAGAAAGAAGGGGGTACTCTGCTGTAAGGGCTCCTTTATTAGAGTTCCCATGGTTTCATATGAGGGAGACTGGTATGTACATGTCGTACAGTTGTGCATATGACAGAGTTTAATGGTTCCTCATTCCTCAGTCCCTCACCAAGCAGACACACCACTTATAAGTTACTCTCACAAAAAGGCATTTACCTGAGAAGAAAAAAATGCATAAGGGTGTTTTTTCTCTCAAGTTAATGCCAGTTGTGTCTCTGTATCATAGTTATTTAGACTATGACGTTAAACTCAGCTCAAAAGACAAATAGACTCTGAGTAAATATAAAACTCGGATGGAGGGCTAGAGAGATCCTTGGTTGTCTGGGTATCCCAGGCATAGGAAAAAGGCACCAGATCTCTGAAAGAACACCCTGTTACTGTGGAAAAGAGAAGACACTGAGGACAGATAAACTCTAAAACATAGCCATACTCAAGATGAACTCTGTACTCATCTAGATGTTTTGGGAATAGGAGAAATGCATGTCTTACCCTTCATAGCAGACTACTTAGCTACTTCCTTTCTGGTGAAAGATGTTTGGGCATTATGTGTTCTAAACTTCTACAGTAGGTACAGGAAAGGCTGGCAATAAGAATTTAAGGTATACTATAGAAGACCATATAAGCACATGGAATTCTAGGATTGTTGAGTTGACATCGAATTTCTATCAATCTCTGTGAGATATCAGATAATGCTTATAATTTTTTGTGTGTTTGATTTTCTCATTAGTCTTACTTCCAACCCTATACATACTATTTCTCTCTCTCTCTCTCTCTCTCTCTCTCTCTCTCTCTCTCTCTCTCTCTCTCTCTCTGTGTGTGTGTGTGTGTGTGTGTGTGTGTGTGTGTGTGTGTATACCATTTATATTTCTGTTTTGTCTCTTGCTTTCTTTGGGCAAACAGTATGCTACAATTTGGACAAACAAGCACATATGACATACCATGTATTTCCTTTGTCACCTGATGGGACATGTCAATGTGGCTAATACTGATTTTTCTGTCTGGATTTGTTAGTGGAGTGGCCACACATTGAGAGGAGCAGGACTGTTGTGCTCTTGTGAGCCTTCTTTCAGCTGCTGCTTTCCATTCAGGAGGTTCAGAGCATTTACAAAAACATCTGAACTGTTAGGATTTTATTTGAACCCAAATCCAAACTTTGAACCTTTTATGGTTTTAACACATCACACGTGTATGTGTCTCCTGCCTTGATATTATTCCCTCTGGTCCCCTCCTGACTCTTTGTCCCTTGAATAAAACTGAACAGTTAGTTGGAGATCAAAACCTGATCCAAGGGTCACCTTAGATTGAAGACCTTCTCTCTACCACAACCACTTTAATTAAAGAGCATGTCCATGAGCAACCACCTTTCTGTGGGGCCTTGGATGTATTCTCAAGACAGATTTTGCTGTCACACAGCTGTGGTAGCCCCTTTCTCTGAAGAGTGGCAAGTCCCAGTAGATCATAGATCCTAACCCCATGGCAGGCCAACCTATTTATGCTGGCTCCTAATAATGACTTATGTTTATAATGGCACTATTCATCCTAGAAGCCAGCTCACAGCACTCTGCTGACCACATGTGCTCCTTTTATTCGGGCATGTGTCTATATACATCCACACATCACAACTGCACAAAGGTCCTGACTGCTGTGACTTTAATCAGCCCTTTCTTCCTTTTGCTTAGCTTTGGGGTCTGATCCTGGGGATTAGGGAAGCCAGGGCACCCTTCTCTTTATCTCTGGAGGGAAAAAAAAAAAAGAAGAAAAGAAAATAAAGAAAGAAAGGAAACCAGAATTGAACAATTGGGAGTCCAGCTCCCTATTCACTTTGTTGCTTATTAGGGGCTGTATACATTGGCCATGATGCTGCAAAGCAGTTGAGAACTTGTGCGATACATATTTAATCTTGGGGTTTCTCCCTCTGTTTTATCTTCTCTTCTTCTCTCCTTCCATTTAATGAACCAATTATGCTGACAGGGAGGAGAATGTTCCCTTCCCGGCTTGCTCTCACTTGGAGCCTTTATTCTCTGACTCTGTAAAATGCTGCCTAATTTGGCATAAGATCCTATTGTAGGTTATTTTTACATTCACCATGAATTGTGTAAAATTGTTTTAGCACTTTGGAGATTTTTTTTTCCTTTTGAGCATGAGGCATTATTGTATCTGCTGTATGAATGACAGGGAAGATGGTAAGAAAATGTTCAAATGTGTATACACTCAGTTGCACTCGTTTTACTTAACAATATTTTCATTTGTTTTCTAGATCAGATCCAACACAAGGGAAAACACATAGACTATGTATTAATGGGTTTCTCCTTCCACAGTAATGCTTAAAATGCAATAAGACTCATTGAAGACTTCTTAGCTATTCAATGTTGATAATAAATCACAATGGAATGTTTTTAATTTATGCACTAACTTTATTTATATAACAGGAATTGGGACAGAATATCTAGGAAAACTATATTGAGAGTAAAATGTAAGCAGTTTTCTGAAGTATTCTATTTGTTTAAGACTGTTCCCCCTCTCAATTGGGCAGATACCTTTATTACTGATCTATCTTGCATAATGTAATATGGATTTAGTTTCTTATATAGTTTTTAAATGCTTGGCTTCCCCTATAAATAAACTGTACTGACTGGTACTCATGTAATATTTTCAAGTAGAAGATTAGTTCAGTTTTTTTTAATCAGTAATGAATGTCAGGCATTGTGAAAGATAAGCTACAAGGTCATAAACAAGAAATTATTGCTATCCTCTAGAAGCCTCTGTGACAGTAGAGAACGGACTTCTTGAACACACTAATGTCTTAGAGGATTCCAGTTTTAATACTTGAAGTCTCATCCCTTGTTTTGGGTTAGTTATAAAGAATACTAGTTATTCCCATGTCAGTCTATATGTACTTAGAAGGGAATTAACTCTACATTTGCCTATAAAAGAGCTGGCTCATTGAATGAAATCAATGCTTCAAATGAGCAAAGAGTCAACCAGAGTATTCCTGTGCCCCTTCCCCCACTAGAGGCACTGTTTTTAAGACTGATAGAACATAAATATAAAATTCTTGTTATTAAAAGAGACTTAAGGTATGGAAATGAGTTCTAAGGATATTGCTTGAACATTCTGTTCCAACTGTAACTAAATTTTATGAACTTCTTCAGTTAAGGCAGATAATATATGGAGTTATAAATGCCTGTATGTATTTGAACCATATTAATCATGAAAGCATGCAATGCTTTGTTAGCTATAGCTTCATTTGGTATCCGTGGAATGCAAACAAAGCTTCAAAGTACATGAGCCCAAAGAAAAGATCATAAGATATTTCTAGTTGAGATTTTTGATGAAACATCCCTAAACTCATCAAGGCACAAGTGAAGATATTTGTTATATATTTACATGGAAGTTAGAGCTTAAACAAACAAACAAACAAAATCAAAGAGCTAAGCTTACCTTGAGTTCCAATTCGTAATGAGGATCACAGAAGCATTTATCTGGACAAAGTGTGTGCAATATTCTGTTGTCTTGCTCGCAGCTTGTTGGTCAAGTTCTTGGTCAAAGAATAAATATATCTAAAAGTATGAGTTTGAGGAGCATAGCCTTTCTGAATTAATCCTGTGGTTCCACCAGCCAGAAAAGAGAGCTGACCCAAGAAGTTAAAACTTTGTTCTAGAAAATAGTAGTGCCAGTCAACTATATTTAAATGTCATGATAATAAAAGATGTTGTCAATTAATGCTTGGAGCAGCAAATAGACTGAATGGCATTTTGGGATCCCATATATTCTATGATCCTATGAGTCCATAAGGTTATCTTCCTTCCCTCATGATATCGCTGTCTAATTTTACTGCACAAGCACTTAGTTTTGAACTGATGTGAGCAATTTATGCTCCAAATTGAAATTACCTGCTATTTTAACATTGCAGTATCATGTCCTTGCTGTTATATGTGCCTTTCTCTCATTTGAAATATGGGCTGAAGAGTAAAATTGTCAGGTCTGAGCTGCCCTTCAAATGAAGCTCTCTTGTATTCCACTGCAAAATTTTAAGGGCTCACCTTGCTCCTTGGTGACCAGTTCTGAGCTTGCTTTGACCAGCTTTCTACATATAAATGCAACGAAAAAGGACTTTATCTATGCTCACATTGGCATTTTTTCAGCTGCTCTTCTGAAGGCTACTCTGAATGCAAAGTATAGAGCTTGTGAAAATTGCCTGTGTTCATACATACACCATCAGGAAAAGCACAGGAGACAAATGCAGGTGGGCCAGTGTAGTGCTCTATCTCATCCTATGTAGATAATGATGAGAGGTATTTTATGTGGAGGTAAGAAAGGACTCAGAGGAGGTTAAATTCCATCTCCCTGGAGTTCTGTGACAAATTTGGCTAACATCCTAGTACTGGGATACTCTTATTCTGAGTTCTAGCAACCTGTGTCCTCCTGTTTTGTTCTTCAAAGAAATGGCCTGCATATGTGCTTTTGATCTGTGCTGTGCTTTGGGAGACAGGGGCAACACACATTAGTATCAGCATTATTACTATTAGATTTTTTTTGGGGGGGGGGGAGTATCTAGTCGTCTTATATGTTGATGCCTAATTGCTAAAGGGCAACATTGGTATAACTTCTCAGCCCTGCTGTAATAAGAAGCTAATATCTATCAGGAGGTGTGTGGGGTGGGGGGGTTGTAATTCTGAAACACTACTTGAGTGGAGTTATTAAAATTATTCTCAACATTGTTTCTTTTCAGAAATTGACTTGAAATCCACAATAATCGTGGAATCTTTATCTATACCATTTAGCATTTTAATGCCCTTGTATATTCTATTAAAAAAAGGCAAGGAAAAAAATACTGAATGATGTGCAGCTTATAAATGATAATATTTTAAACATGATCTCAATTGTTATATTTACTTCGTTTGCAATTATGCAATAATACATGCTAACATTTTGGCCTTGACAAGGTGCTCAGCTTCCCCGAGGTTCCTTTTTTTGGAAAATTGTTAGAAAAACAAATCTCACTTTGCTGAGTCCTAGAGCATTTTAAATAAAAATATTTGTAGGGGTAGCACTTACGCTGTGCCTATCATCAAAGAAGTATGAAATCAATGACACATATTTTTGAGAGCAGAGGAAATGATTAAGTTTTGTCTAATGAAGAACAACACTAAACATTATCTTTGCAATAGAGAATAAAAAGTTAAACAAACAAACAAACAAACCAACCAACCAAAAACAACCCACATAGACTATGTATTAATGGGTTTCTATTTCCACAGTAATGCTTAAAATCCAAAAAGTCTCTTTGAAGACTTCTTAGCTATTCAATGTTCATAATGAAGTACAAAGGAGTCTTATTAATTCATGTACTAACATTCTTAATATAACAAGAATTTTGGGTAGAATAGTTAGGATAACTAAGTATTTTGAGAATAAAATGTAAAAAAAGGAAAGAAAAGAAAGTGTAGACGATCATGCAACATTGCAACTGTGCTAAGGAAGGTGAGGTTGCACAGTCTAAATCACTGTAAATCTTTAATGCATCTTTTTTTTGGATATTTTATTTATTTACATTTCACATGTTATCCCCTTTCCCGGTTTCCCCTCTAGGAAAACTCCTATCCCATCTGTCCTCTCCCTGCTTCTATGAGGGTGCTGCTCCACCTACCCACCCACTCCTCCCTCCCCGCCCTGGAGTTCCCCTACACTGGGGCATTGAGACTTCACAGGACCAGAAAAGGCCTCTCCTCCCATTGATGTCCAACAAAACCAACCTCTGCTACATATGCTGCGGCTGGAGCCATGGGTCCCTGATGTGTACTCTTTGGTTGGCAGCTTAGTACCTGGGAGCTCTGGGAGTCTGTTTGGTTGATATTGTTGTTCTTCCTTCAGTCCTTTCTCTAAGTTGTACATTTGGGATCCTGTCCTTCTGTGATCAGTTCAATGGTTGGCTGGGAGCATCTGCCTCTGTATTTGTTAGGCTCTGGCAGAGCCTCTCAGGAGATCGCTCTTTCAGACTCCTGTCAGCATGCAGTTCTTGACATCCACAATAGTACCTGGGTTTGGTGTTTATATATGGGATGATTCCCGAGGTGGGGCAGTCTCTGGATGGCCTTTCCTTCAGCCTCTGTTCCACACTTTGTCTCTGTATTTCCCTTGACTATTTTGTTCCCCCTTCTAACAAGGACCAAAGAACCCACACTTTGGTCTTCCTTCTTGTGAGCTTTATGTGATCTTTGAATTATATCTGGAGTATTCTGAGCTTTTGGGCTAATATCCATTTTTAACTCATTTTATATAATCATTTTATTGAATATAGGGGTTTTTTATTAAGAGGAATACAAATGTATCAGCTATTAGACAGCTGATGTGGATATCAATATTTAGCTAATAGAAATAAAATGAAAGCAAAGTTACAAGTAAAAGAATATAGCTTTAAATAACAGTCGGCAGAACCTGGGACTGATAGTTATAGTCAGATTCAAAGGCTGCTCTAAAGTCTACATTTAATAACATGGGCTGCCTTCTGCAGGGCACTTAATTTCTCCAGGGTTCAATTTCCTACAGTTCAAATCTAGTTAAAACAAAAGGGATGGCCTTGATAATCTCTGAGGATCTTTCCAATTGGAAAATGTCACTATTCTATACTTTTAAGAATCCCTTTCTCAAGATAGACCAAGGCAAAAATAAGATGGTAAACTTTTCTCTGCACAAAAGTATGATTATACAGCAAAAATAATTTGTCCCTGACCTTGATCTTAACATAAATAAAAATTCCATCCTAGAAAATCAGACAGTGTACAATTCACTGTGATGTGAGCTGGGGTTCTTTTGAAAAAAGACAGACAACATAGGGTTTAGGTTTTCCTGCAAACATAGTAATATCAGGATCTCTAGTAGAATTCCACTAATGAGGCTATAGGGTTGAAAGGGGAGGAAAGGAACTAGACAGGAATGATTTGTAATTAGCACATCAATTATTTGTATATGTGTTTCTTAAATGCTTAAGGAGCTTAAAAATGAACATTCCCTCAATGCCTGAAGCACTCTCTTGCTTTCTATTTTATATTTTACCTTATGGTAACATTGGAAGACAAATATTGCTGTTTCTAGACAAGTTTTACCCTCAAATCCCTTTCATTCTTTTTTTTTCCTGGTTTTGGGAACATATAAATAAATTGTTTGGGGACAGACTTAAAATATTATTCTATGAGATGCATATAACAGAATAAAATCAAGAAAGGCTCTTTTGCCCCGGAGAAGCACCTGAAGAAGAGACTATGTGTCCCCTTCAAAAATCTTTCTAGTAAAATAAAAATACCTAAGACACGAGCTCTGGGGGGTACTGGTTATATTGTTGTTCCACCTATAGGGTTGCAGACCCCTTTAGCTCCTTGGGTACTTTCTCTAGCTCCTCCATTGGGGGCCCTGTGATCCATCCATTAGCTGACTGTGAACATCCACTTCTGTGTTTGCTAGGCCTCAGCATAGCCTCACAAGAGACAACTATATCTGGGTCCTTACAGCAAAATCTTGCTAGTGTATGCAATGGTGTCAACGTTTGGAGGCTGATTATGGGATGGATCCCCGGTGAGGCAGTCTCTAGATGGTCCATCCTTTCTTCTCAGCTCCAAACTTGTCTCTGTAACTCCTTCCATGGGTGTTTTGTTCCCAATTCTAAGAAGGGGCAAAGTGTCCACACTTTGGTCTTTGCTCTTCTTGAGTTTCATGTGTTTTGCAAATTGTATCTGGTATCTTGGGTATTCTAAGTTTCTGGGCTAATATCCACTTACCAGTGAGTACATATCATGTGAGTTCTGTCTCTAGCTGCATATGTATCAGAAGATGGCCTAATTGGCCATCTTTGGAAAGAGAGGCCCCTTGGTCTTGCAAACTTTATATGCCTCAGTACAGGGGAACGCCAGGGCCAAGAAGCAGGAGTGGGTGGGTAGGGGAGTGGTGGGGGGAGAGTATGGGGGACTTTTGGGATAGCATTTGAAATGTAAATGAAGAAAATACCCAATAAATTAAAAAAAATACCTAAGACTACATAAGATTGTTTTTCCAACTCCAAAAATGGCTTTTTGCTTTTCTAAATATATGTTTTACTAAACAGATTTATGCAGCTTCCTTTTAATTTCTAATTACTACCTGTATGACTCTATTTATGATCAGTTTGGAAAATCTGATAAGGCATCTCATGGAGTAACAGTGATAAGTGAGCCTTGGGGCCATGGAGAAAATTCATTGACACCTATTGTTTGATTCATCAGACACATTAAAAGCATGTAATGGTCGACAGAGACTATCCCAAAGCTCAAATCTAATCTCAGAAGGTTATGTCCATCAACACAATGAGGACAAGAATTAATTTTAAATTACCTGACAATTTTGATTATTTGGGAATGATATTTTATAATGTAAAATTAGCATTTTCATATAATAATAGAAAGTTGAAGAAAACAGCAACAAAAATGTTAACAATGTTTTGGTATCTGATATAGTTTATTTTAAATAATTTCTTCCTCTTACCTGAAAAAGATTCCCTGTATCTGTTTAATGCAAATAATCAAATCTTCCTTTGTTATGACTTTTATATTTTTTAAACAATATTGTTCCTTTTTCAAAACTTTTAACATATTTCCCCTATCCAGTTTCTTTCTATTTCTACTATCTCTACTCTCCCATACCTTCCCACACAACTTTGAGATTATTATTATTTAAATTTGCCCACCAAGTTTAGTTTGTGATAGATAGGGCTGTTCTTGAGAATAGACCTGAGTGATGTGTGGTCAACCTTCCATTTACTCTCCCCAGTTAATGGAGGGTTTTATAGCCACCTTCCCATCTCTATCCTGGAATTTTGTTGGCTGGGGCTTATATTCACTAAGCACTGTAAATTAATTCATGCATCTTTCCTGATGTATCTACAAAACATGGTTTCCTTGAGTTAATTAGGTTGGGGGCTCCTACAATCTTTCCATCCCTTCTTACACATGATTTTCTAAACCTTAGGAAGAGGGGTTGATATGACAATTCCATATTAGCAAGATTTTTCAAGGTGTACAAAATTAATGATACCTTGAAAACAGTTGTCTTTTCTTGAAGTTCTTAAGCTTATTAATAAATGAAATTGAGAAAAACTTTACATGTAAGCTCAAGAATAATGTTATTAGTATTTAAAAGAAAAATTATGTAAATCTCAGCAGCTCCCTAAAGAATGGAGATACAGAGAAGAGAAACATATGCTATATGAATCAAGATGCCATGACAGCCAAATGGTAGGCATATAGACACATGGTGTGGAGGGAAAGACAGGTCAAGAGAAGGAGGGAAGATGAAGAAGGTGGTGGAGGAGGAGGAGGGTGAGGAGGAGGAGGAAGAGAAAGGAAGAAGAAGGAGGAGGAGAAGGACAAGGAGAAGTAAGAAAAGAAGGGGAAGAAGGAAAAGGAGACAAGGAGGAGGAAGAGGAAGAGGAAAGGAGGAAGAAGAGTAGGACAAGAGTAAGAGAAATGAAACCTAAGTCTTTCTGAGTCAGGAACTAGAAGTTCAGACTGGTACCACAGACCTTCACATCCATTCCATAGCAACTATACAGAATATAGGGATTCTGGGAAGAGAAGGCATATTATGACATTAAATGGATAGTTATTTCTCTTATTTCTTTAGTGGCTTAAAGTGAACTTGCCTTTGTGGTTGGTCCCTAGGCCAGGTTATTCACCAGCCCACCTTGATTCTGAGAATGTCCTTGCCAGGCAGGGGATGCCAGAAGAGAGACCTGGTTCCCCTTCTATTGCTTTCTTCTAAATGAACAGGCCTGCCTACAGGCTATATATGAGTTTATGATTGAACCCAAAAGGAGACACCCTTAGATACCTATGGGGCTGGGTCTGTTGTACTGCCCAGCTCATCTCTCTCATCAGCTCTTAGCCTAATTACAAAGGAACCAGCCTAGCAGCTTGATTGTTACCCTTTTGGGGACCCTTCCTGCTATACAGAAGGATTTTCTCTCTGTCTTAAACATCAACTTATGAACCTGTAAAAGTTACTCTTAAAATTCATCATCCATTGACTGGGAATTTTTTTCTTTGGACTTACGAGGTAAGTACCAACTTTGGTGGTCATGGGAATTTCAAGGTCCTACTCTTAAGCAAAGAGAAAGGCTCCATCTATTGTTTTCAAAGTTATCTTGGTATTCCTATATTATTTCAACTTAATATTTTAAAACTTACAAGTAGCATTAATTTCATAAGGAAAATAAACATCTCATAGCATGGGTGCCTCAAGTGTAACAACAAACATGGTTGCATATATATATATATGAATTGCACCTAAGCATTTTATTACTACATCCATGGGGGGGGTGGCAAATTCAAACAATGAAAACATGTAAAAACACATTATAAAATGGATTTGATAATAGAAAAGGATCTCTGTTGGGTCCCTGTTTGACAAAATATGAAGACTTGTGAGCACTAGCAGCAGTCCTGTGTACTCAACAAATGACCATGTCAATGGGAATGAGAAACAGAACAAAGGTAGGAAGTCAGCGTATCATTATCCTTGATGATTTATTTCTTGTGAAATCATTCATCTCATTACTAAGCAGAGGGCATTAACAAATAGGCCTCCAGCATGGTGGCCCCTGAAGCTTTTTCTCAAGACAGCTTATTCTCAAGTGTACCAATGGGCATATACTTGTGTGCTAAAGGAGGACAGATTGGCTTCCCTCATGATGATGGAAAGCTGTGATACTTTGTGCTATTTGTGGCATACCTGTCCCCTTTAAATTTTAATAAGGAAAACTGATATAAGAAGTTTGAGTGTAAAAAAAAAAATTGGAAAAAGGATATGGAAAAGAAAGAATTACAGATAGAGATAAAGAAGGGTGGGTGCGTAAGAGGGGTAGGTAGATGGGTAGGTGGAGGAGCACCCTTTCAGAGGCATAGGGGAGGGGGCAGGGGTAAAGATCTCTGGGAGTGGAGACTGGGAAGGCGGCAACATTTGGAATTGAAATTAATATATTTTTTAAAAAGAAATCAAGGAGGGTTCATGGCCTGGTTGCACTTAGTGGGGTTGTTGTAGTAGACAGTTGTACATTTAGCCATATTTATCATTCATTCTATTTAAATCAAGCACTGGACTTTCCCTTCTTTGTCTTGACTGTGCAAAAAGAGTACAAACATCATGTCCCTAAATATCTAACCTATCTTAACCTATAATAATCTTAACCTATCTGATTAATTGGGTTTTTCTTTGCTACCTGGAAATGCATTAGTGACAGAATCTGACAGTCTACACTCATGAAGAAAATTAAAAAAATAAGCAAACCAAAACCTGCAAGACATCTAGAGACTAGTGTCCATCTCTGCAAGCTCCTTATATGAAGCAAAAAAGGGACTTTGATTTGAACCTGCAGAGCATGACATAGATAATGCTTCCTGTACGCATTAGATTTGGCTCTTCATTAAGAAGGTTCCAGCATCAGCAGGAGTTTTGAAACAGAGCTTCAGACTTGGAACAATCAGCCAGTTCGCTTTTCAAATACAGTCTCCACAAGAAAACACTGCTTTAGAGTTAATCTTGACCATAGACACTAGTCAGTGACACAAACACTGGAGTCACTCGATAGCAGCCTAGGTAAATGCACTCTACTGAAAATAAACTACACGTCCAGTATCAAGTTCATGTGCTTTCTTTCGGTGTTACAAATTTCTACCTCTTGCTCTTTCCCTTGCAAGGAATTCACAGTAATTTTGGGATGTGAACTAATATGCTTTGACTATGGACATAATTCTATCATTAAAAATGTATTTGAGAAAAAGCAAGTGTCCAAGTGTATTACTACATAATACTTCTGTGGCCATTCCTGCTAGAGAAAACTTGCCAGTGCTTCCTCAAGGAAGTTTCAGGAATCTTTTGATAGTCTTATAAGTTGGAGCAAATTTGTTTTTTTGTTTGTAGCCTTATTTGTAATTCTGTATGATATGCATGTATGTACGTATGTATGTTGATACTGTTTATTATGGATGTTGAGTGGTAGCCTTTTATTCTTGTATTGAGATACTGTCACTCGATTACTTCTGCATGCCTAACTAGGACCCTCAGAATCTTCTGGGAGTCTTATTCCATCTCCAAGGAACTCTGATTACAGAAATGTGCTACTCCCTCTGTCTCTGCCATGGAATATGAGGATCCAAACTCTGGACCGTTTGCTTGCCTGGCAAGCATACCCACTGAGCCATCCCTGCAAGCCACACAATTGTTCTAAGGTACTATTTTGAATGGCCCCTCATAATTTGAACACACAACTGTTTCAATTATAACTGTTTCACTGATTAACTGTGTGTTTAATTAGTTAAAAGAGATTGTTTCTCATTGGATGACCTATTAACTTCAGACATTGTGACTGCTATTGGGAAATACCTACAAATGAGTAATATTTATGCTATAGTAATTTCAACTGTAATTGGAACCATATTTCAGGTAGGGTATAACTAATAGCTCTTAAAAATCTCTATATGTAATATCTGGTTTTGAGGCAGAGGGACCACATTTGCATCTACAACTAACAAAGATTCAAATGTTAGATGATTCAAATGTTTAGATATAAATGCTAGTTCTAAAAAAAACTCTTCAATGCAAGATGTAGCTATATCTGTGTAAGAGTTCCTGAAGAGCATAAACCAAATAGGATATGTAAATGTTTCTAGAAGTTTAACTAACTGGTGCTATTATACTAATTTCCAAAGTGTGTTTCAATAAACCTACAAATTACAGTTGAATAAAAATCTTCATTGTGGTCTACCTACGACAATACTTCTCTGTGATCACTAGTCAAGATCTTATCTGCTATTATTCTATGGTAATGTGAATAATATTGTCCACTGTGCTTTCTATATCTGGGAGCCATATGTCAGCATCTCTTTCCTTACGCTCTTTCTTGTCTTCCATTTTTCCATATTGTTGTTTTTCTTGGTGTTATTCAACCCTTATTTTTTTTTCATATTAGAAAACTTCTTCAAACTTCTAGAATCTCAACTTTCCCCTGTGGAAGACAAAATTATATAGGGAATCTAGCAATTGTGTTGCTGTTTACAACACAGGAGCTAATAGATTTATGAAATTTAAGACACTAGCTAGCATATGAAAAAGTTCATGAATCTTCTTATTACAAAACATATTCTGGCCATGACTAATTCCAGTTTATGAGGCATGTGAACAAAGCAAGCAATTAGTAGAATGAAGTCATATGAAATTCTCACATTGCAGTTTCGTGAGATATCGAAATTCACAAGAGGAATCTGCTCTCTCTCTCAACAGTCACACACTCAAAAATTTATAGGATCACAGTCTTTAAGAACCCATTAGAGAGCAGAAAGCACAATGGAACACAGTTTTTCAAAGAAGACATGTTCTTTCTAAGAGAAGCAAAGTTGATTTTCTTCTTAACAGAGTACTGTGAAGGGTTAGGGGTTCAAGACAAAAATTGACAAAAAACAAGCCAAATTTATCAAAACTTGAAGCCATAAATGTTTATCAGTGTAATTTTACAATCCAAGTTACTAAATGTGGGGCTATTTATCTGTAACCCCAGCATTCAGGAGGTAGTAGCAGGAGGATAAAAATTCAAGGCTAGGACATAAACCCAAAAGATGATCCACCATCACACAAGGCCACTTGCTCAACTATGTTCATAGCAGCTTCATTCATAATCGCCAGAAACTGGAAACAAACTAGATGTCTCTCAACTAAAACAATGAATACAGAAATGTGGTATATCTGCACAGTGGAATACTACTCGTCTGTTACAAACAAGGACATTATGAATTTCACAGACAAATGGATTCTGAGTGAGGTAATCCAGACTCAAAAGAACATGCATAGTATGTTCTCACTTATAAGTGGATATTGGCCATAAAATACAGGATAACCATGCTGTTATCAACAGACCCAAAGAAGCCAAATAACAAGAAGGGGATAAGAGAGGGTGGTTGAACTTTCTCAAAAGGGAAAACAAAATAGATATTGAAAGTCAATGGGAGGAGGGAACTGACTGGAAGAGCACATGAGGAGGGGAGTGGAGGGCTGTAGAGATCATATGTAAGAAGAGCAGGGGAGAAAAAGGCATTATCGGTGGTAGGGGCAGTAATCTTTAGGAAGTGCTAGAGACTTGAGATGAGGAGAGACCCATAGGGTTTATGTGGGCAACTCGAGCTGACAATCCAAGCAGTAGGGGTATATGGAACCTGAAATGGTCACATCCTGCAGCAAGGAAGAACTCCCAGTAGAGTGATAAGGACAGAAACTCATTCACAGAAACTTCAACCCAAAATGTTTCCTGCCTACAAGATGTGCAGGGACAAAGATAGAGCAGAGACTAAAAGAATAGCCAACCAATGACTGCCCCAACTTGAAATCCATCACATGGGCAAGAATTAATTCCTTAACTATTAATGATACTCTGTTATGCTTGCAGTCCTGAACCTAGAATAACTGTCCTCTGAGAGGCTCCATCCAGCCGCCATAAGAAAGAGATATAGAGATTCACAGCTGAACCTTAGGTGGAGCTCAAGGAGTCTTATGGAAGAGTTCTGGAAGGATTGAGGGACCTGAAGAGGACAGGGACTGCAAAGGAAGTCCAACAGAGTCAACTAACTTGGACCCTTGAGGGCTCCCACAGACTGAACCAAAGAAGGAACATGGGCTGAACAGAGACCCCCTGCACATAAACAGCAGAAGAGAATCTTGATCTTCTTCTGAATCCCCACACTGGACCAGGGGCTATCCCTGAGCCTGTTGCCTGCATACCTCGTACCCCTAAATGGACTGCCTTGCCTGACCTCAGTGGGAAATGATATACCCAGTACTACCATGACTAGATTGTGGGGTATCGAAGGTTGTTACTGGAGGTTTTAGTGGGAAAGTGAAACCCGGAGAGAGTCTTTTCTGTCTCAGAAGAGAAGGGGTGGATGGTGGGGAAAGGACTTGAATGAGGGAGTACCAGGAGTAGAAGAAGAACTAATACTGTGTTAAAAACTGAACAAATAAATAAATTTTTAAAAAAATTCAAGATCCTCCTTGACTGCAGAACAAATTTGAGTCATCTTAGAATACAGGATACCACATTAGGTGAGGAATCTCTCTAATTCCCGATTATTTACATTCTGCCCAGTGATTTTCACATGATAAAATAGTACACAGATTTATAATTTTAAAATGTGATGTAGAGAATTAGGTGGAAGACTCTATTTTACTCAATAAATAAACCAAGAAAAAGAAATAGAAGCATAGAGATCAAACAATTGGGACAAAAAAAAAAAAAAAGTCAAGTGTCAACATGACCTAAATCCACATAAACAAGGAATTGTACCAATGCAAATGGGCAAAAGCTTCAGTCAGAACATGCTATCAGACTTGACTAAGAAAGCTTTACAAAATATTTGTTTTAATTTTCCTCCCAAAGAAACAAAAAAACCCAATACAAAACAAAAAGTAAGGTCACACATGATGGAGCATGGCTTTAATTCCAGCACATGGGAGGCAAAGGCAGGTGGATCTCTGTGAGTTTGTGGCCAGGGTTGTCTACACAATAAGATCTAGGAAGTACCCAAGGAGCTGAAGGGGTCTGCAACCTATATATATGGAACAACAATATGAACTAACCAGTAATCCCAGAGCTCATGTCTCTAGCTGCATATGTAGCAGAGGATGGCCTAGTCGGCCATCATTGGGAAGAGAGGCCCCTAGGTCTTGCAAACTTTATATGCCCCAGTACAGGGGAATGCCAGGGCCAAGAAGTGGGAGTGGGTGGGTAGGGGAGCAGGGTCGGGGGAGGGCATAGGTAACTTTCAGGATAGTGTTTGAAATGTAAATAAAGAAAATATCTAATAAAATTTTAAAAATAAATAAATAAATAAATAAATAAATAAATAAATAAATAAATAAATAAAAGATCTAGGACATCCAGAGAGGGATATGTACAGACACAACTTGAACTCAAAAAGAAAAAAACAAAAAAGACAGAATTTTTAGAATTTAAACAGTATAAGAGTTAGGGCATTGTGTAGTGTGTGTGTGTGTGTGTGTGTGTGTGTGTGTGTGTGTGTGTGTGCATGTGTGTAAAATCAAGTGAGGTTGCATTAATAGCTTTGGATAAAAAGTATTAGCAATTAGAGTTTAACCTTTGAGTCAAATAATGAAGATACCATGAAAATTCTAAGGAAGATTCACAAGATTGTTAACTAGATGTGTGCATGTGCACTCAAAATAAAGCAACTTCCAAATCAAGGAAATAGACATGGACAGGGTAATTTGTTTTAGCACTGCTTTCTTCACAACTGGTGGTCCAGATGGAAAGGATGTCAGTGGGAATAAAGAAGATATGGATGGTATTTTCAAGCCACCAAAGCTTCACCAGTTATCAATACGCTGCATATCCTTCTCATTTGCTTGTGTAACACGAACAGATTTAGTGTGGACTGCTTACTACAAGTAGAAATAACATTTCTTATATGAAAGATGTACTGGTAACCTCATTAAACAAGAAATCTACAAGGGAAGTTATTCAAAGTACTTAGGAAAAATTTAAAAATAAAATGTTGTACACTATGAAATAATCTATAGGTCAATGGAGAAACCACAAAGGGTAGTTTAAATAAAATAATTCTGACTTGGCTTAATAATACATCAAAATTATGGCATACAACTATGAAATAAACCTAAAGTAGTTCTAAGAAGGTGATTTATTAAAAAGGTAGACCAAAGAGAAAATTAATTTCTAATAAAACTGGTAACAGAGAAAAAAGAAGAAAACACAAATTATCAGTATCAGAAATACAAACAGGATCTTTTCTAGGGTTTGCAGATTTCAAAAGGATAATTCATGCAAAGTGAATAGATAACATAAAATCTTGCTTATTTGTATTTTTAAAACACAACTTACTCATGATTGAAACAAGAAATAGAAAATTGAATTATTTTCTATGCATTAAAATATGCTTGATAGTTTAAAAATTGAAGAAATTTAAGTCATATTGTATAAAACTTGGGTCTGACACAAGAGAAATTCAGAAAGTTTCTTTTTAAAGATTAAAAAATTATGTCAGTTCCCTCACATTCGGCTGCTTGATACCTCAGCGTTATCTCTTTCCATGTCAGCCTGTAGCAGTAGAAAACATGGAGGGAGGGAGGGGAGAGAGAGGGAGAGGAAGAGAGAGAGGAAGGTGAGAGGAGAGGTAGATGTTTTCTATGTGTGTAGCATCTCAGGAGGATGGCATACTATTCACATTAGGAGGAAAATAATTTCTAAAATAAAATATTTTATTCTTATTCTTCATATTTGTATCATTCATTCACGCTAATGCTTGTGTGATGGTTGACAATAAAAAGAGAGTGACTTCCTAGATAGTCTAGATTAGGCAATATCACTTAGCAACTAATAGACTCCTTCATTTGTCTTAAAACAGCAATATATAAGCAATACATAATTGCTACATATATATTATAATATATATTATTCATGTAAATATAAACACATAAACACACACATATATATACACATATATACATACACACATACATACATATATATATGTAAACAAGTTTATATTCCTAAATATGTAATTCACATGAAGAAAGGTTAAGAAAGATAAAGCTATAGACTAATCATATGATTGATTGATTGGTTACCATTCTCCAGATAGCATAGGAGAGGATCAATAATTGTGACAGTATCATGCTAGGTAATGTAGGTCTCTTCATCTAGGTGGCAGGTATGGGTTTTAGTATTTTTTAGTAATGAGTTCAGCAACTTGAGTATTTGGGAGATTGGGTTCTTTACAAAGTCAGAAATATATACAGCAGTAAGTGACAGCAAGATTTAAGCCCAAAAGAATCAATTAGTTCAAAAATTTCATTGTTTCAGGAGTTTATGTAGATAGGGAAAAGTGGGATCCAACTTTCTAAAAACAAAACAAACAAACAAAAAAACCCCAAAACATTGATTCGCTACTAGGTGTAAATGACTTATTAGCATATTAATGATAAATGATAATAATCATGCTAGTAAAATAACCTGCTACATTTCTAGGTGAGTATGTGCTATTTATTCATACATCTGAGTTTTTACACTCACTCTTTCACTTACAAGAATGCCTGGGCCCAGAGATTTTCATATTCTTTTCTACTGGTTAAAAAAGAAAGAAAAGAAGGAAAGAAGGAAAGAGAGAAAGAGAGAAAGAAAGAAAGAGAGAGAGAGAGAGAGAGAGAGAGAGAGAAAGAAAGAGAGAGAGAGAGAAAGAAAGAGAGAGAGAGAGAAAGAGAGAGAGAAAGAAAGAGAAAAAGAAAGAGAGAAAGCAGAACTCCAGGGGATATAGGGAGTTTCCTCATAAGAGCACTCTGGGTGCTGGATGTCTGGGACAAAAATCAAATTCAGTCAGTTTGACTGAGGAATAAGTAGACAAAATCTCTGTATCAGAATAAGACATGTGTTGCTCTATCTTAAACAAATACTGATGATGCAAAACTGGGAACAAGTAAATACAAAGTAATAAAGAGAAAAAGTTGCATATTTACAGAATGAAACTGGTAAATAGTATCATAGAGATCACTGAGGATTACAAATGTGGTGCTAAAAGAGAATCAGACCTTACTACCTCTTCATTAAGATTTAGTTTAACCGACATTCAGATGATAGAACACTGTCGATGTTAGGTTTTTATTTTTTTTATTTTTTTTCCATTTTTTATTAGGTATTTAGCTCATTTACATTTCCAATGCTATACCAAAAGTCCCCCTTACCCACCCACCCCCACTCCCCTACCCACCCACTCCCCCCCTTTGGCCCTGGCGTTCCCCTGTACCGGGGCACACAAAGTCTGTGTGTCCAATGGGCCTCTCTTTCCAGTGATGGCCGACTAGGCCATCTTTTGATACATATGCAGCTAGAGTCAAGAGCTCAGGGGTACTGGTTAGTTCATAATGTTGTTCCACCTATAGGGTTGAAGATCCCTTTAGCTCCTTGGGTACTTTCTCTAGCTCCTCCATTGGGAGCCCTGTGATCCATCCATTAGCTGACTGTGAGCATCCACTTCTGTGTTTGCTAGGCCCCGGCATAGTCTCACAAGAGACAGCTACATCTGGGTCCTTTCAGTAAAATCTTGCTAGTGTATGCAATGGTGTCAGCATTTGGAAGCTGATTATGGGGTGGATCCCTGGATATGGCAGTCTCTACATGGTCCATCCTTTCATCTCAGCTCCATACTTTGTTTCTGTAACTCCTTCCATGGGTGTTTTGTTCCCACTTCTAAGGAGGGGCCTAGTGTCCACACTTCAGTCTTCATTTTTCTTGAGTTTCATGTGTTTAGGAAATTGTATCTTATATCGTGGGTATCCTAGGTTTTGGGCTAGTATCCACTTATCAGTGAGTACATATTGTGTGAGTTCCTTTGTGATTGTGTTACCTCACTCAGGATGATGCTCTCCAGGTCCATCCATTTGGCTAGGAATTTCATAAATTCATTCTTTTTAATAGCTGAGTAGTACTCCATTGTGTAGATGTACCACATTTTCTGTATCCATTCCTCTGTTGAGGGGCATCTGGGTTCTTTCCAGTTTCTGGCTATTATAAATAAGGCTGCTATGAACATAGTGGAGCATGTGTCCTTCTTACCAGTTGGGGCTTCTTCTGGATATATGCCCAGGAGAGGTATTGCTGGATCCTCCGGTAGTACTATGTCCAATTTTCTGAGGAACCGCCAGACTGATTTCCACAGTGGTTGTACAAGCCTGCAATCCCACCAACAATGGAGGAGTGTTCCTCTTTCTCCACATCCTTGCCAGCATCTGCTGTCACCTGAATTTTTGATCTTAGCCATTCTGACTGGTGTGAGGTGGAATCTCAGGGTTGTTTTGATTTGCATTTCCCTGATGATTAAGGATGTTGAACATTTTTTCAGGTGCTTCTCTGCCATTCGGTATTCCTCAGGTGAGAATTCTTTGTTCAGTTCTGAGCCCCATTTTTTAAGGGGGTTATTTGATTTTCTGAGGTCCACCTTCTTGAGTTCTTTATATATGTTGGATATTAGTCCCCTATCTGATTTAGGATAGGTAAAGATCCTTTCCCAGTCTGTTGGTGGTCTTTTTGTCTTATAGACAGTGTCTTTTGCCTTGCAGAAACTTTGGAGTTTCATTAGGTCCCATTTGTCAATTCTCGATCTTACAGCACAAGCCATTGCTGTTCTGTTCAGGAATTTTTCCCCTGTGCCCATATCTTCAAGGCTTTTCCCCACTTTCTCCTCTATAAGTTTCAGTGTCTCTGGTTTTATGTGAAGTTCCTTGATCCACTTAGATTTGACCTTAGTACAAGGAGATAAGTATGGATCGATTCGCATTCTTCTACATGATAACAACCAGTTGTGCCAGCACCAATTGTTGAAAATGCTGTCTTTCTTCCACTGGATGGTTTTTAAAAGGTGAATAAAAACACACTATTTCTCAAGAATTGGTGATTATAGGGCTGGTGGGCTGTCTCAGCACAAGAGATGGTGGCCACAAACCTGAGTTTCATACTAGGAACCCACGTGGCAGAAGAAGAGACTCCTAGAAGTTGATTTTGAATTCTACAACTATGACTCTGCATATGCATGTACCTCCCATGACAAACAATCAATAAATGAAATAAACATTAAGAAAATTAAATAGAATAGATAGCTATAAAGGTATAATTTATTAGATAGTTTGTTTTCATGTGTTAAAGATTTGTGTTTTTTAATGGTAGGTCTTTCCTTTGAAACTTATTAATAAGCATTGAGGGAGAGTAAATCAATTAGAATCTCAAAGTAAACATTTTCTGGGCTCAGATATACTAGCATTCACATGTTGAGTCCAAAGAAATTCATACAGCTGTGATTTTTCAGAGGAAGATTTTGGTTTCCATAATCTGACTGGTTTAAAAGAGAGTGTCCATCACTTGTTTGATACATACCCTTCACTCACCAGTGGATAAGTGATAAAACCAAAAATGTGGTATGAAAACCATCAAAGAGTTCCACATTGGTCCTCTGTGGACTGTGCCTGTCTTCTCTCAAAGATCTGTAACATGTCATTCCTACAACCCTCAAATGCATATGTGGTGAGAGAATTTGTTTCATTCAATAAGAACAATCTTTCCTGGCATTAGTTATCTAACTCTTAGATACCCAAACTTGTGCCCTGGATTCAGAGCTAGGATAACTTCAGTAAAGCTGGACTTGATAAATCACCATCAAAACACCTTGTACCCTTTGCCCTCTGGATCACTGATTGTGAATTTACAGGGTGGGACACATATTCCTTTGCAACTAGACTCAAAGCCTTGCTTCTTCAGAGCAGTTGAAAGCATGTCAGTATATTTCATCCCTTCAAGCAGACACTACATTTTGCATATAATTTCACGTGCTTTGGGATTCTCTATTACCCTCAAGATGCTGTTTCTACAGACCTTAATCTAAAAGCTCTAGGAATTATGGTAATATGAGTAACTAACCTCTTAGATAATTTTCAGGAATTCTCTTAAAGGCAAGCAGAGGACATACCTGCATTCAAATGATAATTTCTCCTTTTCATGTCCCTGATTGCACATCAATTTTATCTTCATTTTTCATTGATTACTTCAACATACATCTTTGATTTTTAAAGCCCTTTTAGGTTACATTTATTTATTTATTTGGGGGATCATGTGAACACCCCATAACCCACAGTGTATATGTGGAGGTCAATAGACAGCTTGTAAGATGTCCAACTTAGATTACCAAGCTTGGCAGCAAGTACATTGCTCTCTGAGGCAGTTGATCAGCATAAACTAGAGATTTTTAAATGACTACTGTGACTAAATTACTGTATTTAATTATCAATATTTAAGTTCTCAATATTTTATCATTCTTGTTATCGAAAATAATATTTATTTTATGTTGTTCTATTAACTTCTTAAAGTGGTTATTCTTAGCAAACTTTGTATTGGCACCAATATCATTTTATCTGTACCATTTTAAAATAAATTTGCACTTATTTCAAGCTTGAATTAATTGACTGAATAACTGATACTCTATCCTTATCATTCTGTTAACTGATTTCTCAAAGCATGATTGAACTGAAACTCATATTGAATGATTGAATATGTATTCGAAACATTTAAAATTATGATTTAAGTTTTTTTTATATTCTGCAGATACTTCAGGACTTGTACATGATTAATTCTTGTTTATAGAAGATAAGAAACTAATAATTGGCTAATTTAAGTTTACAGTCCCTTTCCTAAGCCCTACCTCTCTTCCTCCAATGTTGCTTGAACTCATTTGAAATCTAGAGCCAAAAAGCTGAAGCCACTGCTTGTATGCTATTGTGACATCTATCTAGGCACTTTGAAGTAAAAATTAACTGATTACACAATCAAATTGCTTGTACAAGCTGTGGCCTGTCTTTAAAATAACAGATAATAGAAGTGATAAAAACACTAAAATGACTTTTTAAGATGCTCCTTGGATCAGATGAGGGAAGAAGCTCCTGTCATATTTGGGCTTTAAATTGTTGTTGCAGTAATTGTGCAAAATAAATCGCTTATTCTCATGGATTCTCATGGATAATGGTGTCAATGTGCTTAAGGGTTTAGAAACATCTGGCGAAGAAAAAACAAACAAACAAACAAACAAACAAACCCAAAGTCTCCCATGCTCATGGATCAGTAGGATTAACATAGTGAAAAATGGCCATCTTACCAAAAGCAATCTACAGATTCAATGCAATTCCCACCAAAATTTCTTTACATATCTTGAAAGAACAATTCTTCACTTCATAGGGACAATCAAAAAACCTAGAATATATAAAGCATTCTTTAATAATAAATTAACATCTGGATGTATTTATTTCTGATTTCAAGCCATACTACAGAGCAAGAGTGATGAACACTTCATGTTATTGCTATAGAAACAGACAGGTTAATAATTTCAATTTAATCAAAGAACCAGAAATAAACCCACACACATATGGATATTTGAATTTTGACAAAGAAGACAAAACCCTATAATAAAACAAGGGAGAGCACCTTCAACTAATGGTGCTGGTCTAACTTGATGTCTGCAGGTAGAAGAATGCAAATAGGTCCATATTTATCACTCTGCACAAAACTCAAACCCAAGTGGTTCAGAGACCTCAATGTAAAACCAGATACACTAAATCTAATAGAACAGAAAGTTGGGAATAACCTTGATCTCATTGGTATGGGAAACAACTTCATGAAAAGAAGACTTGAGACTCAGGCACTAAGATGAACAAATAATAAACAGTACCTCATGAAATGGCAAAGCTTCTATAAGTCAAATGTCACCTTCAATAGGACAAACTGACAGCCTAATAAATGGGAAAATATCTTCACCAATCCTACATCTGATAGAGTACTAATATCTAAAAATACCCACAGCCCATATAATCTAAGTAAAATGGAGTACAGAGTAAAGTAGATAATTCACAACAGAGGAAGCTCTAATGCATGAGAAACACTTAAAGAAATGTTCAATGTCCTTAGTCATCAAGGAAATGCAAGTCAAAATGTCTTCTGAGATTCCCCCTTACAACCATCAGAATGTCTAAGTTCAAAAACTCAAAGAATAGCACATTCTGGCAAGGATCTGGAGCAAGGACAATAGGCCTCCATTGCTGGTGGGAGTGCAAACTTGTACAGTCACTCTGGAAATCAACTCTATAGTTTCTCAGAAGGTTGGAAATAGTTCTACCTCAATACACATCTATACCACTCCTGGACATATACCCAAAAGATACTCTACCATCCATCCCACAAGGGCACTTGCTCAACTATGTTCATTAAAGCTTTGTTTGTAATTACCAGAAATTGGAAACAATCTTCCTCAACCAAAGAATGGATAAAAATAAATATGGTTTATGTATTTATTTGTATTAGTATTAGTATTAGTATTTATATACCATGAAATACTATTCGGCTAGTTAAAAACAAAGGCATGAATCTTGCAGGCAAATGGATGGATAGAAAATATTATTCTTAGTGAGATAACCCAGAACCAGTAAAACCATGCATGGTGTGTACTCACTTATAAGTGGATATCAGCCATAAAATAGAGAATAACCAAGCTATAAGCTTTTGGTCCACAGACCAAGAGAAGCCAAATATCAAGGAGGGCCCACAGGAAGATGGCTGAATCTTTCTCAGAAGGGGAAATAAAATACATTTCAGATATAGATGGAGAATAGGAACTGGGTGACAGAGGGATTAAGGAGGCAGAACGAGGGGACTCAGGTGTAGGGAGAACAGGGAAGAGAGAAGCATGGTGTATGGGTGAGGCATAAATCTAGGCTATGCCAGAGATCTGGGATTTGGGAAGGACCCACAGTGTCTATGGGGGTGCCTTTAGGCAAGATTCCTAGAAGTAAGGGACATAGATCCAGAAGTGGCCACTTCCTGTAGCCAGGTTGCAGTCTCGGTGGAGGGAGAAGGACACCCACAAAACCTGCAACCCAAAATGTGTTCTACCTACAAAATACACAGGGACAAAGATAGAGAAGAGAGAGAAGGAATGGACAGTCAATGACTGACCCAAACTGAGACCCATCCCATGGGCAAGAACCGTTCCCTGAAACTATTAAAGATATACTACTGTGCTTGCAGACAGCAGACTAGAATAACTGTCCTCTGAGAGGCTCCACCTAGCAACTTATGAAAAGAGATGCAAAAATCCATAGCCAAACATTTTATGGAGCTCAGAGAGACTTATGGAGGAGTTGGAGGAAGAATTGGGGGACCCCCAAAAGATAGGAACTCCACATGAAGATCAAAAGAGTCAACTAATCATTGGGAGTTCCCAAAGACTGAACCACCACCCAAAGAGCCAGTACAGGCTGGACCTAGGCCTCCTGAATATACATAGTGGATGTGCAGTTTGGTCTTTATACAGGTCTCCCAAAAACTGGAGCAGGGACTTCTCCATGAATCTGCTATCTGCCAGCCTGTGGAACTGGTTCCCCTAGTGGGCTGCCTTGTCTGGGCACTGTGAGAGAGGATGAACATAGTCCTGTAATGATTTATTTGATGTTCCAGGTTTGGAGGGGGTGTTAGTTGATAGTGGGAGTGGAGCATGGGCATGATACCCAAAGGAGAGCTCCCCATTCTCAAAGAAGAGGAAGGAAAAGTGGTGGTAGAATCTGAGTGAAGGGGTATTGGGAAAAGAGGGTGGGGCTGATATTGGAGTGAAAAGTGAATAAATATAAAAATTTTAAAAACAACAAAACCAAACCTGAAGAATAATATGGGGTGTGGTACAGAGTAGTATCACATGCTTCAATTTGTCCCTTTTGAATTACTTTAAATATTCCTTTTTTTTAGAATTTCGTAGAAGTATTAAATATAATTTGTGCATACCCAGCCTCCTGATACCCTGACATCCTCCAGGATGACTGACTCTCCTTCCAACCCCATGTCCTGTCTTTTCTTCACCCACTGAAGACTGTTAGTGTTGTCTACATGTGCATGTATGTAGGGCCATCCACTAAAGTATGAACTACCTACTGTCCCACCCCAGTAACTATCAACTATCAATAAATTAGCGAGGGGTGGAAATGCATATCCTCCAGTCTGTGCTAGAATATGTCCTAACAGATTTTACTCAGATATTATTTTGATAATTGTGGCTCTTGTGAGTTTCTAAGTGGAACAGACATTCAAGGTCCGTAAGATACTCTCACAGCAGTCATCTCCAACCTCTGACACTTACAGACTTTCTGTAACTTGTTTCATGATGGTCCTGTACCTTGGGAGATAGGATATAATACAGATATTAATTTACGGTTAAGCACTACATCAGCAATTATCGTCTGCACTTTGACCAGTTATGAGTCTCTGAATTACCAGCTCCCTACTGGAAAAACTTCTCTAATGAAGGCAGAGATGCTCTTGCTATTTTTAAGGCTGGAATTATGAGATTAAAAGGATTTTATGTAGCTCAGAGAGATACAAAAGAACTTATATATTACTCCTAGATCTTAAATGTGAGGATATTAGTTGCATTAATATTCAGAATTCCTTTTAAGATATTTTTCCAAGAAAATTTAGGTATATGTTTTCTTTTCAGAAAAACACTTCAGCAATCAAATAAAATAGAAATAAATTAAGTGAAACACCATGTTTTATTAGGTAAATAAGTAGGTGATGAATGGATAGATGATGATAGATAGATAGATAGATAGATAGATAGATAGATAGATAGATAGATAGATAGGTGATAGAGAAAAAGATAGTTATGTGATAGATAATATCTGTATGAGTGTGCCTTTTAGCTAGAAGACTTGTTTTAGCAAATATTAAATTCTAAATATTTAATATATTTAATATATATTAAATACTTTGACTGTGAATAGTAAACACTTGAATCTTCCAGAATTTAGAGAGTATATTGGCTGGAAATTAACTTTATGTAACTGAATCTCAAAAATCATTGTCTATCATAAAAAGTTATGAACACAAAATCCAGGCAAATGGAAGAGCCTTTGGGGATGCCTTCTTGGCATGCATTGCAATTCAGAGACACTGGACGGCACTATGTTCAACTCATGAGCCTTTTGGCAGTTGGAATTTTTAAAAATTGGCTTAAGAAAATATTTCTAGTTATTTTCCATAAAGATCAAGTCATAAACCAACCAAAGCCTTAGATTATCCCACCCTCTCTTGAAAATCTATCTAACTTTACACCTATTTAGTGGCCCACATATTTTTAAGTCTTAGAACTTCCTTGGAAACACTTTACAACAGTATGTGGGCTGCCAGAATTGAACAGAACACCTGTTTTTGAAATATCCAGCCGCTTTAAGATTTTAGACCAACATTTCAGAGATCCTCATGTATTTTAAATAAGCTCTAGGAGAGATGCCACTCAGCCAACTCACTGATCTGATTTGGTTACATGCCATAGCCACAGAGGTGAGTGTTAGGGAGAGGGGGTTGAACAGAGGGAGTACTGGAGCTAACTCGATGCACTTTGGTTGTACTGTGATATTGTAAGGATTATACATGGACTCAATAGTTTGCCAAAATCCAGTGAGAAACTACAAAACAGCTGAGAGATTCTTGACTCATTCCCATTGATGGGTTCAGGAAGTAGAAATTACCTAGACCTACTAGAAAGGGTGAAAATAAGAATAAGAATAATTCCTTGGGCAACAGTTGATTTTGGATAAATATTTCATGCAGTCTCTGGTCACAAGCAAATGCTAAAGTCCTTACTGATTATTTTAGTCTGTTTGCCACAATGACTGGGACATCTTTAACTTTGAAAGTGGTTGAAATGCTAAATTCACTAGAAATTTACTGTTAGGAATATTTTGGGGTGGGTAATACTTAATCTTGTTATGGATAACATAGGTAATACCTAATATGGAGTAGCTATAGAGAAGCTTTAAACTTTCAACCCTTTGTTCTGGCTGTAAAATGTCAGTTGGACCCATTTTGGTGCTTTTTATTACTGCATCAGAACCATGCTGTGAATTTGTTGCTGCCATAAATGCTTAATGTAAGAGCTCATTGTGCAATAAAGTGTCAGAACACTGTTTTTAAACACGTTTTTAAAGCAACATTTTACAGCTTACATTTTTTCCCACTGCGTACTATAAAAAGTACAGATTTTCAATGTCACATTCATAAGGACTGCATAATCGTTCCTGGGAAAGCCAACCACAGTGAGAATTAAACAGTTTCTCTTCAACCTTTTCATAAACCCTGCTTCTCCCTCCCCCACACCACTTGGGATGAACGTGATATAGTGAATGGGAGGAGTGGGGCTCTTGTATACAATATGTCACTTAAACAAGAAACACACAGTGGAGCACAAGTGGCGTTTAATTTTTCAATTTGTGATCTCAGACTACTTTTCGTGTCATAAAATCACTTCATTCCAAATTTTCCACCCATAGTCTTCTAAATCTTCTTTTTTAGGAGAGCTATTGCTTCTTTTTTTAATATTTTTGTTTGTTTGTTTTTGATTTGGGACTTTATTTAGTTGAAACATATCTCCAAAAGGCTGTGTCAACATGCTAATGATACTTTTTTCATAATTCAGAGAATTACTTACTCTGAATTCACTTGCTGGTCACTGGAGTGTCAATACAACCTTGACACTTTATGATTTTTTCTTGATTTTTTTGGTAACTTTTAATATAATATATTCTGACTATGCTTTTTCCTCCCAAGCTTTTCTGAGATCTACCCCACCCACAGGATTTCCTGCCCCCTTCTCTCCCTTGCTTTTAAAAATAAATGAAACATTGAGATTTTTTTCCCATCCTTATCTTTCTAGTTATTTTCTTTACCCAACTGCATTGTGGTCAAAGCCGTCTGGTAGTCAAACTGAGACTCTAGTGGGCAGAATTTCCACTATAAGTGTCCATCAAAGCATGTCTTTACTGAACCACAAAGTAAGAATAAGACAGACCCTGAGGTTCTTTCTCTATCTGTGATTGACAGAGTGCTACTCTGGGTACAACAGTGTTATCTCTATGTTTTAAGGCAAACATGGATGGAACTAAGCAATTATTCTTCTAATTAAACCTGCAGAATCTCTAAGACAGCCTCATATGTACCTATTGGCTACCATATGAAAAACAGCCCTCTTCAGTATTGAGTTTTGCGTAGCCTGAAAACGCCTATACACGAAGATCAAGGCTGTGTCAGGGCTCTGTTTGCTCTGATCTTTATATGCAAGGGTAAGCACAAAGTAGGTGCTCAGTAAATGTCTGTTGAATATGCAAATAGTTGGATACGAATATACGAATTAAAAAATTGGTCCTCACAGAATTTCCTAAAATCTGCTCCAGTGTGATTTAAGATTCTCAAGTTCTCACATAGAGATTATCCTTGAAGCAATTAAAGGCAAATTGGTCTTCAGGTCAAACCTAAAAATAATTCTTAGAGTAGAGATTTGCATCCAGAGAACTGACTCAAACCCAGAAGTCAGGGAGATTTTATTGGACATGATTGGGCATCCTTCCTCTAATGCAAAAGAGGCCTCTTTTTGTTCTTCTGCTTTAACTAAAAACATAAAATCAAATGTTCATAAAATAGATTAGATTGGTTTTTTTTTTTCTGAACGGATTGAGCAACCAATTAACTTCTTTGACTGCTAAACTAACTAAAAAAAAATGACAAATTATAATACAGTGGCCTTCCCAAGATACAATGTCATTTGAAGCTATTGCCAATAAGAAAACAACATGAACTTTTGTGCTACCCTGGGTAAACATGGAAATAGGAGAGTGATTCATTCTCATCCAGAGAAAAGTATTTGATTTTTTAAAAGTCCAGTGAATGGTGCCAACAATAAATGCCAGAGATTAAAGGGAAAAGCAGACATACAGGAGAAGCCTTTAAAAAAATGTTATTTTTATACTCCATTTTTTTTCTTCCTTTGGCTACACATGGCTGGTATCTATTGAATATGCATGAAGTTGGCAAAAATATGTGGTTTTTTTTCCCCCTCTCACAACAAGTGACTACCTAAGCATTTGGAATTCGCAGCATTTCTGCATGGTGTAAGGTATGGCAGCTTCTCACTCATTTAATTTTTCCAAATGTGGTCTAAGTATACAGGTTGACAGTTTACTTAACCCTGTTCCTCTAGTCCCACTGAGCATTGCCTGAAGGATTTTTTTTTCACTATAATTGGTTACAAATAATGATGCCAATGGAAAATGCATTCTGTTGACAATAAAAAGATGAGATTAAAATTACGTTTTTTAACCCACAAATTTAAATTGTATTGTAGGTTGACAATATGACATGAATCCTGATTCAGTAATCAACCCCAAATTCCATTTGTTTCTCCTTACTACGTTCCAGGAAATCATTTTATTTCATTTGAGGGTGTGCTTAAATCCCTGAATTACTTTTATTTGAAACATCTTTGATTAATTGTTCTACTCATAAGATCATGGTTACAGAGTTCTTGTATGAAAAGTCAACCTGTATATACACAAAAAACTCCAGGAGATAGACTCCAGAAAATCAAATAACCCTATTAAAAAATGGAATACAGAGCTAAACAAAGATTTTCAACTGAGGAATATCAAATGGGCAAGAAGCTAAAGAAATGTTCAACATCCTTAGGCATCAGGGAAATGCAAATCAAAACAACCCTGAGATTGCAACTCACACCAGTCAGAATGGCTAAAATAAAAAATTCAGGTGACAGCAGATGCTGGCAAGGATGTGGAAAAAGAGGAATACTACTCCATTGCTGGTGGAATTGCAAGCTGGTACAACCACTCTGGGAATCAGTCTGGATGGTCCTCAGAAAATTTGATATAGTACTACCTGAGGACCCAGCTATACCACTCCTGGGCATATACCCAAAAGATGCTCCAACATATAACAAGGACACAAATGCTCCATTATGTTCATAGAAGCCTTATTTATTCCTTATTCCATAAGCTGGAAAGAACACAGATGTCCTTCAACAGAGGAATGGATACAGAAAATGTGGTACATTTATACAACAGAGTCCAACTCAACTATTAAAACAATGCATTCATGAAGTTCTTAGGCAAATAGATGGAACTAGAAAGTATCATTCTGAGAGAGGTAACCTAGTCACAAAAGAACAAGCATGGTATACTCACTGATAAGTGGATATTAGTGCAAAAGCTAAACCCAACATACAATTCACAGACCACATGAAGCTCAAGAAGAAGGAAGACCAAAGTGTGGATGTTTCAGTCCTTCTTACAAAGGGGAACAAAATACTCATGGAGAAAATACAGAGACAAAGTGTGGAGCAGAGGCTGAAGGAAAGGCCATCCAGAGACAGTACCAGCTGGGGATCCATCCCATACACAGACACCAAACCCAGACACTATTGTGGATGCCAAGAAATTCATGCTGTCAGAAACCTGATATAGCTCTCTCCTGAGAGATTGTGCCAAAGCCTGAGAAATACAGAGGTAGATGCTCATTCACAGCCAACCATTGGACTGAGCAAGGGTTCCCCAATGGAGGAGTTAGAGAAAGGACTAAAGGATCTAAAAGGGTTTGCAACCCTATAGGAAGAACAATAATATCAACCAACCAGTACCCCCAGAGGTCCAAGGGACTAAACAACCAACCAAAGAGTACACATGGAGATACCCATGGCTCCAGCTGCATTTGTAGCAGAGGATATCCTTGTCAGATATCAATGGGAGAAGAAGCCTTTGGTCCCAATGTGGGGTAATGCCAGGGCAGGGAGTTGGGAGTGGGTATGTGGGTGGGGGAGCACCCTCATAGTAGCCGTGGTAGGAGGATGAGATAGGGGGTTTCCAGAGGGGAAACTGGGAAAGGGGATAACATTTGAAATGTAAATAAATAAAATATCCAATCAAAAAAAAAAAAAAAAAAAGAAAGAAAGAAAAAAGGAGACAAAAAGTAAACTGTGGAAAGAATTATTATCATCTAAAGATTAAGTTTCCAAAGCTTCATTAAGTTTCCAAAGCTCAGCATGATATCTGTGTGGGTAGAGGTCAACTAGAATTGTGAGGACAGTTTGACACCTGCTTTAAATTCCTGTTCCCTATTTAATAATACAGAAGGGCACCAGGCGGGCATGGTGGCACACACCTTTAATCCCAGCACTCGGGAGGCAGAGGCAGGCAGATTTCTGAGTTTGAGGCCAGCCTGGTCTACAGAGTAAGTTCCAGGACAGCCAGGGCTATAAAGAAAAACCCTGTCTTGAAAAACCAAACCAAACCAAACCAAACCAAACCAAACCAAACCAAACCAAACCAAACCAAAACAAAACAAAACAAAACAAAACAAAACAAAAGAAGGGCACTATCACAAACTGGTAGTCATGCCATTTGAAGACTCAACAGGACAAGGGAAATGATGACAAGAAGGGTACATGGGTGAATTGAAGGAAGTCTCTCATAGCAGAGCTCAAGCAAGACCTAGACATAATCTATATGTCACAACATTTATTACAGTCAACAGAACTCCTAATGTCACTCGTAGAAATTTTTACTCCCGACCTGGGGTTTATTCCCTTCCTTGATCATTCAGTTCCTGGATAAAAGACACAGGCACACACCCTTTATATTTACAATAAACCTTAATCAGCACTAGAGCCAGGCAGATATCTACCCTCAATGCTATTAGAATCTATGTTCCCATCGTTCATCCTGAATTATTACTTACTAAATTTCATCTGGGCTGCTCTTAACTCCAGTTGGTCAGCCCTCAGGGCCATGCTTTTTATGGCACACCTAACTCATGGCAGGGTCTCTTTCCTGCCCTTCTTTCCCTCATGGTTTTCCTCTGACCCAAAGCCTGAGAATCCTCAACCCCACCTATGTTTCTTCTGCCCAACTATTGGCTGTCAGCATCTTCACTCCCAATCAGAAGGGTCAAGGTCAAACACCTGACATACAAACTCTCTCACTTTGGAGGCTACAAATAGCATTAAAATACACAATATAAGACAAAACTTCAACATATCACCAAGCATGCTCTAGGAAGTCCTGGCACCTTATTTCATTAAGTGCCATTAATATTTTTTTTTAAAGCAGAAAAAAGGACCTTATAAAATTACTGTTTGATGAAATGAATCTAAACCTCATGGTTTTGACTGAACTCCTTCACTAGCACCAACAAATCCTACTGTCCCCACATTAAGGCTGGGCTGTTTATCTTACCTTCTGAGACATCAGAAGTCTGGAAGATGAAAGTCCAAGCCAGATTTAACAAGTATAGCTAAGTCTCTTCTGCTTTAAACTCTATGAAGAAGAGGCTTAAACAGTCTGAATATGTTCTCTGCACCTCCTTTCCTGGGCCCTCCATACCTATGAAATCAATCCCTTCTGCTCAGCTCACCAGGACTATGTGTCTTCTGTCCAGACAGAAGATGGTTAGCACCACCTGTATGGTTCATAACATTACCCAAGACTGGGTTTAGATAACATTTCAGGTGATCCCAGGCCATCCCTGCTTCTTATTTATTTAGAGGAAGGTTTTTCTTACATCCCTAAGGGCTGCTTTCCTGTTTGTTTGTTATGCTTTAAATAAAAGATTCACTAAAGCCATAAGTATAGTCCAAAGAATATGTTTAATCTTCATAATTTGATCCTTAGGGTCTATGATATCAAGGAACCCAAACACACACACTCGTCATTGGTATAAGTGATTATAGTTCATTTGTTCAAGTTTATTTATTTTTTGGTTTTGGGGGTTTGGGGGGATTTTTTGGGGGGAAGGGATGGTTGATTCTTGGTTTTTTGGTTTTTTGTTTTTGTTGTTTTCACTAATTTAACAGAAATTTAAAGCAATGGGTCCTTATATGAATGTCAAAAGCATAACAGGAAGAAGAACAGACAAGCCAGGACAAAAGATGACTAAACACAAATTCATTGCAGAATAAGTGGACATGGGAAAAATAAAGAATGTAATGACTAGATGATACAGAGAAGGAGTCCTATTGTAAAGAATGTGGAGAACTGGTCAGAAATCTCAATCAAATCTGAAAGAAGTCCATAACACTATCCACAGGTTAAAGTTCACCTGAAAAAAAAAATAATAGATATGCACTTTCATCCACATTTGAGGGCCACATTTCTAAATGCAGAGTATGTATTTCTGGGGACATAGATGTTCAATGTTAGTCCTCTTTATGGGGAAAATATTTACACTTGGACTTATTTTGGTTATAGCTATATACTAGTGAATGTTGAAAACACTCTAAATTTCATCAACATTAGGAGTAGTTAAATGATATATGACTCATTGCATCCTTGGACAAGATACAGAGCATTTAAAATGTAGAATATCCTTATGTACTAAAATGGAAAGATCACCAAAGATGATTAATGCAAAGATATTTCCTTCTTAAATGTCCACACATCATTGTATCCATATTAGAAAAATAATCTGAACAAACTCTCTGCCTCATACACACACACACATATATATATACATCTACACACACACACACACACACACACACACACACACACACACATATATATATATATACATATATATATATATATATATATATATGTACTAGGAACAATTCTGGATATGTATAAAAATGATTAAATGTGATTCTCTTGATTGGCAGGACTAAATTAGAGGAACAAGGGATGGCTTTACATTTTTGGTACAATTTGCCAAACTTAACTCCACAGTGAACATTAATATAATAATTTTCTTTTCCTTCTTATATTAATTCTTTTTCTTTCTTTCTTTTTTCTTTTTTTTTTGTTTTTTGTTTTTTTGTTTTTTGTTTTTGTTTTTTGAGACAGGGTTTCTCTGTACAGCCCTGGCTATCCTGGAAGTCACTCTGTAGAACAGGCTGGCCTTGAACTCAGAAATTTGCCTGCCTCTGCCTCCCAAGTGCTGGGATTAAGGGCATGTGCTATCATGCCCAGCTCTATATTAATTCTTATGATAAGTAATGGAACTAAAAAAGTCACTGTTGGTAATTATGTAACTTCGGATTGAATTCATTGATCATGACTGGTTTGTCTGTTTTTAATATTTTTTAGCAAAGCATATTTTAGCAAAAATATATTTGGCAATTACACAGTCACAAGATCATGTAAATGGCTTCACAGCTGTCAACACAAAATGCCTTGAGAGCTTTGAGGGTAACAAACAAACACAAAGAGAATATCCTTGACAATATGAGGCAGAGCACTGTGATTGGCTTTTTAAGGACACTTGCTACAAAGCCACTACATTCTAAGGTCCATCCCTAGGAACCATACTATATGAGAAAATTCGTTTTTCCAGGCTATCCTCTGAGCCTAACATGCCACTCAAAGTAAATAAATTAAGACACAAATATTAAATAAATAGATAAATATGTAAAATGTCAAAATTAAAAGATAAGTCCCTTACATATATGAACAATTTTTAAAAATATATAATGAAGTTGGCACATCTTTATCTTTTGTCTATTACACTACTATTCACTAATGTTATTAACCACTGCTATCCAAACTCAATGGGGAAGCATATACAGAATGGTAGTAGGGCAGTTAGATCATACATGCATGAGAAGAAACTTGGTATGAGCAAGGTTGCTGTCACTTTTTAAGTGAGAATAATAAGCAGAGATATTTGCCATGTGAGTGAATTTATAATTCTTATGCTACCATAATGAGCAACTTTAATTTTAAAGGTGTTTTTTTCTTCTTTGTAATGAAATACTGACTGAATTCTTGAAATTTTGCAGAAGTTGGCCACCGTCTTCTTCATTGCAAATGTACAACTGTCAGGTTGGACCTGTTTTTAACCTTGTTTTTATTAATACATTCCCTGTATAAAGTTGAAAAGGTGCTTACTCTTTCATTAAATGTGAATTTCTTATCAGCCATGTGTGCCCTAGCAGCACTTCATGGTGAGCAAAATAACTAAAGTTGGTTTGGCTTAAACATCATATTGGATAGCTGCATAGAGAACACAAACCAAATGAATGAACAGAACCGTTACGAAGGAATGTATAAACAATTTCTCTCAAGAGTTCTGTCGTCTTGTTCTATTAGTACTGCACAGTTTTACTTGGTTACGGTTGGGTTTCAGCCAATCAGCATTTCCCTGTTTGGAATTCCAATCAGCTACAATTCAGCCAGGATTATGACAGTTTCCAATCTAGTTTTATTGCTTAATATGCTAGTGTTTCAGTGCCATGCATCAGGAAAAGCTGGAGCCTACTCCCCAAATGGATCCACTCCAGCAACTGGCTTCTGCTCTTAAGTGAAGACCCCCTTTCTGCAGGGACAGAATCGATTAGATATGGCAGTCTCTTATACCTGTAGCAGCTCCCCCCCCCCAACCCCACATTTCTGATTATGTGGGAAGACACAGCTATGTTTAGGAGCATTTATCTGTGTGAATTTACACACATGTTCATTGCTGATATGGATGGAGGCCTATGTCAAAAGAAAGAAATTCAGAGATGGGCCTCTCTCCACCACCAAAAAAAAAAAAAAAAATATTTAGCATCTATCGTACATGACTTCCTTTGCAAACAGACGGCTCCAAAGTTCTGTCATGTGAAGCTCCAGGTTCATAGCTTTAGCTAAAGCATCAAGGCAAAGCCCTTACATCAGTCCAGCTGATGGCTCAATCCCATTAAAATCTAAAGTGTTCCCTCTATAGTTAACAAGCAAAGCTACATGTGACATTTATGAGACAGATGTGGGTACTATGCAGGCTTCCAACTGGACAAAATATTGGTTAGAAATGTTTTTCTAAGGGATATTCAGAAGGATAAATAGAGAATGAAAAAGAGTAAATTGAAAAGATTGAAGAAAGAACACAAAAATCACAAAATCCATAGACAAAGATGTAGCGCACAAAGTAGTGTTTTGCCTAGCAAATATATTCACTGGACTGGATTGTTCTGTACTACATAGGACTGGATACAGTGTCAGATCCCTCTCATGTCAACTGGCCAGAAGATAGAAGCAAGAGCATCTTTGCCCCTAGCAAAGTGAGTTGGAAGCATGCATGGGATGCTTAGCTTCTGTGTGAAAACACTGCACCAAGAATAGAGGATTTCTCTTGCTGCTGCTGCTTCTGACCGGTATGTATTCTCCTGGTTTTGTGCTGGTAGTGTCCTCTGTCCAAGAGGGCATTAACCAGAGAAATTATTGCACTAGTTTTCTTACTAATCATACTGACAGACAAAGCTGACTATGGCTTTTGTTGATTCCTCTACTGAGGGGGATTTACTAGGGCCAATGTCGTGTCCATATCTGTAATCAAATCTCATACACAAACGAGATTGTGTCAGGAGGCATTCGATGATGTGAGTACCATGATAGGTTTGTTCATAACCATTTTTAAAAGAAAAATGCTTCTCCTAACAATTAAGAGGAAAAAGGAAATGAAAAATAAGAGTGCAGCCACCCAAATGAAGGTTTCTATACTTCTGTAAGACAGAAAAACCATGTTCTAACATTACTTGTGCAACATATACTACCTTTCCATGTCTAAAGTCATGTCAAGCCTTGTAGAAGTATCCTGTCGTGGTTGGACTTAAAGTACAAAAGTGATTGGGTTTTAGAACTCAAGCCTTGTAGAAATATTCTGTCATGGTTGGACTTAAAGTACAAAAGTGATTTGGTTTTAGAACTCAACCGATTCACAAGAAGCAAAGCAGGAAACAGAAAGCTGCCACCTCTAGTGCCATCATAGGTACACAGTCTACACAGGCAAGTGACACAGAGAGACATAAATTCAATTTTGTGCCTGCTATTTGTCATGTTGGAATACACAGGAAAACTGAACATTTATTTCCCTTCAAACACTATTTCTCAGTATTGACAAGGTCTCTTTAACATTGGCTTAGAAAACACTTTAAGAAGTCATCTTTCCATCCCCCACACTATAAAAGATTCTATAGATATATTATATAGCAATAAACTCATTGGCTATTCAATATCCTGTCAGACACTTGGATCTGGCATCTGTCAGGAAGGGGAGCTGATTGGCTGAGGTTCATTTCAGTGCAATCAAAACCATAGCCTCTATAACTGAGAAGTATGCGAGATAAATGTGTTTTTCCATTTTGTTTAAAAGGAACTTATTATGTGGGCAGCTGCCTTTTGAATGATATTAATGCCAAAGTGAAGCTTTATATTACAAAGTAAAATGAGGCCAGCTTTTAATACTAGGCTGAAAAGTATTGTCATGCAGCAAGAGTCGTAACCTTTGACTCCAGCAAGGAAACTGATTTATATAATAAAATGTAGAGAGACAGCTTTTTAAAAATGCTAACACATTCTTTCTTCCTTGTGAGGAAAATAAGAATATCTCTATGTATGCTCTAGGAGATGCCCTGCAAGGGGGTCATTCCAGTAAATGCTTACACTCTCTCTAAAGCTGTGTGAAAAGGTCAAACCCGCTTGCGGAGGATGCATATTCCATCAAGAATCCTGGACCAGGACCCAACTCAATTATTTAGTGCAGTGGAGAAAGTCAGGCAAATGCACAATGCAAAACAGCAACATTGCACATTACAAAGTTGATGTACTCCTCAAAACAAGAGACCTGCCTATGTGTTCCTCAGATTAGGATGGGGAGTGGCACAGGGGAATTATTCTGATATCGAAAGAGAATTCTAATATGGTTTTAAAATGTACAGAGGTTAACAAAAACTCAGCAGAAGAGTTCAAGGGGAGAAGGCCCAGAGTTCAGTGTGTCAGGCTTAGCTGCACAGTGATCTATTGTTCTATCAAAATTTCATGTGTGACTACTGAATTGTGTTTGGAGTGTCAGGCAGATTCGTTGAAGACATACCTAAGATAACATGCAAAGCCTGTATAGCTGCCACTGTAATGCAGGAGGTATTTGTACAGTGTAGTCCAAAACAGAAGTTTGTAGACATTTCTTTGTCTGTAATAACCATAGCACTGTTTAATAGCTGTGTACTGACACTGTAGAAATGGTCTAAATGTCGGGAAAAATCATCTGAGAATGATAGAGAGGTGGAAGAGCTTTTTGCTATTATAAACCAGAATATATACTGGCAAATACAGATTTTCAAAATCATTCTGGTCAATTTTTGTATTCTCTTAAATATACATTGTAGTCCTTATGTACATGGTGTCAAGAACATCCAAGGGAGAAGAAAAATGGAGAGGAAATGAGAGATGCTTTCACTTTCGCTGCTTACCAAAGAATGCTAAAGACCAGTGCCTTTGAGACTGTATAGTAGAAAATGTTTTCCCCTGATTTTGGACCTGGTTTCCCTAAGACTAGCAACAATTGATGCCAAGATTTCCCCTTGCTGTTTACTCCATACACAAGCCTTAGAAGAAGGGGATGCAAAAGACCGAGTCTGGCCCCTTCAAGCGATGCGCTAGAATGCTTTATGGATAAAGCCTTCATTATAAAACATGCAGGCTAAGATGCCAGGAGCAGCACTGTTGCTTTGATGATATCCAAACCGCTTATTACTTATTTGCCTCTATAGCTCTGTGCTCCTCAGATTTGTCAGCATTTCCACCTCTTGATGATAACTTCACTAAACTACCAATTGGATCACCCATGTGCATACCACAATCATCTGCCAAAGCCTTCCTAGTGACCAGTGATTTAATAGTCTACACTTCAGAGTATATGTGGCAAAATGAGGCCTGTAAGATCTTTCCTTGCCAAATGCCTATTTTCTTAGTGCTGTTTAGAATCTTGGAAGAAGGAAATGAATATAAAAATAGAGAAACTGACTGCTGAGCCCATTTCTGGCATATGGTCTATTACATCATTATGCTATATGGGTTGTGATAATTTGAGGGGTACATATCAGATATTTTGCATATATTTATTTACATTATAGTTCATAACAGTAGAAAATCTAGTTTTGAAGTAGCCACAAATAATGATATGGTTGGCAGGGTCACTGCAACATGAGGCACTGTATGAAAGAATCAAGGATCCAGTCCCGCCACTAGGAAGGTTGAGAGTGACTGCTCTAATACTATTTGTTTCTATTAATCTGAATGTCCTGAAATGATGTGGTAAGCATACAAAATTGGAGGCAGGTGTGTTTGTATGTGTTCTTTCATATGTTCATATTATGTGACATTGATTTGTGGATTCACTGGGGAGATGTAGTTTTCTACCACTCTGAAATGATGGAACAGCCAAGTTCAGTGAGGCACCCATCAACATGAACATGACTGTTTGCTTTGACCCAGAGTCTCTATCAGTGTGGATTTCTTATATTTTCATCTCCCATGCCCATCTCTATAGAGCATGGAAAGTGTATGCCTATATTCAGATGACCACGGGCAGTTATTTTATTTAAAAAACAACTTGAGACCTTTGAAAGCAGAGAGTCTGATATATAGAGTTTGACTTTCCTTTTTTAAAAAAAAGATAAAAACAATCCTGGAATGAGCTTTATCTCATTTGGCAAGTTTGCCAGGTTCTCATCTCTCTTTACAGATATCTTCACAATAATCTTAATTGAAATATTTATCTTTATGATTGAGGGATCTAAGTAATATAAAACAATTCATATTTAAGAATTCAAATTCAAGTAATAATTTATAAGTCCAAGTAATTAAAAAATCCAATATGTGAATTTAACTAAGCCAGTGAACTGAGCAATTGTCTAAAAAAAAATAAATCAAAAAAAGAATTTCATTTACAATTTTGAAACAAAACAAAACAAAATGAGAACAGTTTTTAAAAAAATGGTGAAAGAACTTTATACTGAAAATTACATGACATCATGCAAGGGAACTGCATCCCTAGAAATCACAGCAAGGAGTGTTCATCACTGGACCATCTCTCGAGCTCCTGGCCCCATGATACTCTTCACTAAATAGAAACAATAATCCCAAATCCTTATTGAAATATAAAGCCCACAAATATCAAATACAATCTTGAGATTAAAAAAATGGAAAAAGACGACGAGCTGCAAATGGGAGGGGAGGCCCTTGGTCCAGTGAAGTCACAGTGCCCCAGCTTAGGGGAATGCTAGGGTAGTGAGGTGAGAGTGGGTGGGTGGGGAGCTGATGAACACCCTCATAGAAACAGGGGGGAGGAGTGGTGGAATAGGGGGTTTGTGAAGGGGAAACCAGGAAGGGGGTAATATTTGAAATGTAGATAAGTAAAATAACATATATATTCAAAAAGAAAGAACATATGCAATTTTCTAAGGATATGGTATATTCTAATACAATATGGTAACATTCTAGTATATAATGTCAAAAAATTAAAAAAGAAAAAAAAGCTGACTAATCAGATCAACTGATTTAAAACACATTACAGTGGTAAAGCCAACACAACCATTAAAAATGGGACAAAAACTTGAATATATTTTTCTTTACAGAAGATACAGAAGCTGCCACTAGACATAAATAAATATTCAACCTCTATTTTTACCAAAGGAATCTGCACTAAAACCACTATAAGATACTATTTTGTTTGTGGTTCTGTCTATTAGCATTAAATTACAGATAACTGAAAGCAAAGATCTGTCAGAAAGAGCACTAACAAACAGTTGGTATCATTTTCCTGGCATTGTATAGCTAAATGAGAAACACTGGGTATTTCAGCAATCCTAGTATTGAGTGATTACCAAAAGGAATAGACACTGGTATTCCGGAGACAGCTTCACCCTCATATTCTGGTTACATTATATACAATGACCATTGTAGAAGTGACCTAATGGCCCAGGAATGAATGACTGTGCAGCAGTTACAAAAAAAACAAGAAAAATTATAACATTGAAGGTCCCTAAAAGGAGCTAGAGAAAGGACCTAAGGATCTGAAGGGGTCTGAAGCTCCATAGGAGGAACATCAATATGAACTAACCAGTACCCCCAGAGCTCCTTGGAACTAAACCATCAATCAAAGAAAACACATGGTGGAACTTGTGGCTCTAGCTGTATATGTAGCTGAGGATGGCCTAGTTGGTCATGAATGGGAGGAGAGGCCCTAGGTCCTATGAAGGTTCTAAGCCCCAGTATAGGGGAAGGCCAGGAATGGGAATGGGAGTGGGTGGGTTGGGGAGCCGGGGAAGGGGAGAAGGGATAGGGGTTTTTCAGAGAGGAAACTAGGAAAGGGGATAACATTTAAAATGTAAATAAAGAAAATATCTAATAAAAATGGATTAAAACAATAGAAAACAACATGTATGAAGATATGTATGGAGAACAATGCTAAGTGATATAAGCCACACACAAAGAGGTGAATACTCCGCTGGACCTCATTTATTCCTGTACTTTCAAATACACAAATTCACAGGAGTGGTGGATAGAATAGAAGCTTTCAGGTGTTATAGGGGAGATTTGACAGAGAAAAGTGGAGATTTAGCCCAAGACTACAAAGTTACAGATAGAGAAGGGGAAATTTCATATATTTGATTGTACAATTGGATGACTTAACACTTACAAAATAACCAAAGCTAGAACTTAATGTTCTCCTCACAAAGAAGAGATTTGTGTGTGCATGTGCATGTGTGTGTCTGTGCATTATTTATCTATTTGAAGTAGGAGCCAGGCTGTACTGATCGATCAGTAGGTAAAGCAGTTGCTAAGCAAGTCTGAGTTCAAATCCCCAAGACCCTCATGAAGCCAGGCTAGATCTCAGTCATTTCTAACCCTAGTGTTCTGTGGTCACAGTGCTATTAGGGAAGATACAAGGAGAGACAGGATGTTCTTGAAATCTCAGGGGACCGATGACTTAAAATTTGCAATGATGTACAAGAGACTCTACAAGGTGGAAAAATAGTGCAGATACCTAAGATCATTCTCTCATCTCTACAGCATAGGAGAGGTTCATCTTCAGTTACACCCGTTAGGATCACACTTGGGTCCATGCATGTATGTGCAAACAGAAAGGGGAGGAGGAGGGAGGAAGAATAAGAGAGGGAGGAAGGGAAGGTAAAGAGAGATATTAAAAGTAAATGGAATAAAGAAAGTTATTTTAACAAGGAAAATCAACTTTCCCTTTTAATATTGTGCTTAACCAATGGATACCTCACCTATAAAATCAATCACTGCCTGAAGTATTCCTAGAGAGTAGCTGCTGAGGTTCATGTTTTTTTGACATATGACCCTCTGCATTTTACTAATATCATAAGACTCTATTTCATTGTGTAACTCAGACTTCATATGAATGTATCTATCTCCCTACTTGAATATGGAGATAAAAATAAGTTTCTGGAAATATCAAGTTTCCCAAGTTTCTTATATCTTCCTATAAGATTGATAATTTTTTTTACACTCTTAATACCCATTCCCTTTGCCAATAAGTACAGTTCAGGTGGTCTGGATGTCAGGTCAATATCCCCTGTGTTTAATGTGTTATCTAAGAACAGATATCAGTTATCTTCTAAAATGCCATCAATACAACCATTGTCACATAAAAAAAGTCTTAATATGGAAGTCTTATTTAAGGATGATGAAGAGGAAGCAGAATTTTATTCTAGCAGCACAAATGAATGGAAATTACATATAGATTACTAGCCTTTAGTTATGTGTTTAGGTATGCTCTCTAGACACTTTTCCCCATCCTCCCTCTCCAAACCCTTTGCTGAACTTGTCTCACCTAGCCCATCCCAACCAGTCCTGCCATCTGCTCTGCATGACTTCTTAACATATCTTCAAAAAAGTGTTTGCTTGCTCCCAGGAATTCTGATGTAAGCTCAGAAGGCAGCTTTCCCACAACCTACAGATCTAGCTCACAATTCCTCCTTGCCAGCTCTCCACTCCCTCTAATGAGGCAGCTACAAAACCCAGGTACTGACAATGGCCAGCCTTCTCCTGTGCCTCTCTCTCTTCCTCTCTCTAGAGTGGGACAAAGGGCAGCCATGACACATCCATATGAACAAAGTCAAAGGAACAGGCTGATGCAGCCCCATGGGTCACTTCATCTTGTTCTCCCAGCTGTGTGCAGATGTGCCTGTGCGAATGGGTGTTTTGTCGTAGTAATAGCTAAAATAAGAGAGAGAGAGAGAGAGAGAGAGAGAGAGAGAGAATAAGCAGACAGGCAGACAGACAGACAGACAGACAGGGTATATGGCTATGTTAGCTTGAGCCAGATAATTTATAGCTAAGAGGACAAAAGTCCAGGCAGATCTCATCACAGTATTGGTTTTTCTGTTGTGGTTGTTGTTGTTTTGTTTTACTTTGTTTTTTTGTTTTTTGGGTTTTTTTTTTTTTCCTTTTTTTCCAGAGAAGTTGCAAATCCACTGTTCGTGCTTGCTTTAGTTACTGTTTGTGTTACTTGAATCTCATCTGGCCAATGAGTTGATAAATCTTCATTTCTACTTGAACACCTATTGGCAAGGCTTTCTAGCTCTAATTTGGATCAGGGATTTTTCAAAAGATAACTTTACATGCTTTATAAGGAACCCATTAACATAAAACTTTGCAGTAAGGCTTTGTTATAGAAAAAATACTTGTGTGGTTTTTTTTTTTATATATCCCATAATTCTCTTTGAGAGGAAAGTGTTTCTATCACGGAAATGCAGTATTCCTGTGGGCTTATTGAGTAATTAAAGGAATATTCCTTATTTTGGAAGTGCAAGAGTCAAATGTTTGAGATGTAAAAGTGTTTAGGCAAAGGAATAGAACTTAAAAGACATAAAGAATGCATCAACAGAAGTAAAGTGTGTTCAAAGAAATCTTACCTTTAACAGGGCCCTGCCTGCTCATCTGCCTAGGTCCAGTAAATGAACTGAAGGACTAGGTTTCCCTTCCATTCCCACCAAAATTGCCTTCCTCCCAGGTTTATAAGTAACAAACTAAAATTGGAAGCACAATATTTTTTTAAATATTACATCAATTTTCTGAAAATATTTCTTAATATTTCTCAGTATCTATGCATTCTTCCAGGAGGAACCGAATAGCATGGAACATTTTATGGATGAATTTGATTCATTATTTCCAATGTTACATGTGTTTAGCGATTAGTATCATGTTATATCAGTATCATAGAGACTACATAGTTGACTCCAGCCCAGTTGGAATACTCTGATACTTACTAATGCCAACATGACAACAGACTATGTAGTATGGTATGTACCTTGATTAGTTGTTGTTACATAAATTGACTTTAATAATTCAAAATGTAATATCGGTTTGGTTTCTGTACTTTCTGCCAACACATTATGTGTTTTCTTATTCTAATTGCCTATTTTTCTACTGATAATTAGTATAATTATAACTTGTTATTACTTCACAGTTTTGTGAAACATTTCCACTTCCATTTTGGTATGTGCCAATCAGTAGTAAAATAAATAACTGTATATGTTAAGTGACTTAATCATGGTCTCTATTTCTCTCCCTGTGGGAGAAAACCAGTTATTTAACATCACGAACAAGACAGCCTGACAATAAAAAAAAAATAATGGATTTCTACAAGTTAGAAAATGTGTAATAGGTTCACCTATAATATCATTTCTCATCATTCTAATGGAGCATATTATGATAGTGTTAGATAATTATAACCAACTAGGTCATTAAACAGTATTTCACCTGCTCTGAGACAATGTGTGTATTCTGCAGGAGCAAGACTCCAAAACAATCAGAGAAACCATCCGTAGATGGGAATCCTAAAAAGTCCATTTATCCTGGGATGAGAAGCCTCTTCAACATAAGGTTATTGAAGTTAGATGAAATTAGAGTAGTCATACCATCACGTAGAAACAACAGTTTACCCTTTGGCATAGATGAATGTCACACAGATTCATCAGGAGACTGATGCCAGTTTAGTTGATGTTTATAATGAGGGTACTTTGCATGGAGGAAAAGTTTCTATTAACAAGGGTTTGAGTATCTTATTCAAGTATGTTTAACAAGAAATGAGGAATTTGTCCACTAGAATATTGAGAATTCTCCTCACCTTCATTCATATACTTGGTACTTCGCACATAAAAATAAATTATGGTCTACTCTTTCTAGTGGAGGGAATGAAATATGAAACTTTATGGAAGTTAAGATCATTCAAAACTGCCCCAGTGTTCTCATTTTAATACTGTCCATCAACCAATATCTCAATATTGTCATCAAAATTTACAACATCCAAGCCCTTCATTTCTCCTTATACTTCAGATTTCTTATTTTTTATTAGACATTTTCTTCATTTACATTTCAGATATTATCCCGATAGTCCCTACACTGTCCCCCCACCCTGCTCCCCAACCCACAGATTTCTTGACATAGAGAAGTTTTGATGCTTTCCTTGCTGTGGAGTTACTCCTCAGCTTTCACTATTAGAAGCGTCTTGGTTGATCTCTGATTTTGCACTGTAAGTCCAACCTGGTATGTCCATTGTCTTCCTACAGTCTACCAGCACCACACTAAATTCCAAAGAATTGTTCTTAGTTCCCTCTGAAGTCTTCCTCTACATCTTTTTTTTTTTTTAAATAAGATTTCAGGTCTATTCAGAGAGATTTGCAAAATATTGTTTCTAGTGCAAAGCTGTCTTCCTAACACCAGCTATAGTTTTCCTTTCAAAGACTCGTTATAGTACCAGAAAATCAACCTCTTAATATCTATCCTTACTCTGATACACCCCTGACACGTTTCTGTAGTAGTATGTGTTGTTCCTGTTATCTTTCCAAGAATATATTTAGGTAAGAAAAGAAAACACAAGGCCCGTTCTCTACAATGATAATTCTCTTACACAATTTATTTTCAGCTATAACACTCTTACGATTGGGTATTGAGTCCTAACTTTTACTTTCTTTGCCAGTACAATGGATAGTTGTGGTCTCATCTGTATTGTGCTTTTCCCTAATGCTTCAGTATGACTTTTTCCACATCTTCCAAAATTCACAGCTCTGATGGCTTCAGTCTACTCAAAGTGCCACAGGTACAAATCCAATTAATCACCAAGGCTTCAGTCATTCAGTCACAGCTCTTTGCCCTGTAAAGGAGTTTATACAATTCTTTATAACCTTAATTGAATGTCTGAATCCAAATTCCCAATTATATTGCTCCATCAAGCAAGACCCATACTTTACTGGTTAGTTCATCTTTGTTAATTTAGATTTTAAATGTTTGTATTTTATTTTTGCCTCCATTCTGAGATCAACCATGCACACATATCTTCATATTTTTTCGTGAGTGTGTTCTCTGTTTTGATTGTCATATGTTTAACTTTGGACCTGACAACTGAGCCTAAACCTTATGAGTGAGTTTTTGCTAAATATTTATTAAATGCAATAAACTGAATGGAAATCATTTCATAGACTCACAATAACAAAAAAAATGTTAAACATTTACTGCTCTGGATTTTCCATCTGCTTCTGTACAGCAGAAGTGTTTTAGTTCCCTCCCTTCTACCTCAACCCTTAATATTTTCTTCTGCTGAAAAGGCACCAACGGAAAAAGAGTTTAAAAGACACATGGGGACATCTGCTCTCAGAAGCCATTTTACAAATAAGGATACCACAGAATAGGAAAAACAGCTGTGTGGTGTTCAAGAGATTGCTTGTAGAGCCACAGGAATGATCAAAAAGCCTACAACCACACAGACGTCCCCTAAATGAGAAATGAATGCATGCAGGAGCTACCAGGGCACCCAGATGGATACCAGAGAGAAGCTTTATCCCTCCTTGACTTTACTATGCACTGTTCCTTCTGAAAAAACAGAGGTGCCATGTTGCTCACCTCATTGCATTCCTGTACAAGAAAGGATGCGCACCTATAACATTATTATCAAATGATCCAAATAATCTCACAATGTACATATAGATATGAGACCTGTGCATATTATCTTAAAAGGAAATGATAAATACATTTTAAAATATTGATCTCTGTCGTTTGATTCACAGCTGGAATTGTGTACATTAAAAATATTTAAAATTTTATTTATTTTACTAAGTATTTATAAATTAAGATTGAAACTAGGCCATCTGTATTGTAGTCAACGTTTCATCTCTGTAAGGACAACTGCTACTATGACTTGACCTCCTTTGGTCCTCTTTAAAATACAATAAACAACTATGTTTATATAAGATAACATTAGAATAATATAACTTGTGAATCTCCATACATATTATATGTGTGTGTTTGTTATATGTATATATTACATATTATATCACATATACTGAGATGATACACACCCCCCCACACACATATATGGAAGCACAAGTTATATTGTACATATACATATGTATATATCAACATATATATGTAGATATAGATATAGATATGCAAAATTGATTGCTAGCATTTAAAAAACGGTATATCAGCATGGACAATTTAAGCAAGGTTTTTGAGATTCACTGTCTCAAAGTCTGTTGAATCTGCTTGCCACCAGTTGGCATGATATTCATAAAATGGGCAACAGCCAGCATGTGGTTTCTCTTCCTCACTTCTAGAGTTGGAAAGTAAACTTCTAGTAAGGCCTGTTCAGGACATTCATCTTCAGGCATCTGTCGATGTTGCTTGTCAGGCATAGATTAAGCTACCACCTATACACACAAGAGCATTTAAAGGAAGCAGTATGCCTGCTACCAGTTTTCCAGAATAAAAGATGAAGATTTAGAATTGAAAGTCATAACACCATCTAAGCCCCTCTTCAAAACTTACAAATAAAATAATGAAATCCTAAAGCAAAGACATTTATCCAAGGAAGATGTCTCTCTCTTTGTCCTCTCTGTGGCCTCATGTTGAAAGATTTAGGCTCCTACACTGTTATGGAGCTTCTACACATGCTTAAGACTTAACTATATTTTCCTAAATTTAATTCAAATTTTAGGGTGCTACTATACTCTTGGTCGTTAGAAATATTTTATCCTGGAGAAGAAACAAATGAAAACAAAGGGTGAGCCTGCTGTTAGTACAAATAAAAACAAATGTCACAGGAAGTATAATTTAATCTTCTTGAACCTAAGGTGCCAAATTATAGTCAATGGTAACATATTAGGGTCCATCAGATATTAGTAGTCTCATACTCTGATAGATGTTTAAATATTAAGTATCATCTAGAAATTAATAGAACTTTTTTTAGGGAAGTGACTAATGATCTTAAAACAAAGTTCATTAGAGAAAGAGAAATATATGTTGGGAATGTTCTAGAGAAAATATTAGAATTACATTTGTACAAATTGCTTCATCAAAGGCTAGTTCTTCTCTTCCTCTTCCAGAATTGAAAGTGCCAACCACAAATAGATTAATGAACAAATACTGTTTCCCCCTAGGGATAAGAAGACCATCCATACCTTCTGTAATGGTGTGCCTACAAGAACCTTTCAGGCAGGGGAAGATCTGGAGAGGTGAATTCCAATCCCATGGCCCTTTATACTTACTCCACAGGATGGGCTGGACTCTGTGCACACCTGGTCAGTGGTTTAGTCAAAATGGAAAAGGGACTAAGAAGGTCAGCCTTTACCTATCAAGACCCTTCCCATCCGTCAAGATAGAGGAAGAAAACAGATTTTTATCTTTGTTTGAGCAAAAAAGTCATGATAGATGTTGAGTAGAAGATGCCTTTGGTAAGTTTGCTTAATCATTCCAATACTTGACTGGTTGTGTCATGGTGTATCATACTCTATGATACTATGACTATTTGGCTGTATATTTCTCTTCTTCAGGATACTATCTAGCATGAAACAAATTTCAGAAAATGGCTAATAGATATCCTTTGTAATCCTCTGTAATTATAACTCCAGCCAAGTTTATTGTGAAGACATAAACTTGGGGTGAAGGGATAGGAACCTTGAGAATTCTCCAAGAGCAAAGAAATGTCTTGAGATTTTCATATTTGCAGTGCTTGTACTTCAATCCCTGACAGACCCTGAAACAGATCTCCAGGGACCTTATAGTTCTATGCTCATAATGACTACACATGTTTCACTTCATCTCAGACCCTGAAGAAAAATGTCTTTCCCGCACATGTTGGCACCAAGGGGTAAAACAGTTATTTCCCTATGGTTTCCTGAAGGGTCAGTATTCTCCTGAAAACACTTGTCCTTAGAGGGTGAAGAATAAATCTCTTCATATATAAAACATTTTGAGCTATTTAGAAGGGAAAACTCCACATAAGTTTCAGCTATTATTACCATTATTATCTCTCACTCATTTAATATGATCTGACATATTATATTCCCTTTAGGCCCATGGAACCTCTATCCTGAATTATGGTTTATAAGAAATTCACATGTAATCAAGAGTTTTATGCCTGTAACTTCAGTGAACCCCATTTTTAATAGAAAATCATTCCCGTGTGATCATTTAAATGTATCTATTATACCTTGAATGTTTACATTTCCATTAGTAAAGTGTATCAGTGACAATCCAAGATATAGAAAAAACAGGTTAGGAAAAAAGAAACAAGATTGTATAGCACAATCCGTTTCTACAAACCTATCTAGCATTTCAGGATTTCTTTCAGAAGCATTAATTTTTCTATATTTTATAAGCCTGAAATTGGTCATTTTGGAAAAAAATGTATGAAACTTTTCAAGAGGTACCATTTAGACTCTGAGAGCATCAAATTCAAAAATGAGGCATCCTTACAAGGAGTCCATAATGCCTCAGTTTCAATTCATTGTGAAGGCTACAGTGAATTGTGTGTGATTCTTCCAAAGTGGTACTTATTAGTATATTGGAAAGGAATAGGAATTGTAAAACGGGTGAGCATCTTTTCAGCATGTAAGTCACTTCCTGTGAATTAGATGCTCGGGGACACCTGCCTATCACAATGTTGTTTCTAACCTCAGCACCACATGAAACTAGAAAATGGCTGACATCTGTGACTCAAGAGAAAGTCCTTGAGTAGCATACCACCTACAACTGCAGGGTTCTTCTATGTGATTTCAACATGCATGGACAGTCATCTTCACTACTTTTAGAATGTAGATGCTGGTGCATCCAAGATTTTCAAATCATTCGTGGTAATGAACTTGCATGCAAAGTACCTTTCTAGAACAAGCTATTCTGGGAAGAATAAGACTTGTTATCCTGTGGTCTAAAATTTGTAGATTTCAAAACAAATGCAGGCCTATGAAATATGCAATCCAGATGTCAGCTGACCCACACACCGGGGTCAAATTTATCCTGTTCCAAATTCAATATGCTACTAAATCTCTTCGGGTATTCATTAAAAAGAATCTCGGAAATCAGAAGTGACACTTTTATAGTTTAGGGGCAAAAATGAAGGAGTGGTCTCTACTCCACAGCTTATTCTCAAGACCCCAAAGATTTTCATCAGATGGGATGGAGAGATGGCTCAGCCTTTAATGGCTAAGTTCACAATAAATAAGAAATGATTTTCATCACGTACCATATCATCTTTCTTTTTTTCCCCCACACTGGGAAGCAATTAGTATAGGTGGACCTGAGCAAGGTATTCGTAGGCATTCCTCTAGGCACTGGACCTCTGACTTCAGCTACTCCTTTGGGGGCATGCTCACTATGTCTTTCAAACCTTCAGTAATGATGCTCTCAATTTCACATCTCTGCTAATGCATATACGGAAATTATTAGTCTAAAGGAAACATCCAACATTCCTTAAAATTACATAATTTATGAAACAAACAAACAAAATGCTAAGACACAAAACAATTAAAAAAAATACTACATACACACTAGATTGTGGAAGGATGGAAGAGAGAGATTTTCATTTACTCTTTGGGGGTATAATAGAAAACCATTTAAAAACCAGTATTAGTAATATCTGTAGAAAATCATTTAAAAACCAGTATTAGTAATATCTCCACAAATGGTAGCAGTGGTGAACTTTGGAGAAGAAGCTATTGGAGAGTGAAGACAAGTCCAGGAATAGACATAATATTTGAAGGCTCTGTTTTAGAATCTCAGCGAAGGCTGAATGCCATCTGTCTGGGTGTTGATGTTAGGGAGAAATCAAACCTACAACTTCTTAAATAGGTCATGATCTACTTTGAGATATACCTATGTTCTAAATGGAAAAGCAGGTAGATGACTATGGTTTGGGGGTGAAGTGTCCAAAGGACAAAGATATAAGGCATTTAAAGTGCTGATGCAATTCTTCTGGCCCACATTGGCATATTAGCAATGTTTGGAAATTAATGAAGATACTATATTTTTTTGCATAAAGTTAAATATAATTGGCAAATTGGATCAAAGAACAAAAACCAGTGATGTTCTTTTCCATGAATATATTTAAATAAACAACAAAATGTAACAGTTTTTAAATATTCATGTCATTGTATCCTCACATAATCATTTAGCAGATTTAATAATTATATTTTTATGATAAAAATTTTTATAGCACAGATGTTCTGTCAATAGTAACTCTAAAGGGTCAAATATTCCTTTAAAATATAAATTATAAGTGCTTATGTAGCAATTTTAATTATATTTTAAAATACTTTCTAGACACTTAAAAGGTATTTTTTTATTAAAAACTTAATTGCTTGTACTTCAGGTTTTGTCAGACAATTGGTCTCTGGTAGCAATGACCGAACTCTGCCATTAAAATCCAAATGTAGCCATAGGCCATTCTTTCATTATGCCATATCTCTGTTAAAATAAAACTTTATAAAACAAATATCTGACTCACTAGCCTCAGAGCCATATTGAACTGATCCCTAAAGCAGACGTATATGATATCTACTATATTTGCAATAAAACAATTCATTGCTGAAAGATTATAAAGGAAATGGAAAACTACTTGTTACTTGACTGTATGTTCTAAAATTGTATCTATTATAACAATGTATTGCATATGTTATTTACCATTTTATTAAATAGAGCAGTTATGCCTTTTATCAATATTCACAAAAGTTACTTCTGTATCAATAGATAAAATGTTTACTTGTATTTTCTTCAAATCTATGTAACATTTTACCTCCTTATATTTCTATGTTTCAATAGAATATAGCTTGTGCTGTATATTTCAATGTTCTTTTTTGATTTACAAAAATATTTTGAGAAAACATTTGTGAACTAATTTCTTTTTGTAAAAAATGGGATATGGCCTAAATCAGATCAGTTCACAGATTCGTATAGTTTTAGAGTCTATTCTTCAAAATCATAAGAAATTCTGCAAATTTCTAATTAAAACATATTTTCTAACCACAAGTAATATTGAAATAATCACTGCTTAACATTTCTTTTTTGTTGTTGTTTATGACTTTTACAATAGTTTGTAGCCTGTTAACAGAATGGAGACTGTTGCATCAATTTTTTAGGAGTTTCCCTAAAGTCTGTTATGTGTCTCCTGAAGATTCTGCATGTTTCTTTAAGTTTCTTGCTAAAAGGGATGAAACGATCTGTATGTTGAAGAATTACAGGTTTGGTAAAACAAAAAAAAGTAAAGACGGTCACAGCAGAATGGAAAGTCATTCTGTGATCAAGAATTGAAAGGATTAATATTATTTGAGAAGTCCACAAAGATAAAAGTGATCTATAGATTTGAGACAATTTCTAGTGAAATGTGAATGACCTGTGAAGTAATTTTTTAGAAAATCCCAATTTATATGGCATCACAAATATGCCAATTTTGTGATTCTGATTGTGATTGATTGTGACTGTGACTGTGATTGTATAAAAAAAGAAAGAAAGGAAAAAGATTCAGATAACCAAAATTATCTTGAGAAAATTAAACCGAGGAGATATAGTTCTAAAATTCAAAGTATACTACAGGGCTACAATAACGATGACAGGTAGTATAGTCATAAATACAGACCTATACTCAATGGAAACAAAGACGGCTAAGGAGTGCATGCTTACATATATAGTCACCTGACATTTGACAAGTGTATTGAGACTATAGACTTGAAGGAAATAATCATTTCCATATCTGGTGTTGGAAAACAACTTGGATATATATATATATATATATATATATATATATATATATATATATATATATATATATCAGTAAAGTCAGAACCTATCTCTCTCCAGTTACAAAACTAAATTCACAGTACATCAAATACATGAATACAAACATGAAAATCTGGAGCTACTAGAAAAAAATTAAGGAAATTCCTCAGAAAATTGGCATTGGCAGTTTTGGGTGTTGTTGTTGTTGTTGTTGTTGGTGGTGGTGGTGGTGGTGGTGGTATTGCTGTTGTTGTTCTGTTTCTTATATAAAAGCCCAAACATAGATAAATAAGATAGAAAACACAGACAAAATGTATTGTATAAGGCTACGAATATTCAGCAGGGCATAGGAAACGTCACTAATATGCAGGAGACAAGGTATTTAATGGCATGTTTGAAAGCTATATATCTAATCAGGTATTGATAAATTAAAAACAATAATAGCATGACAGGGTATGGTTAAAGGAGAAGCACTTTGCTCCATTGGACGAAGTGAAAGCTCATATGACTATGGAATATGGAGCTAACTCAGAAGAGTGAAGAAGAGCTTTGATGTGAAGGAGCGATCCCACTGCTGAATACACTTGCAGAGAAATCTGCATTCTGTGTTCATCGCAGGGCTACTCAAAACCGCCAAGAAGTGCAGATGACCTCAGTGTCCACCAGCTTATGGATGATAATGATAATGAATATGTAATTTTGTACATATTTTGATGGGATGTTATCTGGCCATAAAAATGAAAGTGTCTTGTCATTTGTGAAAGCATAGATGAAACTGGAAATAATTGTATTAAATGAAATAAGCCACATGGGGATAGACAAATATTGCATAATTTTACTCATCTAGAAAATCCAAGAATAACCTACTTGCATAGATGTTTATAATATAGCACTGACTGCAGACACAGGAGTGGGTAGTGGAAGAGAGATGAAGAAAATGATTCAATTCAACATTTATAAAACTAAAATTGATATTTAATTTAAAATGTAAGTTAAAGTAAATATATATAAAAATAGAAATCATGTCTTCTTCAAAATAATCTCACCTTATCCAATAATCAGTATAATTAAAAGCACAAGAAGATTATAAATTATTTTAAGACAGTATAATATGAACCAAAGTTGTTCCAGTGAACTGGATATACTAATATTCTGCATATTTTGAAAATCAGATCTTTAGTATGTAATTGTGTTTGGAGATATGTGTAGCACAGAATAGGTGTGATAATCAGAGAATAACTTGAACGAACAAAATTACAGGATTGGTTCCTCTCCCTGGGTGTGTGCTGGGGATTGAACTCTGTTCTTCCACTAATTTATCTCTTGACCCTTAACTCATATTTCTGAAATTCAGTTCAACATTCTAAAATAATCATACAATGAGATGGCATGATTCTTGAACTCACTGCCACTCTCGTGGTTACTGTACAATGCGTCCCTCATACACAATTTATTTATATAGATTGGGGCAATGCATATACATTTGAGAGGAGTCGCAACTGCTAATATTATCAACACTCTTCAGCATTCACTGTACAACTGTGGACAAACCACATCAGTTCATAGACATTCACGTTTCTCTTGAGCACTACAGCAGCAGGACAAGAATGGGAAATGGCTGATCTGGTGCTATTGGGAAATAATACATCATCACTCAGGAACCTATTATACCAATGCTGTGTGATAGGATGGAAAACCACTTCACATGGCTTCTCTTTTATTTAAGTACACTCCTTTTCAAACTTTGATTAGACTCACAAGTTGTGACCATCTCCACTGTTCTCTGTGATACAACTCACAGGTCTCTGGAGCATGTGGACACAATTACCTTTTATTTCAAAATGTTTAAGATGAAAGCCATTTCCTGAGGCATGTGTTATGAATACGAGGCTAACCTTGAGCCAAGAGTAAAGACTGGGGCCAATAACGTGAGTATCTCATCTTTATTTGTAGTAAATTTACTGAATTCGTGTGTGAGAAAGATAGACCAGAGAGGCCCACTAGAACACATGGGGCAGAGCTACAGAGATGCGTAGGTGGTTACAATTACTGTTTGGTCTTGCTGAAGACCAGATTTAGTTCACAGCACCCATGTTACCCATAAGCATCAGTAACTTCATTTACAAGAATCTAGTACCATCTTCTGTTAGCTGTAGAGTCCTATATGCAAGTGGTGCTCTCATGCACACAGACACACATGTACATATAAAAACAAATACATATTGAAAATTCAGGAGCAAGTTCTTTTCTTCTTAGCTAATGTTCCTTCTTTTTTATTTTATTTTTATTATTAGATATTTTCTTCCTTTACATTTCAAATGCTAACCCCTTTCCTAGTTTCCTCTCCAAAAGTCTCCTATACTCTCTCCTCCCCCTGTTCCCCAACGTGCCCCCTCCTACTTCCTGGCCCTGGCATTCACCTACACTGGGGCATATAATCTTCTCAAGACCAAGGGTCTCTCCTCCCATCGATGACCAACCAGGCCATCTTCTGCTACATATGCACCTAGAGACATGAGCTCTGGGGATACTGGTTAGTTCATATTGTTGTTCTACCTATAGGGTTGCAGACCCCTTCAGCTCCTCATACACTTTCTCTAACTACTTCATTGGGGACCCTGTGTCCCTTGTTAACTGGTATGTTTCTTTGTTATTTCTGATCAGGATAGGGTAATAAAGAAAATTACTTTTCAATATAAATTTTACTCACATCATTTTTTACCCTATGAATCTATAACTAATTCAGAAAACACATTAATGTGTGTCAGGTTTGTTTTGAAACATTGTCAAGTAAGAAGTGTTCATGTGTAGTTTAATGGAACCTGACCCCGGGGACCTCCACTAGAGATGTAGGAAGGACCATAGGAGAGAAAAGGGAGCCAGTGAACTGCACCTTCAGAGCTCTGTGGGTAACTAGAGGATAACCCTACTGGGAATTTTAGTCTGCTTGTTTTGATGAGTCAAGGCTTTGGCACTGGTGTTAGCAAGTTTAGCTGCAATACTCCAAAGTGGTGTGTGTGTGTGTGTGTGTGTGTGTGTGTGTGTGTGTGTGTGTGTATGTGTGTGTGTGTGTGTCTTAAATAAATGTGATATTTATGTGGAACCCAGGTTACAAACACAGAGTCAGTAGCCTTTTATTTCCAAAGTCACAAGAGTCAGCCTCGCCCACCATAGGAAAGGACATAGATCATTGTTCCCAAGTTTTCCCAAGCCTGAGACCCACTTAGTACCATTTGGACTGAACTTGCATGTTCTATTACCGTGTAAAAATAGAACTTAAAATTGCATGATGCATAAGAAGGCTGTTAGTCTCGGCTACTATTAATGGTTGTATTTATAAAGTCAGCAGTATCTTTGCACTATTTTTCCCAACATTCTCCAAGGGCCTTTATAAACACTTTGTATACATTTGCTTACAAAATCCTTTAAAACCAAATCAATGGTTTATCTTTCCCCATGCCCCAGGCCAGGAAAACTCCACAAATCTCTGATATAATACAGAAGTTCACCTATTCTCCATAGGTATAAGTAAAGGGGTTTTCTTCTCCCCCCTCTCTCAATCTTTCACCCTCTCTCCTTTCTTCCTTCCTGTATCTATCCCCTTTGTCCTCCTGTCTTTTGCCTTCCTCTGTCTTGCTTCATCTCCAACAATCCTGAAATAAAAACCTCACCTTTAATGGAAAAATAGTTTAAATTTATTTTTAAAGTAAACCTATCCTAATTTTGAGAGTTGCTATTTCTTCATAAGTGTAAAAGAAGATCTAGTATATGCAGTAAATCCATGCTTGTCAGTGATGAAGGTGGGACTTTGAATCCTGATTCAGTGAAAGATGCTGAACATTCACAACCATTAATAGCACATTTGTCCCATTAATTATTTTTTGCTATTTTAGATACAAACTGAAATAAATATTTTTCTTAGTTCTTGGAGCACATTGTTAAATGAAAGAAATATCTGCTCTTTGAAATTTTAGTCAAGAGCTTCCTATCATGAACTGTGTTTTTGAACAAAATGGACAGATCAATGATGGAAGGCAATACAACCAGTGTTGATGGAGACACTGGTTGTTGCCTTTACAGGTTCCACTGAAGATTCAAAGACTTCACTTGGCTGTTGAAAATGACTCATATGGCATGGTATCCATGTATAGAAGTATAACACATTTTCTTTTAAAAGCCTCCCCTTGACTTGGCTTTGTGCTGAAAGAATGCAGAAAAATTCTATCAACTCTGTGCATTCAGCATTGACAAAAATAATCAAGATAATTTCATTAGGAATTTAACTCACTGAATGATATCTTTCTTAAATGAACATGTTCAGTTCTGCTGAAAATCTTTCCCCTTTGTGGTAAGATACTTCTTACAATCAAGGAATGGGTCCTAAGATAGGTGACCTGCTGCTGCTTTGCTGCAATAGTCTACAAGCCCTGCTTCAATCTACTCAGTGGTGGCAAGAATAAGCTTGTTTAAAAACACAACTGAAACATGCAAATAATTCACAAACACAAAGGTAGACATTAACTTCTGGAGTACCCTGTCCGTCCTCTGGCCACAGAACACAGTTTAGAAGCATAGTTTTCTTTCTTTTCCTTTTCCTTTTCCTTTTTCTTTTCTTTTCTTTTTTTAACATATATTGGTCATTTGTGGTTTCTCTTTCATATTCCTGAAAGTATTTTTATCTGGTGATTATTCTGCCATTTACTAAAATCCCTTGTGGCAAGTCACATGGTTACTGTACAGGGACACCATCAGTAGAGAAGCATGAATCCAGGAGTACATAAAAATCAAGAGGTAATGAGGCCAAAAGCCATTAACATGACAAATTCTATTGTCGAAAACCACATGCAATAAATACGTTTAACAAAATCAGATAGCAGGCTGTAATTGTTCTTTGGTAATGCTCTGTGGAAGATTTCTCCAGGTTTTATAATCATTAAAAAAAAAAAAAAAGAAAGAAAAAGAAAAAGGCACTCTTAGCAGCAGGTGCCAGTCACTCTTAACGTGTCCATGAAACATGTTGCTGGGATTAACCATACAGTAAAACTGAGTAAAGGGTTCACAGGAGACTGTTGATGTTTTATAGAAAAACTCAACTCAACACAGAGAACTGCAGTCAACTAAGAGAAACCAAGTGTGAGAGCAGTCATTATCCATCAGGAAGAGCATACCACTTAACTACACAGTACCCAGTGATCAGCTATTAAAGCATGCATGCAAGTAACATCATGCAGACTGAGCTGATTTTACAAACATACATACATACATACATACACACACACACATACATACACACATACATAATACATACACACACATACATATACACACATACATACATACACACACATATATACACACATACATACATACACACACACATACACACACATACATACATACACATACATATATACATACACATACATACATACATACATACATGAATGCACTAGCAATTAATTAAAAACAGAGGTATGGATTGTAAAGAGAACCAGGAAGGGTATATTGAGAGGGTTTAGAGTGAGGACAGTGAAAGGAAAAAAATACTGTAACTATATTATAATCTCAAAAATAAAAATATTTTCAGAGCTGCCATTGTGAGTTCTACAGGTAAAATTTTCCAAAAGGCTCCACAAGATCTAAATTGTAGAAACTTTCTGAAAGGTACAGACAAATATAAAATGCCAAGTTGAATTAAGATGTTTCTCAACTCCTCCACAGACGCATGTACTTGCTGATAAAAAGTAATATTTAAAATTAATATTAAATACTCCAACAAACTGTATAAATGGTATTCTGTTCTCAGCCCCAGCTGGCACTGCTGAAAATGCTTTCGAGTTAGTCACACGGGCTTGCTAGATGTCCAGTTTCTAGCTAAGTGAGAAGCATTTATGTTGTGTATCCTAAGGCAAAGTGAAATCAAGAGCTAAAAGGAATGTCAGGAGACTGGCTAGATTAGGTCAAGGGGAAATTAGGTCCCACACTGTGCCACTGATCTCTTGAAACACAGGGCCCCACTTGCATTATTTCAGCTATCTACATAATTGTTTTAGATATCCAATCTTAATATCTCTTTTAGATCCCTTGTAATACACTCTGAAGTCTTTCAGATGTTAGTAAATTGAATGTATATGCACTCAACTCCCATTTTTTGGGTAAATAAGACATAAATATTATCAAAGCCAATTTAAAAAGAAAACAGAGGTTGGAACAATACTTCTAATAACTAAAAGACTTTGGCTTTCCACAGTCACCACTGTAAAAAAAAAAAAAAAGTTCAATGCATACATGAAGCTGTTTAAATCAGTCATCAGGCATGATTGAAACCATCCTGGTACTAAGAAACCAGTCTTCAAATGCTTATCAAACAATATCACTCAAAAAAGATTCAATTAGATTAAAGAGGAACACAAACAAATATGGGTACTTAATTTATTAATAGCCTGATTGTTACTAGGACTTTGAGAATGTGGGCTCTGTGGCAGGGAGACACGCACACACAGTTCTAATTAACACCAATCACACACGCTAATGGTAGAACCTACTGCTTAAGTAAATGAACATCCTTACCCCTGCTGCTTTGAAGAGCCTGATAGGCGTGCACTTTATTGACAAAGTAAGCTAATTTACAGAGTGATTGTCCAAGAGGGAACTGCTGTTTATTTGCAGAGGTTTTCCCATTGAACTCACAGGGCAAACATAGCACTTAAATTGTTAATTAAAATATCAACAGATAAAAACGTAAACATTGGGTTTTCTTCCGAGCACAGTGACATAGCCTCACTCACAACCAGATCCCGATATACCCTGATCATTGATTTCCGAGGACCAGAGTAACATCTAGACAACGCATAGGTGATTCAGCTTCCTTAGTGCACAGAGGAGAGAAGTTACTGATAAAAACAATAAAGCTTAAATGTGCTCCTCCTCAGAGCATCTAGGATACATCCATTTCCTGTGTGGCTTCTGTGACACTCACCTACAGG